>NW_027211715.1:34017500-34137500 GCF_022749685.1 Semicossyphus pulcher
CTCGTGTGTGTTTATTGTCCGGCCGGTGGAGACACACTGGAGACTTTGCGTGAACAACAAACAATGCAGCCTGAGTTTGTGCAGACAGACGGGCTGTTGTTGTTCTGTCCTCGTTCCTTCCTCAGGACAAACACTGAGCTTTGTTTTACACTCACAGGAGGAGAGAGGAGAGAGGAGAGAGGAGAGAGGAGAGAGGAGAGAGCACAGGCCTGAAGTTTGTTCCAACACTGAGAGAAAGGAGCGATATGAGAATACAGGACTGAAACACAGCTGACCACAGTCTCACTACACTGAAATAGAACTAAAGCGAGGAAGCTGAGATCGATATCTTTTACAGGAAACCAGACGGCATTACCATTTGGTTGCAGGGACTAAAAATGTGTTTCTGCTCAGATAACAACAGCAGGACCGGCCAGGAGCCAATACATTCACCAGCTGACTTATTTCTTCATTGCACGACTAGTTTTTGGAACTCATCCTCACTCGGGTTCAAATATTCCCCGGTCTACTTTTATGCAGGTTGTTTTTCTTCTTCATATCATATTGCTGTTAACCAGTGCAGGCAATGGTGGCCGGCGAGGGCAATCACACTGCGAAGGCCACATCGGTGTCCGCCCCTACAGGCCCGGAGCTCTGCTGTTGTTACGACGATTTACAGCGTTTTCAGTTTGCATCATTTCTGAATTTGATTTCAGCGCGGTCGTCTTTGATGGCCACCATAGCAGGTTGACGTTGGGTTGGGACCAATGACTGTATATAACGATGGACGACGCGTCTCCATCTGCTCCCATTATACAGAATTGATGCCAAAATAGCCCCCGCGATAGACGCTGCCATCTTGCGTTGGTGACGTCATTTGCAGCCAGAGTCTGTGCAGGAGAAATCGGCGGGTGGAGCCCTCGTAGACACGTCCGTATGGTTCCGTCGGTATGGAAACTTGATGGTAGTGATTGTTTTAGTGACGTCTCGTCTCACTGTTCCTCCTCTACTCTGCTAACCCGGATCTGACTGGCTGCAGGAGCTGTATTTGTCAACAGAGCTGTCAATCATCATTTTGACAGCATCAAATAACTAATTAAAAGTAAACTAACAGGTCCTGTGTTAGACTAAACATCAAAGTTGAATTATGTTAACAAAAGACAAAAGTTAAATACATTAGGTGGCTAAACGTCCTTCTTTTAGTACCTTACAACTCATTTTGCTTCCTTAGCCGAACTAAACAAAAGCTTTCAGATAAAATAACTCACGTTCATCAACATTTCCTCTTGATTTCTGATTTCAACACCCTGTTGGACATCACGTCAGGTGTTTTCTTCAAGATATCTTTAACGATTGTTGTCAGGTATGTTAGACAACCAAAAACCTCCTCTTCTCTCTCAGCTAGAGAAGTGTTTTTAAGCTGACCCACTTTTAGAGGAAGCGTGATTTTAATTTTTAAAATGTTTTGAAAATTACCTGCCTTACTGAGATCACGCAGACAGATTCCCCTCAGACATGTCAAGGCTGATGTCTGGCAGAGTGAAAGCTTAGTGAAAGGGAACGTTTGTCTGCGCCCTGTAAGTGTTGGAAAAATGTTTCTCTGCTTTTATGACAAGAACTGAGAGAGGCCATAAAACCTGAGACAAGAAACACTCATCGATTTTCACTCTCATCATCATCATCATCATCATCATCATCATCATCTCAGGCTGAGTCATCACTATACTCGAACCTGGAAAATCTATCAGTTCTTTTATTTTGACAGAATCGAGCGTCGGTCTCTGCTTTAGTAACACAAAACCAGAGACGGTAAAAGGAGAGTTTCTGCAGAAGCACGGTGCCACTGCTCGATGTCTGATCCTCATCATCTCAGAGAAACACTGTGTCCCAGGAGGCAGTGAACACAACCCAGATGATGCTCACAAATCTAATTACACTGTGGATAAAATCTTACAATAAAATCAGTATATTTTGCTCTTCTGTGACTGCGGAAAAATCTGTTTCCTGGACATTTTTGATCAGATTATTACCATAAAGAAACTCTTGTTATCGCTGTAATCGCTTTAGTCAATATTAAAGGAGCCGAGGACTCCACGTTCTTTAGATCTCACGCAGTCAGACTTTGTGTATTTGCTGTTTACAGGAAATTACAGCATCTGATAGCGTGCAAACAGAGAGAGAGCCGAGCGCAAACACAACACAGGTTTTACTGAAGGAGGATTTTCTCAAACAAAGACGAGAGACGTGGAAGAGAAAGATGAGACACAACATTAAGAGGCAGAGAGGGAGGAGGAGTGTGTGTGAGATGGAAAGGCAATTCAATTTCCTCTGCGTCATCAGAGATGGGCGATACGGTCAGAGCTGGATTACCTCATCCCAAACCAAGGCGGACTCTGAGTGTGTGCAGCAGGAAGTATTCAGTGTGAAGCTCCACTGAAGTCAAGGTGCTCTAAGTGGGAAAGAGCAGAAGTCTGAGGATTTATCTGCAGCCATGACGTCCAGCGGCAGGAATGATCATCAGCTGGATTTACTAATGACTACATGCGTTAACCAAGAGGAGCACAATATGCCTCCATGTTAACAGCATTAAACCACATATATACAGCGAATAATGTAGTGATATTGCAGGTCACCTGTGTGTGAAAAAAGCACACCGACACATTCAGGTGTGGAAATACGAAAAATCAGAGCGCCTAAAAGATAGCGTTAGTTCTGATGCACCAAAGGTCAACCCTGTCAGGTTTGATTGTTTGCAAACGATGTGGTTGCATTGATGGATTGTGATTATTAATAACATGTCAGACATGTACGGCTGAAAATTGTGCCCCAAACTCGAGACAAAGGCAAAGCGACTTCCTGGGAACAATAGAAAATGTGTCTGGGACGAACAGAGCTCTTCCCCAGGATGCCTCAGGGGTGAAGATGATTTTTTAATGCCTGTATGTGCAGAAAACTAACAAACTAACAAGAGCACTGACCAGAGCAGCGTGTGCAAAGTTTTCCAACAAGACACAAGCTAAGCTCGCGTTAGCAGAAACTCTCTGCCGCCCTTTGTCCAACGTGGACTACTGGATTGATTTTCAATATGAACGTGCTTTAATTTCCTGGTTCTTTAAAATGCAGGACACATAGCAGCAAACACGACGCAACAACTGATAACACATGTGAGCCCATCTCTGCATCTCCTGCATGACTCTACCACGGGTAACATTAGACAGCCAGTAAGCAACATCTTATTAGATCGGACGCAAATTGGATTTACTTCTTAGGTACTGAGTGCGTGTGCGTCTCTCAGCTGGGGAAGACATGGCACCAGGATGCACTATGGGAAGAAGGCGAGCCAGTAAGAGGCGGAAACCTTGGGTCCTGCCGTTCATGTGGATGTTACTTTGACATGTACCACCTACCTACACATTGCAGACCGAGTCCACCCCTTCATGGAAACAGTATTCCCTGATGGCAGTGGCCTCTCTCAGCAGGATAACGCACCCTGCCACACTGCAGACATGGTTGAGGAATGGTCTGTGGGATGTGCTGGACAAACAGGTCCGATCCATGGAGGCCCCACCTCGCAACTTACAGGACTTAAAGGATCTGCTGCTCACGTCTTGGTGCCAGATACCTCAGCACACCTGCAGAGGTCTGGTGGAGTCCATGCCTCGACGGGTCAGGGCTGTTCTGGCATTAAAAGACGGAGCTACACAATACCAGGCAGGCGGTCATACTGTTTTGGCTGTGTAGAAAACTGTAGCTGCTCACATAAAGAAAAACATTCCACTAACAAACCAAAGTGTCTGTGTAAAAGTGTAACATTGCTCATCAAAGGTTTTTTAGAGACTTGTGTTTCCTGTTGATCGCTGAGGGAAGAAGCGAGGACTCGACTAATAACAGCTTAAAGGGAGAGCGTTGTGTATTGATGTGGTCAAATCAATCAGATTTAAGGAACACACAGCATGGACTCACTACTTAACGCTCAATAACAATCCCTCTGTTGATGTGAGCTGAACAAATCCTCCTCCCTGTCTGTTTGTTCTTCTTCTCCGTCTCTCTCTCTCCTGATCTGTCGCTTCTCCTTTTCACATGGACCCGTCTGTTCGCTTTTATTTTGCTTTCCTGCAGCTGCCACAGCATTTTATAATTGTTTCTCTTTGTCGCGAAGCTTTCTGATGAGAATCCAGTGTCATTAAAAGTCTTTTGTAAATGTCTTTGCTTTTAATCAAACTGCAATGGGAGAATTAATGGTGTTTGCCATCCAGCTGCCAAAGCGCTGATTTGTTTGGGGGCTATTGGTTTGTATTTTCCGCCCTCCTATTATACATGTGGGCTTGTAAATCCAATTCAGAGCTGGCAAATGATGAAAAATGCTGTTTGGAGTGAAGTGAGAGGAAAACAGACGACCATGAGAAGCAAATGGAAACTGAAGGAAACAGACCATTGAAAGAGACGTTTTCATTATTAGATGTTTTAGTTGTCGGATGTTTGTTGTTATCTATTATATTCAATGTTCTCCTCCACAATTTGATTCAATATTTGGACAGAATTTTTGGGAGATAACAAGATTTCGTCCATAATAGACACTGACTTTCAGCAGGACAAAGCCAAAAGAGAATCATTCACGGCTAACGGATCGGATCGGATCTTGAACATGGGTTGTTCAAAAGATGGATAATCCAGGTAATCCAGTTTTTATGTGGATCAAACCTCCAGTTTGTGTTCCAACTTTTTTTTTTTTTTTTTTTTGCCTTTATTCATAGGATAGCTGAAGACAGACAGGAAATGTGGGGAGCAGAGAGTGGGGGATGACATGCACCAAATGGATCGGCAGACCGGGAGTCGAACCTGCGATCAGTGCGACGAGGACTGTAGCCTCTATACATGGGACGCCTGCTCTACCAACCGAGCCAAACCAGCGCCCAGTGTTCCAACTTTTGAGCCGGATTGGGAAAACTTTGATCAAAACATCAGGATGATCCTGATCGCAGCAGAGGGAGGATTCAGGCTGTGATCAAACTTTTAAACTGGTCAAACCAAACAGCATTTTTATAATGTAGTTTAGAGTGCAGACATTCTTTATATTCTTATTTTAAATTGCTGAATCTTTATAGTATCTTTATAGTGACATAGTAAATACAGTCGACATTACTGTTGTTATAAAAAGGAAGAAGAAATATTTCATTTAAAGCAGCTGTGAGGAACTGTCATTCTGGGTGGTTTTGGCGCCCCCTGTGGACAATGTAAGTAGTGTGTAGTTTCGAGCTCTGGTAATCTGGATTTGGTAATCTTAAACTCTCTGCGTCTGGATCAGGTTTAAAAAACGCAGGGCAAAAGTAAGAAGGATCAGCTGATCCTGGTTTCCAAATGCAGACCCCTCTGATCAACATGAAACACTCTGAGCAGCTGGGCCCTGGTTTGAGATGTATCTGCTGTATGGAAGTGGTTGTTGTCTGTCCATCCTCATGTGTATTTCATCAGGAATGGCTAACAGCTAATCCGGCTAAACTAACAGCTAATTAAGCGTACTTTTTATGATGCTAATTTCATGTTAAATACTTGAGGGTGTCTTAAAACGAAGCAGCAGTTATTCCGGTACCTGTAGCTGACATAACTTTTTCTCCCCTGACGTCCTGATATTTTTCTGTTGCCATGTGTGAGATTAGCAAACGCATCGAAGGCGTCCTCCATTTCCAAATAAAGTCAAATTCTACATAGAGCTGATGAAAACGGAGAAGGACATGCAGATCTGTTAAATCTAACATTCAACACCGCCACTGAAGGCTGAATGAAAATGGTATACCATACAGGTAACTACTAATATATGACTGTACTTTCACTCTAACAGTCAGCTCAGGTAAGCGGTGACAGACTGCGGTTGCTCAGACCAACAGGGAGTGAACCAGGACGTCCTTGGATGCTGGGAACTGATCCGTATATAGGTCGCTATTGATTAGGAAGAGTGAGTGAAAGATGCTGAGTGGAATACTGTGGGGAAAACTACACACTAAGACACTCTGCACACGCTACAGATATAACATTAGCTCATCGTGTTGCAGGGCAGAAAGGTGGAGGACACAGCACAAAGGCATAGCAACAGGATAGGTTAGGATTTATGGGGAAAGATGACATGAAATTTGTTGGTAAGGTTCAGATAAACTCTTTGGTGTCTTCCTTTAAATCACTTTTGAAGACTCATTTTTCTTCTTGTTATTTTGTATTTAATTGATGTTTATTTATTGTCTCTTTTAGTCAACCATTGTTGTTCCTCTGCGTCTTCCTGTTTTATTCCTACATTGTGGATTTTATTGTTGGGCTTTTAGGTTTTGAGGCCGTTTGTAATGTTGGTTTTGATGAGTGCTATACAAGTTACAGTCGTTGTTATTGGAGGGAAAATGGCACCAAAATAAATAATAGTTTTATGTTACGTAGTATTTTGTGACGTTCATGTTTTGCAGAACATCTCCCTGTCCTGTCCTGCACTTCATGTATCTGGTTTCCTGAACAATAATATCACAGAAGCTGTCGACAAAACGGCCAAGCAAGAACACTTCATTTAGCAGTGGAGCGGACAAGAAAATGTTCACCTCTCCTTAATCCTTTCTCTCAATCAGACACTCGTCTGTATATCAGACTCCGTGTTCCGACAGATGAATGCTTCGCCTCGTAAGTGTCCATCGAGTGGCATTTAAATGACTACTTGTGGATTCAGGACAGTGTCTGCTGTCTGCTGTGTGCGCGAGTGGAAGCAGAGAGCATTAAGTCCCAGCGAGACGTGAAAACAAGGTGAGAAGAGGCAGATGTGACACAAAGGAACGAAGGACTGTTAGAGAGTAATGAGAACTACAGGAGCAGGACTCACTGACCTCCATCTCTACCTGGAATCAACGTACAACCTATATCTGAATACATGTGCTCACTTGTATTTGCTCAATGAGTGAATGGTTAATGATCCTGACGCTTGCAGTGTGACGAACTGGATGTCAGTGGTGAAATTTGTGTGTTAAGATGCAGAACGAAGACCAGTCACATATAATGTGATGCTAAACAACAACCCAGCAACAAAATCCTTTCTCCCTGTTTGTATCTGCACACACTCGCTTTCACGCTCTAAAGAACAGGCAGGCTTTTCTTCTGATAATTAATACCCCCAGTGCAGATCAATACATCTGCAGTGTGATGGATGGATGGTAACATAATGCAAAGAGAGAAAAAATGCAGATACATAAAGAGAGTGAGACGGAGGGAGAGGCGAAGGAGTAATGGGATCTTCTGCAACCACCGCTGTGTTCGATAGAGATCACATGTCTGCTGATTCTGACTGAACCCAGATCAGTGGCTAGAAACGGACAGCAGGGCTGCAGCTGGAGGAGAAGCAGGGTTTATAAAGACCAAACACAGAGGCAAAGAGGAGGGCAGCGGGGGGAACAGAGGCGATAGAAGCGTCAGAGCGCTGTGCGTGCTGTAACCCTGTTAGTGTGATGGATGTGGGACATTAGGTTTTAGACCAGAGGACACTCAGACCTAAATCCATACATCACCTCCGTGCAGAATGTCCCTGCCCTGCCCCATTACAGAGGCGATAGCTCATCCCGCTAATTAACAGCTATTCATTTGTGTTTGTGTGTGTGTGTGTGTGTGTGTGTGTGTGTGTGTGTGTGTGTGTGTGTGTGTGTGTTTGTGTGTGTGCTTACAAGACAAACTAAGTAAACCAGGTTTCAACATAAGCCACCAAGCTGCCAATAATCTGCGCGCACATGCTTTGGCTTATCGTGCATCTGCTTGGATGCATTAACATGCAGATAATTCATTAACATGTGTTAGCATGTTTATACACTGGTGTGCATTAGTCATGCACCTCTAACAAAATGATTGTGTTCATTTTTTGGAATAATATGACTACACACTCGTCTGATGTTGTTACGACCGTGTAAACATGTTTCTGCAGTGCTTTGACGTGAGCAGCAGAAATGGTCCACCGGTGCAAACACTGAGATTTATCTTTATGTTATCGGTCGAAAAGATCGTCATCCGCAATCAATTCACTTACTGGAAACTCGCCCCTCATGTTCTGTCCCCCTTATACCTGGAGGAGCGTCTCCCACATGCTTATCCTAAAAACACACACACTAACACACACTAACACACTAACACACTAACACACACTAACACACTAACACACACTAACACACTAACACACACACACGTTCGCTGGTCCCTCGATTGAGGTGCGACGTTCTCTGTTAAATACTGACCTTATTCAGTTTTAAAAGATTGTAAGTGCAGCTGTGTGTCGGTCTCATTACTCGTGTTTGATCGTACCGACACGTAACAACGAGCCTCCCTCACGTGCGGCTCACCTGCTGCCGTGGAAACAAAAATACAAAAGAGCTGTGTTTTTTTCGGGCAAGTTTGTAAAACGTGCCGCTCATGATGGATGTAAACAACGAGCTGCTGTGTGGAGGTACAGCAGGTGAAGGTGTGTGGGGAGAAATAACTGAGGGGAAGCAAGGTGAGCAGATTACAGTTTGTGAACAAACACTAACACATGGTGGAGAAGAAAGAAGCATAACGATATAACTGTTCTTTAAAAAGGGTGACGTGTTGTTCGCTGCAATAACCCCCTGAAAGCCAGAGTAAAAAATGTGCCCCTTTGCGTTCACACATGCAGCTGGATAAAGTCAGGACATGTTCGGGAGTGCTTGTGTGAACAGAGCTTTGGACAAGCACAATAAAGTGGCTGCATGATCAGCTGACAATCTGGTTCCACTGACAGAAAGTGAAAACGACAGCAGAGCTGCTGATGTCCCTGCAGCTCGGGGCCACTACAGGTAATAAACTAGGCGGTCTGTGCTCTCAGATAATCTCCACATGTCAAACACAAATAAACAAAAATAATGAGCTCTATTAAAAGCCAGACTTCAAACAGGAACTCCCACTGGTTCCTGTAAGTTAACTGGAGGCAGATAAGAGACAGTAAGAACGGGCCAAAGGGCTCGATAAAGACTCACACCTCCTTATTGAGTTTCTGTGGGAGACCATGAAGTGTGTGTGTGTGTGTGTGTGTGTGTGTGTGTGTGTGCGCTTATATGTGCCTGTGTGTCTTCTGTAGCTACCCCCCACCACCTCCACCTCATGTGGTGTGGCTGTCACACTCTGCTCTTTGTGGAAGAAACCAAACATGCACACACTCATCTCAAAGTGCAAATGAGAAAAACCACACTGCGCTCAAAACATCATTAACCAGAGCTCCCAGGGTGTGGGGACGACACACACACACACACACACACACACACACACACACACACACACACACACACACACACACACACACACACACACACACACACACACACACACACACACACACACACACACACACTTTAGCCCTATCTCCCAGTCCCAGCTATTGTCCACATATCTCCCTGTGCTTTCAATTCTGAGGCAGAACTATGAGACATCTTGAACTGTACAACGACTTAACAGCTCTTAGTTGGCTATCTGCTTCATCTTCGAGTTCTTCATTCAAAAATATGTCTTTTAATAAACGTTGCTGCTGATTTGGCGGTTTATCTGTGCAAGTCTGCATCACACACAAGCACATCACCGACGTGCTCCCGTGACAAGCAAGGTCTACTTTACAGATCCAGCAGCTGATCCTTTTCTGAGCAGCGTTTTGGGAGTTTTAGGATGTGATGGTGTCGCATTGGCTGCCACCGTTTAGCTCTGCTTTGTTTACCTGCCGCTCCCCGGTCGCATGAACAGCTCTGGACAACGATGTTCTGTTCGCGCACAGCATGAACAAAACACGTGATGACGTAACCGACTAATTAAATACAATTAAATTTGTTAGCAACTAATATTGTCATTGATTTTTAATCATTGCACCCCTAGTTAGCTGTAATTAGAATCCCAATAAGATCAGTCAGTGTGGATAAGGATGCATTTTTTAAACCACGTTAGCACTAGCATAGGCTAATGTCTTAGCATTTGCTGATCCTCGCTCCCCTCCGACTCCCTCCTGGCGACGGCTAAAATGCTAAACTTATGGCTTTAAAATGGTCGTCGACAGACCACTGCCATCGTGGTGGCTACGTCCACTTGTTATATACAGTCTGAGGACTTCCTGTGTGTTTCAACACAAATTAGTGACTCGAGCTGTTGTTAAAATCAGAAGAGAAAATGATATTAAGTAGTGTCAGTAGTTGAAAATATTACTACAACTACACACACAAGCCACACACACACAAACACGCACACACGCACACACACACACACACACGCACACACGCACACATGCAACAGATTCCTACTGACATGGTTCTCATCAAATCAAGCTTTTCATTTCCACTTTACTCGGTTGACGGTTTGATTTATTGGATTCTAAAAAAAAGCCAGCAAAATACATGAACACACACACACACACACACACACACACACACACACACACACACCTTTGACAGGTTGAGGCAAAAGCCAATGAAATTCTCTGTAATTAGAGCAGACACGTTCCACTTCCTGTTCTAACTGACAGGAGGAAGTTTCGCCTCACTAGACCTCACTAATCAATCCCTGCACGCAATCAGTCCACCTGTCAATCACTTGATCAACCACAGTGCCGGGGGTCCGTGCGTCAAAAACAAGTGTGTGTATGTGCGTACATGTGTGTGTGTGTGTGTGTGTCTGTCCTATACAGTCCAATAAATAAAACACTAACCACTGCGAGCTGTAAGTGAGTCTGGACCGAAGGACAGGATTAGTGTGCGAGATCGATAAGAAGTGTGTCCTCTGTAAATAAGTGTGTGTGTGTGTGTGTGTGTGTGTGTGTGTGTGTGTGTGTGTGTGTGTGTGTGTGTGTGTGTGTGTGTCTTGCTGTTTGCTCATTCTGACATTCGATTCTCAGCAAAGAAGAGTAAGAAAATGGAAAGATGTGGACGTAAAGAAAGGCAGAGCGGCAGAAAGAAGATGAGTTTTTGGTTTAGTTTTGTTCAGCTCAGCGGGGCACCAGAACTCATTGTTAACAGATTCAGTCACACACACACTCTGACCAACATGAAATTCCCGTCACGGACACCATTTTCACAAAAGAGAATGGTATAACAGAGAAAAGTTTGTCCTGGAAGCTGAAAGCTGCTCTGAGAGGGGCTGATGAAAAATGCGTTTGCTTGTCTTTGAGTCAAACATCCATCAGCCGACCACGATGGCGTTATTGTTCTGGGGGGAGTATGAGAGAATCAAGACAAAGACGCATCTACAACAAGATCCAGGGATGCAAAACGACACTACATTAGTTTAAAATGTGGAGTGTTTTTAATCTGCTTTCGTCACAGCGTCACACACAGGCACACACAGCATATCATCACGGGTCGCTAACGTTAGCTCAGCTTGTTTGTCGGCGCTCTAGTTGTTTTCTTTTGTGGGTTTTCTTCACTTTTCTTCGGGGCAGCCATCATGTGCATGCAAACGCGTAGTTAAAGCAAATATATCTCCGGCTTAAGAGCTCAAAAACAGTGCCTGCTCACTCTCACTCTCTCGTGTGGGAACACGCCCACCCCGCCGAGCTAACACCGACAGCATCACAGTTCCCTTTGCGCTGGCATGCTAACTATCGGTTAGCTTGTCCTACCTGGTGTGAGGCGCCGCTCTGACTGGGGCCCAGTTGCTAATTTGAACCGCTCCCACACTCACCTGTACGCTGTGATTGGCTCAGGGAACCACGACAGCGCCCCTCCTGAAAACGTCCCGTGCAAAACAAAACAGATTAGATGCAGAGGGAAGGGTCTCACAAGGGTCTGCACACACACTCACACACACATGTATACAGGCCCAGAGGTGATGATTAAATTTGTAAAAGTCTATATTTTATTTTTCTAGGAAAATCCTACTTATTATACCTTTAACAGAAATAAAGAATCAACTGTAAGTGCCAATAAAAATGCTGCAATCCCACAAATGCGACCCATATGATGGTGGATTTTGCCGCTCCACACATGACTGCTTGCATCATATTATTTGTGGTTATTCTTGGTAAAAGAACAAAAGGAAACGAGGTCCACTGTTCCTCATGTCTGCAGAGAGCTCAACAGATACAAAATAGATCACTGGTTTGGGGGGATTCTGGTGGAACAAACAAACCAGCAGTACTGAATGTTTCTCCCAAATAACTGCAGCAAACAAACGTGTGAACAGTCTTACATCCTGGAAAAGGTGGGAAAACATCCTAAAGTAAAATGTGCACCCCAATCAAACCCTGATAAACCCTCAGAGGGTTGTTTGTGTGAACACTGTGAGAGTGTTTGTACATCTGTATTCCTTCTTGTCTCGCAGTGCTCTCTGTTGGAGTAAACAGTGCTGAGACCAAAGCGAGGCCTGTGGGGATCCGGAGAGCAGAGCCATCTTATCTCTGCTCTGCTTTTATCTGCTGTGAGGGAATAAATAAAGCCTGCATTACTCCCCAATCTCACCCCATTGGACACACCCACACAGACTCACAAACACACACACATTGTTCAGAGTGAAACTAAGTTTGTCTTGTTTAACAAACTCCCAAAGTTAATCCAAACAAGCTGCTGAGGCTCAATGAATCGATTCACACAGGAGGCTCAGAGCTGCACAGAAGAGAGAGGTGAGAACGTCTCGCAGAGACAACAAACACATCCACAGCATCTCTGAACTCGTGACAGTTACCAAGGTGACAAGGACACTGTGTTTCTGCAGAGTTTATGCGTGGGCATGTGCATTAGTATGTCTCAGAGTGTGAGAAGGATCAGGGTCTTTGTACTGAAGGATGACAGGGATCAATGTGTAACATCTTGTTCTAGAGAATAAAACTCTGACAGACATGCGTTTTCCCCGGAGGATGAATTCTAACGTCGTTCATCCTCCAAAAGGTCAAAGTGTACAAACTTTATAACAACTTTTAACAAAGTAAGACAAAACTGAAGTCATCTTCTGCTGAGATTAATGCTATCTTATCATGCTGCCACGCTTAACACTGGCCTCTTGCAACCACACCAAAATATCTGCAGGCTTCCTGTCTCACTTTCTCACAGCTTTACTAAAATGCATACAAAGGAACGTGCTGAATCTTTACCTGTTTGTGTATTATGTAAATCCATCCATCCATTATCTATCGATTATCTATTATCCTAACGAGCATGTCTTGAGGAAGCCGGAGTACCCGGAGGGAACCCTAATGACTTGTTTGCATTGCTCATATATAGATTGTATTCATGTATTTGACAGCATGTTTATTGTACACACAAACACAAACAAGTCTAACCTCCTGTCACACAAAAAGTAAACACTGCTAACTGGACGTGAATGCTGATTTGGGGACTTGAACAGGTCTTCGGACCGTTCGCCGCCGTCTCTCACACTTTAACAGAGGACTGAAGGAAAAGCCGAGCGTGCTTTGGCATCTTAAGTGGGCCTGATATCGAGGCTGGTGCAACAAGCCACCAAACAAGGTCACCGGTAAGCTCACACACACTCACACACACACACACACACACACACACACACACACACACACACACACACACACACACACACACACACACACACACACACACACACACACACACACACACACACGGGCACAAAGACACAGTTGGTTCCACCTTTCCCCTCTTCCTTCGTCCTGCAGAAGTTCTACATTTCTAACTGTCACTTATGTTTCAGTTTGTTATGAAACCGCCCACTGGCTCTGCTTTTTAATTTCCCATTTTTCTGTCTGGAATCTATCTCTCTCTGGCTGCTGCAATAAATCACTGTCCCCACTGGCATCATTAAAATGTCATCCGGTCTCATCTTCTACCCAGACACACACAGAAACACTTAAATGAAGCAGGGAGGAAGGCCAGGGATGAGGAGGAGGTGGATTCACAGAGAAAGAAGCCAGAAATACCTGATGCATCTCAACATGGTGTCATGAGTCTGATTTCAAAATAAAAGCCTACACTATCAGGAAAGGGAGGTATTATCTAAGTCAGTGGAAGGCTTTTGAATTGAAAAAACATCTGCAGGAAAAGCAACAAGGACCGTCTCTTCTATAAATCATGAATAATAATAAATACATAAAGCCTGATTAAAATAAGGTCCTGCTCCTTTCTGCAGTTTACGTGAATAAAAGGCAAATGTTTGATCATTTAAACTGCATTACACTTCTTACATGTGTCAGGTAAACACAGTCACAGCCTGAAAACTAAACTACACGTGAGCCTCGATAAAGGATGGAAATAATCCCAAACGTCCTCCAGCTCACTGATGATGGGGTGAAGCTGCCTAGCTCGTGGTTCCTGTGCATCACAGAGAAGGAAATAAAAAGGCAAGATAGAGGCTTAGCCTGGACGTAAGATGACTTCACATCCCCAGTGCAACATGTGTATGATTGTAGAGAGATTCAGGCTCCAGAGACAGATACCTTTATGGTGCAGATACCTGCAAACAAGTGACAAACAGCACATGACTCAAAGAAAATAAACTTTAAGGAGCTTTAAGTTGTATTGTGTTGCATGTGGAGAGT
Organism: Semicossyphus pulcher; assembly: GCF_022749685.1. Classification (NCBI taxonomy): domain Eukaryota; kingdom Metazoa; phylum Chordata; class Actinopteri; order Labriformes; family Labridae; genus Semicossyphus; species Semicossyphus pulcher. The sequence goes on from NW_027211715.1 coordinate 34,031,998, forward strand.
TGATCTGATGTAATGCACAGTTCCTTGTTTTAAACGCAAGTTTGACCTTTAAGAATATCAAGAAGTGTTTTTGATATGGTGAACATGAACATAACTCCCAGTTCAAATCTGCAGCCTTAACATAGAACAATAACATATTGTGCATCGTGTACCTTTGTGCACAGTTTAGCGAAGATTTACAGTAATTAGTTTAAATCTTTGTGTGTTTATGGATGACGTGAATAAATCTTGCTGATGTATTGATTGCAAACTAATGATGATTATGATCCTATCTATAATTGTAGGTCTCATTTACATACCTCCCTCAAACACTCCCACACGTATCCTCATGTCACACACGTCTGCCGTCAAAGGGCAGAACAAATGGAAGAGAAAGTTTTAATATCCTCTTTGAGCAGGTCTCTAATTCTCCGATGTGGAAAACCAAAACAGAAAAGGCTGAAAATTAAACCTTGTTATGCCGCCTAATTATTCCAGAGAAATGAGTCGCCTGGAGCCTCGGCTGATGTTGTGCTTTGTTTCTGTGCATTCCTAATGTGCACTGATCACATGCAGACACTTAATCTTTCATGGTCTGCCCCTAATTGCCGTCTGCAGTCAGACATGCTGGATCTCACTGCAGGAGGCGGCTTTTTGCATGACAAAGTGTGTGTGTGTGTGTGTGTGTGTGTGTGTGTGTGTGTGTGTGTGTATCGGCAGGTAATTAAGTGAATATAGTCAAAAATTCAAGAGGAAGCAAATGAAGCAGGAAAGCTAATTCTGGAGTGTGTTTCTGCAGGTGATTGTCGTGTGCAGGCTGCAGGTAATTAGACAAACAGAGTCCACAAAAAAGAAAAATAGCTTCTGCTCATTAACTTGTGCAGGGAACAGAGTCAGGTTAATATTTTCTTACACACACGTTGGGAAACACACTCATGTCCATCCATCCGGAGCTCTACTCTTCCATGCTTGACTGGGAGGCTAAAAGCTCTTTGCTGCTAATCAGGTAGGAGGTGGAACCCAAGGAAGGTGGAGAAAAGAAAATGTTAATGCGTGAAGCCAGAAAGAGCGCGAGAGAAATGGAGGAAGAAATCAGAAAGCAGGGAGAGATTTAATGAAGATATTCTTGCAGAGGAGGCTGGAGGTAATTACAGGTTCAGCAGCGGCTGACCGGCGACTTTAGGCCTTTGCACTGCTGAATACACTCCTCACATTTTCACCCAATTAAAGTCCGTCACCGTGAGGGAGGAATTGTAAAGGTTGCAGCGAAGACAAACAAGGAGAGGAGCAGATAGAGCCCGGAGGCTGCACAGTTAACACGTGTGAGCTTAATTCTGCTGAATGAGAGTGTTTGTTATGAAATCAGTCCCCCTGAAACGCCGGCTGCTGCTGCGCATTAAGAGCTTTTATTATGTGGGACCAGTCGCTTGCTTTAATTATTTATCAGCCTATTTAAAACTTGTAATTAAAGACTGCATTAGGAGTAAGATCATAAAAAGGAAAACAGGATTTTATAGCTGCTCAATCTCTGCAAATGAATGCACGGACAAAAGCAGTAAAGAGCTCAGAGGACTGTTTATACCATGCAGGTCGCAGCGACTCTTTACTGAGAGAGAAGTTTATTCTTTAACTTTTTCAGGTTCAAATTTCAGGTTATTTTTCTTTTCTTGCACTTTCATCGATTATCAAAGAGACTTCATTCATGAACCATCAGATCACAGAATCAGACTCCTGCTGCTTTACATTTTTCTGGTATGGAGGACAAATTTTGATCCTTATTTACAGCAAAAAATGTTGCTTAAATAACGGGAAGTAGGTGTGGGACAAAATATCAATACGGCAGTATATCGTCGTCCTGACTTGTGCAATTTAATTATTGCTAGGATCGCGAATCTAAAGTCCTACATTAGTCTATAGTTCTGTTAACTTAACTCACAGACTGAAAACACGAACGTTGTTTCATCTCAATTTGTGTCAAATTCTGTGACTGACACCAAAATGCAGTGAACAATCAATTATCGAAGAATCGCTGTATCGTGATATTATCGTGATCGTGGGCCACGTACCGCGCATCGTATCGTGAGTTACCCTGCGCTTCCCACCCCTAATGGGAAGTACTTTATTTTTTTACCTTCGCCATGGAGGTGATGCTTTTGGTGGTTTGTTTGTATTGTTTGGTTTTATGGAACTCCGGGGGCTCCCTCTTCAGGAGAGGATTCAAAAGTTAATCATCCAAGTACCTGGGTATTTGGTTGTAAACTAGACCGTGGTTATTATTCGCAAATGGTTCTAATGCACAACAAAAAAACGTCTTCCTTGGACACACAGTTTCTTACTGTTTTTGAAGAAAAGCTGCCATATTCATTACATCATTTAAGCTAAAGCTAAATTTAAGCTAAGCTATATAGCACATTTTAGCTTGTAAAGTTAAAGATAAGGTGAAAATAAGCCTGGATACTTGTGTAGGCTTCTTATCAGATTAAGACCCATAAGACAAAATATATAAATGTTCTGTTTGCGCGCGTTTATAAGCGTATGTTTGGTTTTAAATGTCCTCCCTCTCTGACAGAGCAGACAGGTACACGAGGCTACAACAGGCTGTCCACTCCGTCTCCCTCCACCTCTCTCCCGCCTCCTCTACCCCCCTGTGAGAGTTTTGTTATTACACTCTCTGGCTTGATTTATTTATTCTGTCCGTCACAGCGCTGCTCTTTTCCCCTCCATCCCTCCTCCTGCATAATATTTTCCATCTCATCTCGGGATGCTCCGCCGGAGTTGTCGAATCTCTCGTCTGCGGAGGTGTGAGATGTAAGATGAGAAGTCAAAGCTGTGACCCTCCCGGCTTCCTCTCTGCCCTTCATATTTCACAGAGGAGGCAAACAAAACAAAACCCTGCTCATATTTAGGAAGTATTTCCGCTGCAGAAGGATTTCACAGCTCGATCGCATTGCTTCGTATATGTCTTAAAAGATATGTCTTTGTTATGGTGCTGGCAGGTAGCTGGGTTTTTTAAAGGTTGTTTTTAGGCTGTTTGTGAATTAAAATCACATCATATCATTGTATTACGATTTTCTTCATGATCATCTTTATTGCATCTTTATTTTTGCGCTTTCTTGTGGCATATCTTGTGTTGTGCATCTTATGTCGTGTTTTTGTAGCACAGTTATGTATCATTGTTATTGCTGCCTTTCTTTAATCACTGTTTTCTGAGGCTTCAGTTTGTTTTTGTTTTTAAAGAGAACTTGTTGAATCAAAAGGCTGGAGATCTGCAGGAACAAAAATAAATGTGTCACATTGACTGACTGGAGAACAACACTAAAACCTCAGGCAGCGTACCAAACTTTTCACAACCGCTGGGACATTGTGGTAGATTTTCAAGGACAGCCAGCATCTGCAGTGAAGTTGCTCACTTCCAAACGCACTTTCTCCTGCCTCCCTTCTCTACTGCGGAGTCCAAGTTCAGACAAGGACACTGCAGTCGCCGTATGGAGCCGAGCTAAATAGACTCATCTCTCACCTGGGCCTCAGCTACTCCTCGCCTGCCAGCTCAATTCAGCTCCATACTTTCTTCCTAAAACACATGGAACGACTCTTTTTGAGCTTAAGCCTCTCCTTGTCAACTTAAAGAGGATAAAGACATGAAAGCTGAGAGAAAGGAAGGAGAGTGAAGTGAAGACAGGAAGAAGATGAGAAAGTCAAAATGGGAATGAAGGAAAGAAAGCTTTGCTGCGACACTAAAATCAGGTCATTTTCGGTCTGAATGTTTGGTACAGATTTCTTTAAGCATGGTTGCATAACTAAAGGGATTATACAAGAACGCAGGACGCATGGAGCGTCTCATCCATATGGGAAAAGCACTGTTTTATAGATGAATGCATTCAACACACTGGCTCTGACTTAATCTGAGCATGAAGGACAAATGAAGCACAGCTATGTTCCTATTCTTTGCATGTCTGTAAGCAGCAGCAGAGATGATGCAGTATGACGAATGATCTGAGGAGATGTCATTACAAATGACTTCATCACTGCTTCTTATATTTCCCAAGACGAGCTATAAAAGATAGATCTAATACCATTCCATTATTTAAAGGGATGATGGATACAAATCACTTCACCTGTGTCCTTAATACTCTGAATGATCCACATCACAAGTTGTTTACATGAAAGTAGTAACAATAAAACTGTGCTCAGTAAAGTCTGTGGAATATACTTCTAGAAAAACAGATTCCTGTAGACGTATGGTGGTCTTGGCAACACAAACTCCATCCATCCATCCATCCATCCATCCATGCATCCATCCATCCATCCATCCATCCCCGAGTCAGGTCGCTGTGGTGGCATGCTAAGCAAGTTAGCCCAGACGTCCCTCTCGCTAGCACCATTTTCCAGCTCCTCCTGGGGGGATCCCAAGGCCAGGTGGGATATATAAAACCCTCTTTGCCTCTGTTGTATTGTTGGAGGGATACATTTCATTTTCAAGGTCTCTCAGAATATGGACAAACCATGGACTTGGTCATCGAGATGAAGTTTAAAGCATGAGGTTTGGTATCATTTTTTTTAGTAGCAAGAAGTTGTCCGCAAACCATAAGGTATCAGCCGCCGCTAGTGCTAGCTGGGTTAGCAAGGTGCACCCTTAATTCGTAGCAACAGTGATAATAATTGGGATGCTAATTCTGGCTCATGAAAAACAGGCTTTAAAATATCAACAGTCGACTCCTCAGAGCGTCTTTGAGTTCAGCCAATCACAGAACAACATATTTGTGTCAATTTCTGCTCCGGCCGCTGAACCAGAAGGAGCTGCGAGAAAAGAGACTACCTTTCATGTTGTTAATCAAAGACTGTTTTTAGCCCTACATTGGTGCTAATTAAATGTGCGAAGAATGTGAATTAAATTAGTGTGTGCACGTAGCCAGTGTGTGTGTGTGTGTGTGTGTGTGTGTGTGTGTGCGTGTGTGTATCTAAATATACGACAGGCATGTGCGACCTGCTGTCTCTCTGCAGGTGAGGTCAGAAAGTACACCAACACAGTTTCCACCTTTAGCTATGAATCATGCTCATGACAAGGACAACTGACAGCCCGCGGCAAGATGAAGAGGTGTGTGTGTGTGTGTGTGTGTGTGTGTGTGTGTGTGTGTGTGTGTGTGTGTGTGTGTGTGTGCGTGCATGAGTCAAGTGAAAGTGAAAAGAAGCAGGACAGACACCATGTAGATATGAAGGGAGGAGATAAGCTGAGTGTGACACACAAACACACACGCCCTGTGCTCTCTCTGTTCCTCATCTCCTCTGAGAGAGTCCAACCTTCAGCGTGAGTCATCACCACAGGACCTGCCCTCAGTGCACTTTACTCCGCTGCGCTTTTTACCAGGAGAAAGCGTACAGTCGGAGAGAAGCGCACGACTGTTTACTGGCTTCTTTTGACCCATTTTAACAAAAGTACAGAGCTGTGTTAGAACTGCAGCTCTAGCAGCGGAACAACAAACCTCCTCTTAATATTTCTATTCTTTTCTTGATCTTTGAAGAAATAAAATGTTAAACCGCGCATGCTTCCATCACTTAGCTTTATCTGGATATATCTGAGAGAACACAACCACAGGGGAACTTCATTAATGGAGCATCAGGATCTCGGCCCTTCTACTGCTCCGTGCCATGAGAAAAATACTAACTGCTGCAGCATAATGAGATCTCCATCAACCTCCTGTGCTCAATAAGCAAAGAAAATGCAGAATTTATGTTGCTTACATTTGTACTAAGGTCAGAGAACAAGAGTGTAAACTCTGGCCTAGGGTCATTCGTGTTGTTGTTTCTTTGCCTTCTGGCCACTCTTGCTCGTTCTCCAGCTGAAACTCTGTTGACTGTTCTGTTTCACTTACGAAGAACAAACCTGCCTGACATAATCTTTATAGGAACAATCATCACACCAACAACAAACACAACTGGACTAGAAGTGATCCGGTCTAATGTGTGGTGGAGCTGGTGCTGCACCTCTGTTCATCCAGCGGAGACACGCTCGGGTATCAAAGTCTGACGAGCCGTTAAAGCGTCCGTCTCTGTCAGTCACGCAGAGGAGACGGGGTAAGAGCACAGTAATTATTCAACATGTTCTCATGTATATTTAAGCTGCAGCTGCGTCAGCCTGTTCCCTCCTCAGCCCCGACACACCACGATGGATGGGGAGGTCAGTGAGGCCGAGGCCGGGCGTCTGCAGACAGCAGGTGTACTTCACAAAGAGCTGCCTACACGCTGTATGTCTGAACGCTGCTCAGCTTATCACAGGCTTTAATTATGTCTTCACTTACAAAGACGGACATCAAGCAGGGAGCAGTTTGTCTCGTGTTTCTAACATCAAGGAAGTGCAACACGACATAACTTCATTAGTGAGCTCTGGAGGTGTTTGCTATTTCTCCCTGCTTTGTTAACGGATGTTGCGTAGACGTGTTAGCATCTTGAGCGACAGTTTTCCTGAGGCACAAGCACACACAGCTTCATCTACGTTTGCTGGCTCACCTTTCTCATCAGGCATTTCTCTTTTTCACAAGTTCATCCCCGCTTGTGGTCGCCATCTTTCTCAGCTCTGTAACACCGTGATACCGCTCAAGCCTGATAGCTAGACTTCTTTCTTTCACATCATTAAACTGAACTTTTGTTGAAGACGTCATTACGATATGTTACATTCAGTGTAAAATGCTGTTAAAGCTCTTTGAGCCAAATACGATGAAAAAACATGTGAGATGTTTGTATTTCTTCACAGTGTCACACCTCCATCGTTTAATTAGCATTATCGGCCTGAACAAACTTTACGTTTAGGATGCAAAAATGATATGAGGCAAAAAAGAAAGGTAGGAAGGTTTAGAATAAAGAGAAATGAGAATATCTCCATGAAGAGCAAAGATATGACTTTGCATGCTGCACATTACAAACTCATGTATGTGCTGCATTATTTAAGCAAGGAGGACATTAAATAAAACGTCACATTTCCTAAATTATTAAAACTACTCCAACAAACTGTTTTCTCTCTGGACAGGAAGTGTGGAGAAACCTCCTGTTTACCGTCTGACACTGAACAGATAAACAACAAGGTGAGAGCTTTTTTCTCTCACCTGAATCAGACTGTGTGATCTCCTTCAAACTCTCGTGCTGTCTCCCTCCCTGCAGACACTCGCTGCGTTTAATGATGATGTGCCAAAAAACACTCGAGCTCTGCCTGCAACAATACAGCAGCACTCCACTTTCATCTGCAGCCCTGTTCTCCCCTTCCAGCAGAGCCTTTCATTTCTTCTCCCCTCCAAAACAAATGCTAATGCTATGCTAATCTGATTGTGTGTTACTGCAAAGTTTGGGCCTCGTGGTCGGTGGACGAGGAGCGAGCTTTCTGAGACACAGAAAGGACAAAAAGGACGTTTTTTTTTCTTTTTCAAACGCTCTGTGTGGGTGTCCATATACTGTCTGAGTGCTGAACATGTTATTGGAAACACACACACACACACACACACACACACACACACCACCTGCCACTTGCAGGGGTTACCAGGCAATACTTGTTTGTGTGCCTGGGAACACACACACATGCACTTAAACAGAAGTGTGTCAGAGTCAGAGGAAGCCGGAGCGAGCAGACCCTCGTCCATTAGTCAAGAGGTAAACACCATCTGGACGTCCACAACACACACACACACTCCGTGGGCTCCATTCATTTCACTTAATAACACACACACGTGGACGCATTAAAGACACAGGTGCTAAGAGCACAAACACAGAGAGAGACCCTGAGGGAGGACGTTTCTGTCCATTAACTTCCTGGGTGGCACGGCACACTTTGTTATCCCCAACACGGAGGGGAAATACATTCTTGAACACTAATGCTCCTCCTGCAGCCGCAAGAAAGAGATCTCATCAGTGATGTCGCATCAGTCAGGTGATATATCAACCTTTCCTGTTTAGCATATGTTTCCCCTTCTTTACTTCCACCTTTATCTCACAGTCCAGTATTTATAGCAGAGTTTTGTCCAAACATTAGCTTGTGAGGGCGTGTCTTAAAAAAGTGTCCATTCAGTGATCTGACGAATATTTGGTCATGAACAGATCCTACAAGATATACAGCAGGTAATCCAGGTCATAAAGTCTGACACAAAGAGAAGAACAGAAGCAGGTGAGAATAAAAGAGACGGGAGAAAACATGACAAGTGAGCCAGAGGGGCTCAGGTGTTCGGTCTGAATCCTAATGTGACTCAGTTCAAACCAGGAGATGGAGCTTTAGGCCCACTGATATGAAAGCTCTGACAGCCGTGACCCTGAGGAACAACACTGAAATACGATGTGCACGAAGCGCTGTTTACAAAGAACCAGAGCGAGAGGGAGTGGAGCACAGTCTGCCAAGCAAAAGGAAACATTAATAAGGTTGCCCTTGAGAAATATAATAACCTGCCATTATTCGCTCAGCTAGAATAACTCTGCAGATCACATTTTCCGTTTTCAACCCAGGCTGCAGCTTCCTGCTGGCTGCACCGAGCACAGAGGGAAGAACAAGCTAATTATAAAGGCTTTTACACCAGCAAAAACACAGGAGACAAACAACTCATGCTGGCTTGTTGGATTTGGACTTCTTGTTGAGAAACATTTCGACTCATTTTTATACGTCTTCTAAGTTTAACAGGCTGAATGGAGGCAAAAAAACCATCTGTGACTGTATGAGAGAAAACTGAGACATAGATAACAACACCGAGGAAGTCAGTACATTGTGCACACAGGAGCTACTGCTGCTGTTCTTCACATTAAACTCTGATGCCATCTGCTGGTCAATTTCCCCTGCAGTTTGTGTCTGAAAGAGACCTCAGTTCCTTCCCTTGCCTCCTCTCCTTGCATTGTAGTCCCTCCTATTAAGAGGAGAGCTGAGGAGACAAGGAAGAGACACAAGGAAAGAGGACTCTAGGCCACAGATATGAACTAATCTGTGCTCATATTGCAGCTGAGCGTCACACCGTTTTTACATTTACATTTTTACAGAGGAAAGCTACACCCGTGCATCCTTGTTCACAGCTCCTCAGGCATGCTTCCTTTTTCCTAGCTTCTCTTTACTTAAGATGCGGTTTAAGATTTAATGTTTCAAGCTGTCCTGCTGTGATACATCTCCTGTTCACAGGCAGAAGGACGCAGGATAGAGGTGAAGAGGAGGCAAAAATTATAGAAATAAAAAGAGCCATACGTGCCGTATCAAACTTATCATAAACCTGCTCCTCTATAAATGATCCTTTTGGTCATTCACTTGTGCTGTACACGTACTGGGACTACTTTATTCTAAACATATATCATATATCTGTGCAGGTAAAAGTATATGGATGAATAGACGAGACTGTCTAAAGTCCTGCAAAGACGGGAAACTCTACAGCTGCCCACGGTCCTCTAGTAATCCCCTCTGCAGCCAGCAGGGGTCAGCGTGGTGCAGCATACACATAAACAGATCAACCTGCACACACACTGCTGTCATATGGAGTCAGCACCACACTCTGCTGCATCCTCTTGACCCGTTACACTCACCAGCAAGCACACACACACACACACACACACACACACACACACACGCACACAACAGGAAACCCGCAACACACACACACACACACACACACACGCACACAACAGGAAACCCGCAACACACACTGTCATTTCTGCTCCATTTCTTCTTCTCAGCAAACAAGTGGTTCTGTGGATGTTAAGTGCCTCTGAGTGTGTGTGTGTGTGTGTGTGTGTGTGTGTGTGTGTGTGTAAAACACTGAGTCATCCTCAGTCTGCCTCCTGCATTTAGTTGGCAGAGTTTCAGTCCGACAGACAGGATCCATATGGAGCCAGACTGACTCACAGTGAGTCTGCAAATATCAGACCAGCTGATTATACTTCACACGGTTCATACAAGATTTGTTTAATCATGTAACACAATATCAGATGTACGGCAGCACATGTAGGACAAATTCTACTTCCATAAGGTGTTTTTCAATATGTGTGTGTGTTTGGTTTTCGTACTGACCAGTCCGGTGAGTGACGGAGCAGACTGTCCCAACGTTTGGCTCCTCATACGGACCAGGTTGTTCACCTCTCCTGCTCCTGCAGACATTCCCCCGGTGGCTCCGGGCCCTGTAAAGCCTCCAGAGGGCCCCTGCCAGGCCAGCTGACTGACCCCGGCGTGCAGACTGCTGGACAGAGGCAGCAGCTGCTTACCTGAGAGGACGAGAGGGACAGACTCATGTGAAACCAGCTTTTCTGTTACACTTGGAAACTTCCGTTCATACTGCGCAGACAGAGTCCCCTGTGAACCTGCCTGTGTTTCACTAAAGCTCCGTGATTCATAGTCAGACCTGATTAAGTTATTATTGGTCTCCACCCTGAGTCACTGGAAGAGATTCAAACTGGCCCAATCACAGCTCACATTAATCATTCCTTCTGCAGCTGCCAGCTTTATAAACCCAGAAGACAAAAGAAACAAAGAACCAGTTCTTGTGCAAAATATCAACAATACAACCAACCATAAATCTCTGCGCCGATGCACATGGGATTAATATCATCACATGGCCCATGTTTGTTAGAATACAGCGGGTAATCTGAGGTAGAATCTTTACTTTTCAGATTACGGACATGGCAGATCGGTGGCGGATTAAGAACACAAGTGAGCACGAGTTACAGGATGACTTCAGGTAACACGCTCCTGTGAGAATAGAGCTTAAAGGAGAATTCCAGTATTTTTAAACCTCTCAAATTTAAAAAAATTACACAAACTAACTGATTGCAGCAACAACTTCCTGGTTTTTTTAAAATGACAATTTTTGTCAATGGAGTTTGGTGGTCTTTAAGAGACTAATGTAACGGCGGTTTTTGAGGTCTGAAAAACGATATTACTCTTACAAAACTCTCTATAAATATTAATATTGTTGGACAGTCAGAATAATAACTTACTATGCTTCTTTGAGAATAGGGATTAAAGGGTCATTGAAGTTACCAAAGCTCTGCTCTTTTGAAAGCCACCTGACTTAATTGACAAACTAAGTAATTTTCTCCATGTATCGCTGCTTCGATCAAATATGTTTTAATTGTTTGTTATAAAAATCTTGTAATGGAACCAAACTAATCATTTAAAGCACAAACGTTGGAAAATTACACAAACAAACCATCTGATTGAGGCAACTGTAGGACACAGAATTCCTTGTTTAGCGAGCTAAAATGACTGTTTTTGTCAATGAGGTTTGGTGTAAGTGGTGTAACAGCTGTTTCTGGGTTAAGGAAAGGAATCTTCCTCTTTAACAAAAAGGTGTATTTTCTTTCTGTAATATTGTCCGACAACAACAGTAACAACCATAAGTGACATTGTTCCTGAATTTTTAAACCTCTTTCAAATTGCTTTCTTTAAAGCCACCAGACCTAATTGACAAAAACAGTAATTTTACCCTGCAGCACATGGGGCGTTCCTGACGCTTCAATCAGATACTTTTTGTGTTATTGTTCGTACAAAAATCTTGCACTGGATCCAAACTAACTATTTAAAACACATAATGCACAAACAAACTTAGTGATTGAGGCAACTGTAGGACAGCGAATTCCTTGATCTGCAAGTGTGTGTTTTTGTCAATGCAGTCTGGTGGCTTTGTAAAGAGCGATGTCACGGCTGTGTCTGGGTTCAGAAAAGTGATTTTAATCCTAAACTAAAAGGTCCGTTTCCTTTCTGTAAAACTGTCAGACAATCTGAAAACAATCTGAGCCTGTCAGCGGCAAAAACAAGCACTTTGATCAGATCCCAACGATTACATTACAGACATTACAGCCAGTTGCAGGGAAGCTATAAGTCATGTAGACCTAAAATATTAAATATCCAATGTATCTAATAATGTAGTGTGTGTGTGTGTGTGTGTGTGTGTGAGTGTGTGTGTGTGTGTGAGTGTGTGTTACCGGTCATGGCCAGGCTGCTGCGTCGGGCCCAGCTCTCATCCTGGCTCAGCTGTCGGTGCAGTTTGGATTTGGTGGCAGCGGTTGCAGCCGGCGACAGGTCGGGGTTACTCAGCTTCCTGAAGAGGAGAGGAGGAGGAGCGGCAAACTCCTTCTGCAAGGATGAAGAAGAGAGAGAGGGCTGTCAGTGTTTCCCAAATATATACGAGTTTACGTCAAACAGGAGAAAAGAAACCAGAAATAATATCATTAAAGACGCTTACTGTAAATTACTCAAGCAAATTAATCAATTATCAAAATAATAAAAAGGCTGACGGATAAACGATGAACAGTCCTCCTCTTTACACAAAGACATCTAAATATAACACAGAAAACTTCCTATCATCCTTCTTTTACACATTTTCGATGTTTTAATTTGTTACAAACACATTTTTGTTAATTAGACTTTCAAAATAAAAGTCAGCCAGTCAGAGCATAAAAAGAAATCCCAGGAAATGCAGTGGGAGCGTGCAGGGTCACAGTGAGGGAGCGGGCTGAGAGCCTAAATAAAGTCATAAAACACGACGCTAACCACTCGCTGACACCACATCTCCTTCTCACATGGCTACACCACACACACACACACACACACACTTGTCTGAACAGAACACACACACCTGTTTTTCTCGGTATGCAGCAGGAGCAGTTAACAGTTAGCGTTAAGAGGCAGTTAGCGGGCTAATACCAGCTCTCTGTCAATAGCTACGAACACTGTCACAGCTGCAGAGCGAGCGGAGAGTCTTTCCTAACAGAAAGCTAATGCAGAGGAAATACAGCACACACACACACACACACACACACACACACACACACACACACACACACAGAAAGTCTGCGTGTGGGATTTAGCTTCAAACCATTTTGGAAACATCTGCTGTTGCCATCGAAACAAGGCCTGCCCGGGCTCATATCCTCCTCTCTCTCTCTCCGGTGGACCCAACCCTTTGACGAGACTTTTCCAGTAACATCTGGACAGCCCACATGAACACACAAACACGCACACGCACACACGGCTCCCTGATGTCTGCTTTTGAGAGATTTAGCCTCTGTCACCTTGCGAACACACCTGTTCCTCTAAAAACACGCCGATAAACACACAAACACACGCATCCATTAACTCCTGCAGAAAATGTTCTGCTGCAACCCACCATTAGTGATGAACATAGTTTTGCATCACATTGGCACATGAAGCTGCTGGACTAATGGTGTCAGCTCACATCACATCGGCACGTCACAGCAGCTGCTCATGTACGAGTCAGACATCAGCCTCATCAGCCTCACACTTCAGCTGTGGTCGAGTTGGGGACGAATAGAATAAAGAATACATCGACAGGAGCATCTGTGATTTATACAGCAAAGAAACACCTGACAAGTCAAGTCTGTTCACATCACATTAGTACAGAAATGCTGCAAAATCCAATACGCTGAAAGTCCTGCTCAGCAGCGCCGCACGCTTGTTTACAGTTTACAGACAGGCGACACTCTGCAGACAGCGTCAGCTCACTCTCATAGAGAGCTGCACTAATGTGTCAGACGGACTCTTGTTGTAGATTCATGATTGAAAACAAGAACATGGAGAGTCCTCTTTCGGCACGAAGCAACATTAAAGTAACAGCTTGACACGTTGCCGTTTATTTGCCTCACAATCGCCTGTGTTGTGACCGTTGCACATGCCTGACGCGTACATCGCAAATTGCGATGGTTAAACGATTTATCGCGCAGGCCTGTTATCTACTGATCAAAAAGCCCAAGAAATCCCAGAATCAGGGTTCAGTTTGACACCGACACAAACGACACAACGGGTGTTAACGACAGGATTCACTCAGTGCTATGTGGAAGGAATGCACAAGTAAGGCCAAAATAAACATTCAATTACATTGAGATTAAAGCTGCACAACTCATCACAATTTCATTGTTACTGCAATCTGAGCATTCACAATAAACACATCACAAAAGTCTGAAGTTATAGCAATGAATAAGAGAAATTATTTTATGTTAACAAGAATATTTGACATATTGGATGGGGCTCTGTGTGTGATGGTCATGCTTTAACACCTTTTGATGCTGTCAGATGAAGTACAAGCAGCTATCAGCTACCCTCAGATCAGCTGGTGTCAGGTTTCGGATGTATGCTGGATTCAGGGGGGACGTGTTGCAAACACAGTTGTTGTGTAAAACAGCAGATAGACACAGAAACTAAGAGTTAAAGCTAATAGCACCGAGTGGAGTTTTCTGATATCATGTCGCCTAATCGAGATGAAGATCTTCCTAACATTACGTAAAGACTGGCCCAGAAAGTGCAGAATATAAATATAAGTTTGCCCAGAATCAAATAAACATGGAGCTACATCCCTCACACAGCGATGCTGTTCAGAGTCGCTGTTGTGGACGACCGAGTTGACGTTAAGATAAGACAACATAATATGGCTTTTACTTTGAAGCAGCTACAGGAAGTAATCAGTTACAGATTAAATATCTATATATGGTTACAATCATTAACACAATATTATTGAGGATATTTTCCACTAATCTAAATACTTCATTATACTGTATAATATAAAACTGCTTAGGACATTTTACTTGTAAAGCAAACACTGAAACATTAGTTACTCTTTTGGACATTTTTGTGAAGCAGTTTGAAGAGCTGTCAGTCTGGGTAAACATTAAACCTCCAAAGACACAGTCAAGGTCAACTGGATGTTTATTCTGCTCTGCTTCCCTGCAGAGGAGCAGAGGGGACCTCTCTACCTGTCCAACAGGACGCGGTGATTGTTTTATTCTGGACTGACGGCTCAAGTTCAGGCTGTGCAGCTAACGTTGGATGTCTCTGTGGAAAGAAAGCTCAATGTAACACCCACTGAGCTCTGCAGCACGCTGAATACATCTGAATCCATTGTCACCGTTTGTCTGCTGCTGTTCTTTATTTACCCAGCAGGGGGCAGACAGACAGGAGGGAGCGTGACATTACAGGCAATCTGCTGATCGGAGCCTCTCGTAGACACTGAAACTGAAATCTACACTCACTGAAGAGAGCGTGGAGGTCAGAGTCTGTGTGTGTGTGTGTGTGTGTGTGTGTGTGTGTGTGTGTGTGTGTGTGTGCTGGGCTGTGTGAGTCAGCTTTACAAGACTTTTGTTGTCAACACACACTAAACATGTCTTAATATAAAAGCAGTGACGTTGTGAAGTAAACAGCACTTTTACAATCGATGGTTCACTCTCAACAGAACCTGTTTTAGAGACAGATTCAAACATCTTCCACACAAAGGCAGAGAAGAAGACAGAAAACATCTACAACACCACGCAGAGAAGGAACGAGCAGACACACCTGTCTGCCTGATACAACCTCCACAGAGCTGATACGGCTCCTGTGTGCAGACAGAGGGGTGTGTTTTATTTGCACCACAGTCAAACATCTACTCGAGACGTCTCGAGAACTGCATCGATAAGGTCTCCATTGTTCTCCCTGCTTTGTTCTCCTTCACTTGCAGATTCATTGCTTGATGAGCTGCGTGAGTGCATTAGCTGCTGAGTGACCGAGCACTAAGCCTTGCCCTTCTGAGTTAATGCTACTTTACCTGTCAAGCTTTTATTGTAGCACCGCACGAGATGCTGCAACTGGATGTCAAAAATAAATCAATTTGATTAATTAATGGGATTCATGGTTTTGGACAATGTTTAAAAATGAAATGAGAAGAAGATTCACAGGTAAACATGTCAACATGGCAGCATGCTCTAATAAAAGTGATGTGAGTTCCTTCCCTAGAAAGTCTCCTCAGTCGTCTGAACACAGTTCAGTGATGCAGCGTCAGACCTCAGACAAACCTGCCTGCTGCAAAGTTCGTCTTAAGTCTTTGGCAACTAAGAGCAGCAGCTCGACTGATTTATTCCAGCCAAGCAGAGACAGCAGGGGGGAAGACACCTGCTAAAAACAAGCTAACATTAGTGGCCTTAAATCAAACTCAATGTCCTTTCACACATGTCAAAAGTATGAGACCGTCAGTGTGAGACGTGTTCTCAACTACTGGAAAGACTGCTTTGTTTAGGTAAGTAGAGGCACCTGGGTAGAGTATGCAAGAGGAGGAGGAGTCTTCAAAACAGTGACTGTTTTAGGTTTTATATCACTACAACATGTATTAAGATACGGTCATTCTGTATTGATCCATTGAGGGGAAATTCAGGTGTTTGTTAGGACGTATCTGCAATACGAACACAAGAGTGGAAACATGATACAGACAACTGAGACGAACAGAAACGAGTAGAAAGCAGCAAAACTAAGTGAAACAAGAATGACGTCATCAACACGCCACACGCTGGGGTTACACTTCGGCTCACTCACACATTAATTGGACTTCGTGCCACAGGTCAAGTGACTCGGTTATCTGAGCCCTTACTTGCCTGTGTTTTTGTTCATTTTGCCAAGTCTTAACTGCACATCTTAGAGCTGTGAATATTCTGCGGCTGAAGCTTTAAACCCAGAAAAAATAAGCTATTAAGAACAAAGTGAGAGAGAAACATCTGAGGCGGCTGACTACAATAATCCCGCAGCTTTTTAACTGAACCGAGAAGATGATTGTCTGTCAGATAAGCAGCAACAAAGGGCTCAGCAGGGAGCATTAAAGATTCAGTTTGTCATTCAGCCTCCCTGTGACACACAAATAGATCAGCCTGCATCAACTTTCACTGAAGGATGTGGTACAGAGAGACAAAAGAGTGACAGCAGGAACCATCAGTTAACCAAAAATCTGCAGACACGTAAGACTTATGTAAAGAGAGACGTGTAATACATGTGTTCTCTAAGTGTCCTCACACAGAGGGAAGTAAAACCAGGGTTTCATCATCTCCTTCTCCTTTCCTCCGTTCCCTCTTCCTTCCCCTCTGGACTCGTGTTCCCGCTGAATCACATTTGGGACGACATTCGTCTTTTGTCACATCCTGCCGAGAGCTGCGCTGCTCTTTAATGTAACACGCACATGTACAATCCATCACATCTGTCAGCTCATGGGGCTGAAACAAAGCACCCAGCTGAACCCACAAAAACACACAAAGAAGAGCACAAAGATGAGCAGTTAATGGACACAAATCTCACATTGTTTGGTGCATTAATGGAGGCTATACAGACACGCAGACAGGGAAGGGACGGACTTTTGTGCTCAGCAAAATCTCATACTTTCACTGCAGCTCAGCCCACACAGCAAAAAAAAAAAGCTCAATCAATCTTGTGTATTGTTTCTCTGGCAGCAGAAGCGGCCCAGCGATCCAAAACGTGATTTAAAAACTCTCCTGGCTGCAGAGCGTGTTGACTGTTCATTCAAGGAGCTCCAACGGAAAGTGGATTTTAATGCAGTGGCTGCAGACGCACAGCACAGGGAGATGGATGGGAGGGCATTACACAGCAAAGTGCACCGTGTGGAGCGAGGATTAAACAGGCAGCGGTCTGAGCTGTCTGTGTGATGTTTCGTTTGCTGGTTTAGGGAGGAAACAGTCACAAGGGTTGTTGTTTTGCACCAGTCCTCTGTGTGTGGGGGTGAGGCCGACCACCAGCGAAGGGCCCACCACATTTCAACAATCAGCACTTTTTTTTTGCATGTTTCTCTTTATTTTTGCTCAGTGGAAAAATATCCGAGCTGTTGTTGCCGCCAGAGGAGCCTGTTTTCTGTAAACATGCACGACATATCGCTGAGGACAGAAATCCTGCTGGAAAGACTTTTTACAGGATTCAGGGAATTCTTCTCAGAGAATCTGAAGCTACCAAACGCCATGAGCCTTTATAGTAATGTAAATCGCTCCTGTAGCTGCTCGATCAGACAAAGCTTTGGATTATTCCCTGAATTCCTAAAGAATGCACGAAACACGGGCAGTGAGGCAATCCTACGAGGATGTAAACATGGTTAGCCATAATTATTCCGAGGAGGGAACATGGGTGGATTAGAAACAAACAGTAATTTCCCCGTGCAACGAGGAAGTTTTACTGACATAAGAGCTGCACTTCCCTCCAGTTCAACCTCCAGAATAAAAGTCTGATTTCCTGGCTGCTTGTGTTTTGTGACCTTTTAAAGCGTATTAAATAAAAAAAACATAAATATTATATATTAATGCTGCTGTTAGTATAGTACAATATTTTGTCAGATTGATTTTCTGCTTTTTTTTAACCCATTGCCCATGCATTCTAGGATCGTCACGGCACTGAATATTTCTAACCACGGTGAAATACAAACGCGCCCTTGCGGTTCAGTTGTTGACTTCCCTATTTTCTAACAGTGTTGCGGATATATTTTTTTACACTCTTTAATAATGTAACGTTATACTCTAATCTGAAAAGGACCCTAAATGCCCTCCATACATACTGTATGTAACATATAACATATGATTGTTCAGTTGCAAGCAGCAACTGTTTTAATGAATATGCAGCTGTGCACTGAATGAAACCTTTGCAATATTCAGGTTATCCTTTTTTTAACATCCTTTGTTGCTTTGTATTCTCTTCGCTCTCATGTCCTTCTCCAGGAGTGACGGGATTCGGCCTCTATATGCAGAGATATATGTTTCTAATGTAATCGGCACGTAGCTGATGGCAGCTCCGTCATTGTTCCTTCAGGCCTCTTTAGCTGTGTCGGCTGTCTAATGAGTCAGCAGACTAAAGGCATATTATGCACTCGAACACTGTTTGCCTGAGCGCGGCTCGACTGAAAGCTACTGACAGATATTCCAGACTAATGTTCTCTAGAGCGATCCACGTTAGGCCAGCCTGTGCTCGGTGTTTGCTGTCAGCAAACTGAGGAGCAGAGGGAACATGCACAGAACAGTCTGTACCTGCTGCTCCACCTCTGTCATCACCTGTTCTTAAACAGCTGTCAGTGCAGACATCACCTGAATATTCAGCAGCTGCATTTAAGGTGATCTAACCTCTTCACCTTTAGACTGAGTCTAACTGCCCCTTTTAATCTAAATAAAACATCTTCTGAGTGAAGAATTAGTTATGCGGATCATGTTGAGCTTATATAACTGTACTTTTACTAAAATTACTGAAACACAGAAATCTGTTCGCCCAACACGCCTACAGACATTGAGAAATGAAAGCTTCATGTGTAAGCTAACAAGCTGGAGCAGCTGGGAACAAGCAGTGTTCTCTGTAGTTTTAGTGCATGCAACCAAGCCGACCAATCACACTTCATATTGCCCGTGTCAGCGCAGTGTTTGCTTATATTTCTGGAGAGGTGCAATGTAGACACAGAAGTAAAAACCAGGCTTAAGTCACGAGAAGTTCTCTGGCAACAAGTGCTCAACATTCAGTCGTTCCAGCTTCTCAGAATCCATTTGTTCGCACAGAACAAGTACGACTCGCTTTTCACGTTTGTGCAAAAATGCACAAAAAAAAACAGTAATCCATTTTTTTATTCATTGTGGGCAAAAACAGCAATTTCTGGAACTTCTGAAAGCACCGGGTGATGGCCCGGCAGAAAACACGGGACTCGATCCGTTTCCAAATGAGCCACGGTCCGGTTCGATTCAGGTGAGAACATAATGGGACTTAAAGTAGGACCTAATACAGGAAGCTAACCAAAACACAGTGCATTGTGGGTTGTTAACAGATGTAGCCGGGCAGCAAGATGAGTAGAGGACAGACGCGGGGGAGCGACGAGGAAATAGAAATATGGGCTGATCAAACAATTTCACAAACACAGTCGAAACGCACAAGAACACGGATGAGTTCAAGCTGCTCAGAGAGAAACTGAAGGAGAGTGGAACTGATCTCCTCGTGCATCAAAACCTTTGGTCCGCTGGTAAAAGCTGCCATGTGAACACAAACCAAACTGAAAGCACCCTAACACGAACGCTACAGCGTGAATATCTGCTTCAGACCGACACAACAAGCTGTTCTGCTGCAGGCTGAGGCCACCTGAGGGCTCCAACACGCCAAGGACACCTGAGGGCTCCAACACGCCAAGGACACAAGGTAAAGGTGTGTTTAGGGTAGAGGAAAGGGCGGGACGTCAATTAGACAGCAACACATTTCTGTTGGTACCAAAAGGTTTGTATGTTTTGATCCCCAGGTATGGAAACAGATGATCGAGGGAAGTCAAACGTGCTCCGGGAAATAAGCTAACTGATGCAGAAACAAGTCTGAACCCGACCCTGCAGAGTGTGTGTGTGCGCACGTGTGTGCGTGCGCGCGTGTGTGTGTGCGCGTGTGTGTCACTATTGAAGGTGAACAGGTTAACAGGCTGCCTCCTTGCAGAGCGCACAGAGAGCACTGAGCCTGTTACATCATGAGATCGATCACATGTGTGTCTGAGCAGGATTACATTGCATCATATGTGCTTCCTGTCTGTCAGCAGGGGCACGACTGCAGCGCTGTGTCAGGGCTCAGTGTGTGTGCGTGTGGATATATGGCTGGTAATATGAGCTTATACAAGTGCTGATGTGTTCCAGCTGTGTTAGAGCTAAACCAAGGTACTCTGGGAAGAAAGGGGGAGAAGAATTATGACGGAGGGAAAAATGTGAGGAAAGGGAGCGAAGCAGTCTGACAGATGGATGTGAAAGATGGAGGGAGGAGTGTAAAGTGAGGCAGGGTAAATGCTGCTTATCCTGAGAGAAAATTGTGTGTCCACACGCGAACGAGAGCCCGAAACACTCCAAAAACAATCCACGGCTTCCTACAGAACACCAGGGACACAACGTGATTTAAAGAGCTGAAAGACTTCATGCTGTAAAACTTTAATTCATGCCCCGACATGAAAGAGAACCAAGAGGAATGTTATGTGACTTTTTCTGCTTCCATAAAACAACCACGGGTCAGATTCGACTCACTTCTTGGCTCATTGCTTTGCTAACATGATGCCAGCTTAGCGTGTCGCCTCCAATATAAGCAGGCAGTTCGTCTTAATGACACTTTAAGAGGACTAAATGTTCCTTCAAATCCCTTCAAGTGCATATAAATGATGTTAGACACACTGCTTCCTGCTCTGCTATTCAAAAGAGATGGATTATAAAATGTATTTATGTCCGTGTTCGCCTGGTTCACAATGAGATCAGTATCTGTGCAGCGTCACATGGTTAATGGTTAACAGAATGCTTTCCCTCTGCTAATAGCACCCGCACCAACACATACAGAGAATATAACGGCCTCTGAATCGACTGCAGGTTTAATTTTTCTGACAGACCTTGAAGCAAAGCAAACGACCTCACCACACACAGCCGTCGCACACCTCAGAGAGCGAGACTTTACTTTCCACACAGGTCTGTTCTTTCCAGAAAAATAGAGTGAAGACAGAGGAGCCATTCATCAGACACAGTGTTTGGCTCAGTCCAACAATGTATCAGCCGACTGTGAACCGCACAGGTCAGGAGCTCAGACAGAACGTGCAGATTCAACACTTTGCTGAGGTTGAAATAATTCACATTAAACATGAAAAGATGAGGCTGTTTTTAACCCTGACATCTACAGCCACATTTTCTTCAGCTCGGCCGCTGCATCTGTGTTTCACCTGTTTGTATCTGCACGATGCAGCATCACATGGGAAAAGATGTGTGAACGGGCAGAACTTCCTCGATGACGCTCACTAAATTTGTCTTTGTCTAGTTATTGCACTAAATGGGATATGGGATACTGTTCTTCAACCAGAATAGTATCAGAGAAGGCGGCACGGTGGAGCAGCGGTTAGCGCTGTCGTCTCACAGCTAAAAGGTTCCTGGTCTGGGTCCCGGTTCAGACGTAGTGCGTGCGTGGGTTCCCTCCAGGTACTCCGACTTCCTCCCACAGTCCAAACACATGCTCGTTAGTTTCACTGGTGACTCTAAATCGCCCGTAGGTGTAAAAGGTTGTCTGACTGTATGTGTCAGTCCTGTGATTGACTGGCGACCTATTCAGGTGTAACCCCGCCCTTCGACCAATGACAGTCTTCCTGTTTGTTTTCTACATTAATTGGAAACATAAAAAAATAACTCTTATGGCTTTTTTAGAACAGCTGCAGAATTACTTTTGAGGTGTTAAAACGTCGGCAAACTGCTGCTAAAATCTTCCTGTGACTGCTGATATTTTCTCTTTATCTGTGTTGTGCAGCTGTCGGAGCAGACACCCTCTCATGCCAGGTAGCGAGGTCATCTTTAAACTATCATTTTCAGGTTAAAGACGTCCTGTGAGCAGCTGAGCATCCTGCTGAGGAGGAATCAAAAACATCCAACAGCCTGTTTAGTTCCTCCTAAGTGATCTCTGGCAGCTAATAACAGCAACAGCTGCATTAAATAAGCTGCAGAGAGGAGTCGGCTCACAGCCTGCCCACACCAACTCAAGGCTGGCAGAGATAAGAGGCCCTCTGATGACACCCCACCACAGGGTAAATATGAGGTCATGTCTGCCCTCCCAAACACGGAGGGGGAGGTCACAGAGAGGAAGAAGAGGCCAATCAGCCGAACACAGAAAGTATTTGTGAGGTCAGACTCAAACTTTCCACAACAACAACAACCATGCCCAGCTCCTCTAAACCAGCCTGCGTCTTTAAATCCTCCTCTGCTGCTTCCAACAATGTGTTTCATGTGTACAACTTGAAGAATCTGAAGGCTGTACAGACAGGGAGCCGGGTAAATGTAGTAAATCATGAGCGTCAGGATTCTGACCTACAAAGGAGCTCGTCCTGTCAGTTTGTGAAGCTAATATTAGCTCAAGCTGCTACAAAGTACCGCTGTCAACAGTAGGATGTCATCATGATCAGTCAGGCTGCTAAACGTAGATGAAGGTGAGAACAGGAAGGTGGAGTGAAAGAAAACTCTAAAGCAAAGAGACTCGTACATTTCATCAGTTTTAAACACAAAGCTGCTGCTAAAGCTTTATAAACCAGAGGAGGAAATAACGAGAGAGAAACAGACATAAAGAGACGACAGAGCAGACAGAAATGAAGACAAACAGAAGAAACAGAGCAATGACAGATGAGGTGTGTGTTAATAAGAGGTCAGACTCAGCAGGTGACCTCCAGCCTGTCTCCTTTAATGCCCCCCCTCCCAGCGAGAGGTGACCTTCACCGGCCGGCACAGTCCCACCGGGGGGAACGAGAGGTAAACAAACCACTGCCGACCCTCAGTCCAGATAGCAGGGCGGTTGCTGTGGATCTCTTCATTAAAAAGGGGAAAAGGTTTCGGGCTGCAGAGAGACGAGACAGACGCGAGGAGTGAAAATGTTACAGGAGGGAGGGTTTCTTTGTGAACAGTGGGTCGCATTCACAAAATGTCACGCTGTAAAATGTCATCTCTTCCCTCTTCATCCTCTTCCTCTTCTTTCTGTCTGCTCTCAGCAAATCATCTGAGCCAGGCCCGTGCACAAAGGTTAGACTTCTCTGTCCTCAAAGTGTCTGAGATGTTGTGTTTTAGTTACACAACTTAAAATCAGTTACTTATGAATAAATGATGAACACTTAAACAGCCAAACACACAGACACACACTCGATCCATTAGCATTTAGATCAGCCTCTGCAGGGCACTGAGAATAATAAAGAGGGCTGAGGAGTTAAATGGCTTTTCATACAGCCGCTCTGCCTCAGTGATGAAGCTCATTAAACGTCGGGCTTCGACCCAGCAGCACAAAGAGGACGAGAAAACGAGTGTGTAACTGAGTGTGTGCTCACGTGCGAGGTGTGTTGTGCACATTTGTAGACGGAGGATGTGTGTGTGTTTGTGTGTCTGCAGCAGAGTGACTCAGTACACAGCTGGATGCAGTCTGCATGAGGAGACACCTCGGGGTGTTTACCTGTCTGAGAATCAGCGCCAGAGGAAATAATGTCTGGAATTTTATTCATATCATAAAAAGGCAAAGCTCAGGGGTGAGTTTATCTGACTTAGGAAGCTACAGTACGATAAGTATTTGTTCAATCATATAATCTTTATATATTCTGATCAGACAGTGATTGGATCTGTACCTGTAGGCCCGTGTGCACTGCCAGCTCAAGCCCAGATTATTCTGCCTCTTTTACGCCTCGTCTTCTATGTGAAACACACGGAGGCTGAGCGGTGGGGCGAAGTTATTCTGACTCTGTGCCGGCATCGTCATAACAGAGGCGAAACAGCGTCGGTGTAAACAGCCAGTACAGCTCTGTGTGTGCATGTGAAGCTCACACTTTGTGTTTACATGGCGGGCGGCTTTTGCTTCAGCAACGCCGGAATGCTGTGTAACAACACTCGGGAGGCTTTATGGCAACGTTGCTGGGTTAATGGCAAAGGCGCCATAACGGCAGAGCTTCGTTACAGGGAGGGAACCACAATGACAAAAGGGCCCGAGTGAAATATGCAAACACATACACGTTTTTAATGGGACTGTTCAGAAAGCCCAGTCTGTATAAAGCTGTACGCTTTGTATTCCAGATCTTTGACTCTTCACAAATCAGCAGACTAAATTATTGAGCGCTGTGCACAGCTTTGCAGGGTGTCCAGTCACTGACGATTCTCTTTGACCCGTCACTGGTCTACAGCGTTTAACGTCAGCCTTACGGTAGCTCAGCTTGCTTTGAACCTCAGCCAAGGTGATACAAAACAAAGTACCAGGTCGTATCGACACCCTCGAAATGCAAAAAACAACGGCTCCATGCAAGTGGAGACAGATCAAGCCGTACCATGAAATGGAAAAGAGGACAAAGTGATTCATATATTTTATTACTAAGAGAGCAGGGTGCCTGGTAACAGTCAAACCAGTACTTGAATGTCCACACTAAAGTTTGAGCAGAGAGCACACATGGAAAGAAAGCAGGGTCAGCCGTGATAATCAATTACATAACGGCACACAGTATCAGTCTGACCTCAAAGATATTCATTAAGTGATTATCTGATTAAATACGTTAACATGCACGCTAAGTTTGCACGATTTTTCCAACCACATTCTGAGTGTTATGCAGGTCATTTAAAGAGTATACGCTGAATTTGTATAAACTGAATTAGAGCGTATAAAGGTAGCATTTTCTGATGAAGAAGTGTGTGATAATCCGATATTATTCAGGTATTATTTGGACATTCATAACACACATCTTAATCTTTTTCACTGCAGCAACATTCAGGTATTGCTTCATTAAAAGCAACTAAAAAGCTGCTCAGCCTGTCAACACGCACATGCCGTTTTTACAGAGGGAGATTTGTGCTCCATGTTTGTGTCTCCAGCTCCTCACACCACCTAACGCAGTGGATTTAATTAACACACAACACAGCCTTGCCACTAACCACCGGCCCAGCCATCCCCCCCCGTCAGCGCCTTCTTGTTTAGAGGTTGAGGAACCAGCAAATTGGATTTCACAGCTCCTCTCTGCTTAGCATAACCTCCATGCTCTTCCTATTCATGATGTAATTCGTCTGCTCCGAGTTTCAAAGACACACAACTGGGGCAGAGGGTGCGTGAATGGCCCTGAGCGCTGTCCTCGTTAAGGCTTTCTGCTGCACATAAAAGGAGGATTTTAGAGGAAGCACAAAAGACACTGAATACTGTTCATAGTTTGTTTATGTTGGAAAAGAGAAGAATTCTTGTTTAATTGTTCGGCTGTGACTTTTTTTATTTTGATGGCACTATCAAGGCCAAAGTTTGAAATTACAGCCTCGGAAATTGTTGGTTTTGTGGCTGCTGCGTTAATCACTATTTGTATGCAAACAGCAGAACATTTTTGCTTTTCTTCTCTTTTCTGGGCGCACTGAGAGCTCATCAGAAATGTCACAACTCTGAAGCTCTCCATCACTCACAAAATATACTGAGGAAGCAGTCCAGTCCTGGATCTGTAAATCCCTCAGGGCCGAACGTTGGTACCAACCAAGGCCTTAGAAGCAGGTCTATTTAGGAGTGAGCGCTCAGGTGCAGTTCTTACTTCTTGCAGCTCACTCTGCCCCCGCTCTCTCACACTGTGGTTAATGCTTGGGATGCACCGGCCTCCTCCTCCTCCAAAAGCCCCCCAGAGCGGGCGCTGCCATCCTGCTCATCTGTATCCAGAGTGTGTGCAGTAGAGATGGTGGAGCCACAGTCTTGACGTGCCGCCCCTTCCTCTACCCAAACACACCTTTACCTTGTGTCCTTGCTGCATTGGAGCCCTCAGGTGTCCTTGTCGTGTTGGAGCCCTCAGGTGTCCTTGGCGTGTTGGAGCCCTCAGGTGTCCTTGGCGTGTTGGAGCCCTCAGGTGTCCTTGGCGTGTAGGAGCCCTCAGGTGTCCTTGGCGTGTTGGAGCCCTCAGGTGTCCTTGCCGTGTTGGAGCCCTCAGGTGGGCTCAGTCTGCAGCAGAACAGCTTCTTGTGTCGGTCTGAAGCAGATATTCACGCTGATGGAAAGTTCAATGACTGTAGTGTTAGTGTTAGTTACGTCTCCTCTCGCCGTTCCTCCTCTACTCTGCTACTCGGGAACAGAACGCTGCAGTGAGTCCGATTTGTCCACAGAGCTGTCAATCATGACACCCCCCATCAGACCCCCTCTGACGTCTGATTGGATATTTGAACTTGTAGAGGCGCACCTAAACCTGAGCCGTGTCAGCAGAGGAGAAAAAAACAAGCTGACGTATGTGTGATGAGATCGATGAAGCCCCACATGTTTGAATGATCATCTTCAGAACATTATGTAAGACTTGTGGCTCTGGTTGTGATCACACCAGCCTCTCACGCTGCTCACAGGAACAACAATCACGCACTCTCATTACGTCTCCAGCCCTGTATCCGACCGGCTGCTGGAATGGAATCCATCTTCATAATTCTTCATGGCAAGTCTTTCCTTTTCCAAAGCAGAGTCAGTTTCTCTCCGGCTACGTAACACAAAGCTAGCATGCTACATTAGTCCCACAGGGGTGCTGCTGAGCAGACTGCCAGGATAAATGTGAGGTTTGGCAGCAGGGTTAGCGCGGTTAACCAAGCGCTCTCTGTTTTCAGTCTTGGCTCGGGCTGTCAGTCAGAGATCAGCGAACCAGGAGACTAATGGAGTGTTTTCTCAGGTCTGCATGTTGGACCTGAAGTGACGTGACCCTCCAACCCTCCAACCCCATCATCACTCGGCTGCTTGTTAGAGGTCAAGGGTCAGCTGTCTGGAAGGTATGTAAAACAAACTCTGCATTAATGAGCTACATTTAATGCTAATTTATTTTTGTGATCGTGCATGTAATCTTTTTGCAGCTTTATGGACTTAATTCTGGGGCCAATATGTCTTTCAAGTTTTCATAACCATAGTTACAGTGCCCTGTGCTAAGCTCTCTGTAACCTGTAACCCGAGTTATTTACCTTCACCATGTGTGCACAGAGACGGTACGACTTCTCGTGCATGATGCTGCAGGAGTCTGTAAATCTCAATCATACAAGGACAACGACGCAAAGCTAAACCGAACTCAGCCATCGTCTGTGGAAACCAACTTATTATCTCAAAGTATTAAGATGCAGAATATCTGATGGATTCTTATCGGTAACAGAAGTTTGTTTACTTCCTTTGTTGTTATTTAATCTGATCAATGCATGACATCACACTCTCTACACATCCAGATCAATCACAACGTGGTCGACCATTTTCAAATTAAATCACAGCCTGAAATGATAAAACTGCTTATTGCAACATACACACACACACACACACACACACACACACACACACACACACACACACACACACAGTTTGGCTGCAGGTAATCAGCCAGCCCAAACAGCTCTGTATGACTCAGGAGAAACAGATGGAAAAAGACAGACTGAGAGAAGTATGGAAGGAAGGAGAGAAGAAGGGATGGTGAGGAGGAGGAGGAGGAGGAGGTTAGAAGGAGGCGAGCCAACAAAATGATGGAGAGCAAAAGCAGAACACAAACATGGAGGTTATTAGCATAAACTGTAACAGTGTCAGCAAAGTGTGTGCACCAGTCTGCAAACACACACACACACAGATTCTGGGCATGTTCCTAGACGGCTGTAATCACAGTATAATAAACACAGTGATGATGCCTGAGGGGACATTCATAATGAAACTCCTTTGCATCAGGAAGACACGCAACGCTGCTGCAATACTTTCTCTGCCAACATGTCTTACTTGGATGTTTCTTCCCTATACGCTTGTCAGAACTACGCTATGGTTGAGTTTAATAAAGACGCTGTGGTTTGTGGTCGATAAACAACTTAGTCCATGTTTTAAAAAAGGAAGCATGAGGAGTTACGTAAGTCACCGACATCCTGCAGCATCTTATCTCCTGATCTTTGAGATAGTAGATCAAAGTCTGAAGCATTATTAAATTCATTAAATATATGACATGCTGTCAAAGTGGTGCCTCTGCTTTATTCCCCTGAGGGTTCCTGTTTCACGTTATAAAAAGTGTATCATAACTCTGGTGGAGCTGCTCTCCAACCAGCGTCTCAGTGCAAAGACATTAAGGTGGGAAAGTAACACACGCCACACCTCACCTACACGATGGACAGATAACTATCTCACAGTGCAACAACAATGTGCAAAAATAATCCCAATAATGGGACGGGCATACAGGAGCAACACACACAAATTCCCCTGTACTTGTACTGTCCTGTACCTGGCAATAATCTATTCTATTCTTTACTTCAGGTGAACGAGCACACCTTCACTGAAAACACACGGCAGGAAGTGTTGAATTTGGGCTAAAGTTATAATTTACTGGCACAAATTGACCTTTAAAAAACATGTTTAAGAAAACTGCAAAAACAAACAAACAAGGCTATAAAGTTTCATCAGTGATTTGATGAAAGATTTTCGTGTTTCCTTTACTTTGTATCTTTGGCTTTTTGGACTAAAGATTTGGACATTTGAGGACGTTTTCTCTCTGATATTTTAGTTACAAACATCAATGAATGATGAATTGAAGTAATACAAATTAAAAGTCCACAAAATCAAGAATTGTATGGATCTCGTAGAATTTAACACAGCACAGATTATGTTTAATATATAGCAAGAAAAATTCAAAACATGTTCTTCAACTGGGGGTGGGGGGGTGTTGTGCATAACCATCTGTGGGGTGAATTTGAACCATTTGAACAGCTGATGCAAGCAAACTTAATTCAGTTTAAACGATAAAGACATTTTCAATAGGTACAGAGAAGAGGAATGATTGTCACAGCTTATTAAATTGATTAACTTATGTATGTATTTATTATTTCTAAAAAATAAGAAAGGGAAAAAATAAGTGTAAACTTTTCGAACATGTCCCCTTTGCTTTATGTTGAATATGGATATTTTTGTTTACACATGTTTAAATACTTTTCTTGTTTATTTGTTATCTACTTTTATTTTAACATGTTCAAAATAAAGATATTAATCAATCAAAGTACAACAGCTGATGACCAAAAATCTAAACACCTGCTGGAAGGAGAGCAAACACACTGTGTCCACCTGTGTGCAAATTAAACGTTTCTTATCTCCTCCACCGAGCAGGCCTCCACCTTTCACTACATCCACACTAACCTGCTGTTTCCTTCACCCACTTTGATCTTTGTCACAGAATGTCATAAAAGAATTCAACAAACATTGTGCAGCACGATGTTTCCTCCAAAACAGGATGTCCTGATCACGTTTCCCTGATCCCAGTCTTTTAATAGTGACTATCTGCTTATACGGTGTGTGATCTGATATATTTACCTAGATAATACAGCTGCACACACACACACACACACACACACACACACACACACACACACACACACACACACACACACACACACACACACACACACACACACACACACACACACACACACACACACACACACACGTGTGCACAGGAAGATAATGTCATTACACTTCTGCAGAACAAACCCACCTAAGCAGCAGCAGCCCTGCCAAAACCTTCACCTGAGTCCTGGGACCAACTCCAAGACCGTGTAATCCTTCTGTGTGTGTGAGCCTATTGTTTCACGTGTGTGTGTGTGTGTGTGCGCGTGTGTGTGTGTGTGTGTGTGTGGCAGGAAGAGAAAGCCCGCTGCACCAGTTTCTGAGCCCTGACTAATCTTCCTTCGCAGCAGCAGCAGCGGTCACTGAGTTTCTGAATCAGACGCTCAGTGATCTCTCTCGTCCTCTGTCAGTACAAAAACATCACCTGAAGTTCTGATTGTTTCCCTGTAAGTTAAAGCCTTCTCAGCCAGCAGCCTCTTTCATATGAACACTTTTTATCAACCAGTTAATCAATAAGGTAATATGGGCTGTGCAGAGCGGTCACTTTTCTGATGTCTCGGCCCTCATAAACGTTTACAATCTCTGCAGTAAAAAGAGGAGCTTTAAAGGGCGGTACACTCTGCTGGTGTAGAACATGAATCATAACAATGGCTCCTTATTGTTTCTTATTAAAGCTCCTGAATCAGAACACGGCAGTCTTACCTTCCAGCGTTAATGCAAGGGAAACCAAGGAGCAATTTAAACACAATTGCTCAATCAATCAATCAACTGATCAATTTTTATTCATATAGCACCAAATCACAACAAAGGTCTCTCGTGACACTTTACATTGACAGCAGGTCTAAACGGTCCTCTTGTCTAACAAACAGAGACCAACTAAATCCACCTTTGAGCGAGCACTTGGCAACAGTGAAGAAAAACGTCCTCAAATGAAGGCCTGTGGCAGGTCCGTGAAAATGACTGGGTGGGAAACAAGGGTGGATAAACTCCCTGTGGTTATGATGATGAGCATGCAGTTACCTTCATCTAAACAATTCAACAATCATGCTTTGTCTATTTATCTCCATCCATTATCGACACCGTTTATCCTGTTGAGGGTCACCGGAGGCTGGAGCCTATCCCGGCTGTCATTGGGCGAAAGGCGGGGTTACACCCTGGACTGGTCGCAAGTCAATCACAGGGCGAACACACAGAGACAGACAACCTTTCACACTCACACCTATGGGCAATTTAGTCACCAATTAACCTTTCAAGCACGTGGGAGGAAGCCGGAGAGAGAACCCACGCACGCACAGGGAGAACATGCAAACTCCACAGAGGCCAACTTTTGGGGTTTGAACCAATGACCTTCCAGCTGTGAGGCAACAGCACTAACCACTGCACCCCCGTGCAGCCCTCAGCCGAACTATATTTTGTAGTAATAAGTGCTAAAAGACGGCGGCAGGCAGCTACATCTTTAAGTGTGGTACTTTCCACGACACATTCCTGCTTATGTTTCAAAATAAAAGCCTTAGAAGAAGAAATAAAGGGACACAGAGACACTTCTAATTTGAGTTGCATTAAGAAAGTAATGCAGTAACTTTAACATTGTTATAAATAAAGGCCTGGCTCTGATACAAGCCTGCTTCTAATAAAGGCCTGGAACCTTCCACAGTTGATTTGAGTAAAAGCCGCCCTGGTTCCTTTTTGAGTTAAACATCTTTTTTTAAACCAATGGCTGTATGCGTCCTTGCAGGCCATCCTGCAAATAATTAGGAAGGACTCATTCATACAAATAGTGGCTTTGCAGGGTTTGTGCATCGGTTTTATGTAATGAACTGAGCAAACACAGACATATTAGTGTTACATTTGTTATAAAAAGTGCCCCTTTATTTCATTTCCAGAGATATTTACAGGATGACATTAATGAACTTAAAGTCTGAATTTTCACAATGGCACACGTTGTGTACCATATCAGTTACATTTTGTTAGATGATGTCTACTGTCTGGATTTGGATCGCTGCATGCCTCCTGGATTACATTAAACAAGTAAAGCCATGCACTTTGTCATTTTGGCATACATATTTCTAATAAAAAAATACCTGTCCCCTTTAATGTCTTAAAGAGAAGTTTTAAAATAATTTGCACTATATTCCGTATAAACCTATTAGAGAAAGGATTTGTGCCTCCACCCACACCACCCTTACCTGTCAACTGATTTCATTGAAAAGGCACCTGTAAAACATCAGCCTGACTTTCTGACTCGGACCTGGAACACTAAACTCTGGACGCCTGCTCAGACAAGTTCAAGGTTTGTATGTCAACAAAGCTAAGACGCTAACTATGTCCTCTAAACCGCTGTGTGATCGCTCATTTTAAATGTCAATACAGCTGACAACACGGGTCATTATTTGAGTTTATTTAGTTAAACCACACTGTGTGATTGATGGCTCAGTAAGGCAGGGCTGTTATTACTGTTCACCTGGATGACCGGACGTTTTTAGAGCTAAAATTAGATCACAAATCACAGCCGCAGTGTTTTATACCTGTAGATAAAAGATGGGGGGAGGGAGACAGAAATCAGCCGAGTGAAAAGACTGTCAGTGACACGTGCATGTCTACAATAATATTTGATCTGTATTTTGTGATTATTTGTTGCTTTGCTTGAGTCATTTCTGCAGCTACACCTGCCACCCGCCTCACACCGCAGCATGTCAGAAACAGGCCTAAGCATGTGGAGGGAAAAAAACTCTCTGTGAGCACGGTATCGTAGCGCTCTGTCCTACTCGTCACTGCTCGCGTGTTTAATTCCCTGAGGATTAAACTGATATCTGAACTCCAATGCTTTAATCCCGGGCGTGTCCCTGCCGTGTGGGTGTGCGAGTGTGCAGCAAAGTTTCAGTCACATGCAGGCCCAGATTGCCTCTGGTGAAAAAAACACAATAATCACAAGGCCGCGGAGTGTTTTCAGAGGAGAGGAGGTTTACGGTGAAAGAGTGAGAAAAGAGGTCGAGTTAGAAAGTTAGAAAGCTAGATCTTCAAAGGGGAAACTATGGTGAAGTCAAGTTGTGTTTTTTCCTCCAGACCTATTCTTAATACCGCCCTAAAACAAAAGCAACAGCATTTTTTCACGAGTTAAAGTCTTCACATTCAGGTGGTTACTCTGTCAGACACGCTATTCACCAGGACGATTCCCAGGATAACAAATCACACCTGCAGCTGCAGATCAGACTGATGATTGTGCATTACAGCTGCACGATGTATTTGATGAATGTATTTAATATTGTGCAGTTTTCGAGATTCAATCAGAGTTTCAAATCAACACTTGGTAGTTTAAGTCCACTGTCATTATCAGGTAAATGATCATGTTTATTATATTTATTGTGCACTGTGTGCTCTTCTC
The DNA here is from genome assembly GCF_022749685.1 of Semicossyphus pulcher. NCBI lineage: Eukaryota > Metazoa > Chordata > Actinopteri > Labriformes > Labridae > Semicossyphus > Semicossyphus pulcher. Next base: position 34,064,922 of record NW_027211715.1, read on the forward strand.
TTTATTAGCTGCGGTGTAACACTGAACATTTCCCCGTTGTGGGATCAATAAAGGTTTATTTAATCTCATTTGATGGTTACAAAAATCTCGGCTGTCCTCTGACGACGATAAATCCTTCGGGAGTGACGGACAACTTTTTGGGGCTTCCGGTTCAGCCTGCGGTTTGCAATCAAGGACTTGTGCATTGTTTACAGTCTGACCAACAAGCTAAGAAGCGAGGACAGAGCTGGAGTTAAGAACGAAGTCTAAGAGCAGATTGTTCGCTGAGTGTGCTGCAGATGTCCGTTTGCAGAGATTAATAAAAAGCTAAATCGTCCTCAGATGACCGCCGATGGGAGCTGGGATGGAATCACGGCAGATTGCGTCCCGACCCTTTTGCTCTGCAAACGGACTGTTGTTCCTGCATGGAACCAAAGCCTGCTAATATGTGATTGGGCGATACTGCTCTGACTAGAAAACGCACTACGATTGGAAACCAGAACACTTCCTGCGCCTACATTTGTATGCAGAATCTGTAAATAGAGATGCAGTGCAGTTAAAGCGAGCAAAACATAAGCAATCTGTGTTTTTCTGCCGATGATAAGCATGTTTTTGTTTTGCACTGGTATCTGAGGATTATTCAGTATCAGAAAGTACCAAAGGTTTAGGGGAAAAAACTAGTACTGGAATGTCATTAAGTGAAAGACTGAATGCATCATAAGAGAATATCTGAAACTCCAGCCAGATAAAATGCTGCATGAGAGGGCAGCTGTGGCTCGGAGGCGGAGCAGGTTGTGCGTGAAGACTGCTGGTTTGATTTCGGGCTCCTCAAGTCTGGATGTCGGCGTGTGCTTGGGCAAGATACTGAAGCCCTGACAGCTGAAAGCATGACTGTTGAAATGCAGCACAAAGCTCTTTGAGGAGAAAAGATCTACATGAAAGCCGTCTAATTGCATCTGCATGTAATTAAAGAACTTTTACAGGAAGAGCGTCCATGCTTTGTGTCTGAGGCTGAGTGGTGTTTTTGTGCTGCTACAGTGAGCTGCTGAGCCGGAGGAAGCAGGATGTTTTGATGGAAGCTCCTTTGCTGGCCACTGCCCAAAGGTTAATAACCCCCAATCAGGACAGGGAGGGACGGCCGCACTGACCTCCACAAACACACACGCACACACACACACACACACACACACACACACACAAGACTGCTCGCCCGTGTTGTTTGATTTACAGCACTGTACATGAACACGATGTAAACCCGGTCACACCCACTCAAACACACAAGCTGCTCGTGAAACGTGTGTTGACACAGTTTGTGTGTAAACAGTGAGACCACTGTGACATGAAACAGGGGCAGAGTTACACACACACACACACACACACACACACACACACACACACACACACGCCTCCTCTGCATCTCCAGCATCACAAAGTACAGGATCTGGCCTCAGATCAGCTCTTAAAAGCACTCTGAAGGAAGTGAGGCGAGCACCAAACACCTGCCAAACACGGAGCGTTTTCAGACTCTGGCTGCTGATTGGTCGACCTCGTTTCACTGACTGACAGAAGTAGTGAAAGTGTGTGAACGTGGATTTTCTAAATTTGTTTCCTTCCCACGTCGGCTTTTTTGAGACAGCTATTTTTTATATCAGAGTGGGTTAAAAGTGGCTCTCTCGCCCGCAGATCTATCCCACGTATTCGGCAAAAGAGGAACCGTATCTTTAAAAATCTGAAGGAGAAAATATTCTCCAAATATCTCCCTCCACCCTCCACCCATGACTGTATCTACTGAGTGCTGCCCGTCCTGTGCAGGGTCAGGAGGTGGCTCGAGCTGCTAAAAGCTTTGGTAAAATGTGCAACGTTACTCGTAGCTGTGACTGAAGTGGCTCTCTGCTTTGGGGTCAGGATTCAACATGAGGTCACTTGTTATGCAGCTGCAGTTAAAGTTATACATTTTGCATATGTCAGAATTACATCTAAATCATTTGAAGCTCCCTGCACGGTCAGAAGTTCCCATGACCCGAAGGATGATGAGTGAACCTTGGGTGGTTTCGTCTCTAGAAGGCTGCTGCTCTCTAGTTGCATATAATGTCTTGCTGCTATTTTTAACAACATGATTGAGGCACCAGCTGTGCTGTAGTCACAACACCTCCAGCACTCTGGTGATGCTGACCTTGTTTTCTGATCAGATGGTCTGTTTTTTATCTCCAGCCCTGGAGTGCACATTAAAGTTCTCACACCATGCCTGCAACACTGATCTCCTTTATCTCTGAATGCATCAGGTGGGTTAAACCGCATTAAAGAGTAAGAAGTCCAGTGATCTGTTCTTAGTGTTCATATTTAAAGAAAATATTGGCTAAGTCTCAACTAACCAACCCGCCATCTTCCTCCGCAGCTGCTATGAAATGGTTTAAGGTCTGACTGCTTTAAAGATGCTCCATCAAAGACCTCTTCCACGTCTGTTTGCAGCACCTGCAGGATAGACATGAGGGGTAACTGCAGGTAAGCTTGCACGATGCACGAATGTGTTTATTGTGAGTGCTCATATTGCACTGAAGATAAATAGCGATGTATTGTGCAGCTCTGAGATGGACCTCACTATAACAGAGATCCAGTTAGTGTCCTCGCTGATCGTTTAGTCTCCGTCTCCACCCGAACATTAAATTTGTTTCTTATTCTTTTGATTTTAACTTGTTTTTGTTGTTTCTCATCATCTAAAGTCATCAATCTTTTCTTTGTTTGCTCGACTACAGAAACAATTCACTCAAAACTCGGAGGAAACAGTTCACAGCTTCCCCCGCTCTCGCTGGGTGATGATGCTCGACGCTTGTGATTTCTCCAGGGAATGTCGACTCAACATCCAGCTCCTCATACCGGAAAACACGTTAAATTCTGCAAGCAATCAGTAGGCCAGAGGCTCAACCACTGTGCAGAAGACAGAGACTGTATTAGCGCTGTGGCAGTGTAGGTTATCTTGAATTTAGCAAGACAACAGAGATTGAAATATTCTAGATTATTAGCTGTACTTGCAGCAGCTTTATGTTATGAATCCTGCTGATGTGCAGAGTTTCTTTCACTCACACAGCAGCCGTCAGTGTGAACCTGCAGGTTTCTGCTTGTAACATTCCAGCTCCTCTCTTTCTGCCGTGACCTCGTATTCAGAGGTCCAAACTGTGAGGGAACCATACAACACACACACACACACACACACACTCACACACACACTCACACACACACTCACACACACACTCACACACACACACACACACACACACACACACACACACACACACACACACACACTCACACACACACACTCACACACACACACACACACACACACACACACACACACACACACACACTCACACACACACACTCACACACACACTCACACACACACACTCACACACACACACACACACACACACACACACACACACACACACACACACACACACACACACTCACACACACACACACACACTGCATATATGAAAGACTGGTCTCACTTTCTTCAATCACTGACACACAAACAAACAGGCCTCAGGAGGAACAACAAAACAAGTGACTGCACCCAATGCTCCACCTTTTAACAGAGAACAGACACAGCTGCCAAACACACACACACACACACACACACATAGACACCAGGGTTTCAACATTAACATCGAGCCTCTAGGTCATAAAACTAACTGAGACAGTTTCATGTTTCTTATTTTAATGTCAGCGTTCAGGCTCTGCACGCTGACGCACTAACAAACTACAAGTAAACAGTTGGAGGAGGAGAGGACGATTGAATAACTCACATTGCCTCATGGTATATAAACTGACTCCATCCAACCTTATATGTATCATCATGTTCAACCAAGGGGAAAATATCCCTCTATGAAGACATGTTTCCCTGTGCAAGAGGAATGTAGGAAGGTTTAGAAATGATGACGACCTCTCACTGATGACCTCATACCATCATTCATCTGAACTGGATTTTATCGGTCAAATATTTCTGGCAGAAGAACACAACAGAACATCTACAAGCTCAGAACACTTTTATAACTTAATTACTGAGTGTCCATATAAATCCATTAGTCTGTCTTACATGAAACAGCATCACGAGCACAGGTGTGCGGGAGCACAGAAAGCACTGTTCCTTTTTCACATATAACGTTAGGTGCAGGAATAGTTGCATTTTCTACATTAGGATTTGGTAGCACAAAGAAGTTCTGTGTGTGGGTGTGATGGACGGTAAGAGCTAGCACGGAGGGTGGTGGGACGCCAGAGCTAACTGTTGAGCCTCCGCGAGGTGTCGTGGGCCTAACTCGATGAAACACCGGTGAAGGGAGGCGCCCACTCGCATGAATGCTGCTTGGGTTGCTGTGACCACTAAGGGTTATGTGGTAGGTTAATTATAAGTATTGGGTTGAGGGCACACGGGGAGGGGGTTCTTCACTGAGCGATTATCCTCATCATTTGGGCACAAGGTGTTTAAATCAAATGACAGCCATGTTGAAAGTGTCTGACAAACTAAACTTGCATTACAATCCAAATAGTCCAACTTAACTGGATGCAAACATGTGGATACTGTACTGCTGCAGGTTTATTGAACGATGCTACTTGCATACATCCCATACACACACACATCCCATACATTTAAATTTAAAAAATGATGTCTCCATCTTTAATATAACCAACTTTCTACTAATCCTGCTGACGTCAACCGACAAAAACTCTTCATTCATTCATCGTTCTACTTCCAAAAACCTACGTTTATATCTGCAGTATAACCGGAGTAATGTTTACAAAACAAGATCCATATGATTTCCACGCAGGATAACAGGAGGGGAAAGGCAAAAATAACAACACACAAAGATGGCCGAAAGAAAGGGAAGAGGAGCAGGGGGAGGTGGTGGAGAGGGAGGAGGTCGGGGGGGACAATAGAGAGCAGGAGAACATGTAGAAAAGGTTCTGTCAGTAAGCGGCAGAGTAACGTAGCACCCAGCTCAGTGTGAGATCAGCTCATCACTCAGCTCTGATGGGGGGAGGGAGCGCTGAAACAGAGAGGCATAATGCAGCGCTAAGCAGAGACAGAGTGATGGATTTTCTTCATTAAGGAAGCTAAAAAACAGACTGAGTCTCGCTTCTTTCTGGGTTTAACAGCCCGACGGCTTAATTTAAAGCTGCATGTGAAAGCTGCTGCAGCGAGCTCTGATGAGGGGACGCGAAGCAACGCCTGACCTAAAAACTGAAACTTCTTACTGACTGAAAAGGTAACAAAGGTGAGCAGAAAGCATGAGCTGCCATCTTTGCATTGCAATATTAATTGCCATTTACATGCATTGAAGTATGGGACCCTTCCAGGCTGTAATTCTGCTTAATTAGAGCTTTATAGTAATTGTCATTCCCCCTCCTGCATCTGTGCCTTCCCATTAAAACCTTTCCCGACACCCATTAGCCCTTTGGGCTCCATTAATCAGCCACCTCAGCCTGTGCAGCTCTAGGCGACGATCAGCTGGAGTCCCAGAGGTCGTTCTGGCTCGACGGCTCCTCAGCTGATCCCCGTGGCTGGTTAAATGACGGGAGGAGGGAATCACTGTCCCATATCATTGAAAAGGAGGGAAGCAGGTTTAATGGTTAACCAAACATAAAGCTAATGACCAGGAAAGAGTAAAAAGCCAAGGCTACTGTGGGACAGACTTTGAGATCAGAAAGCAAACTGTGAAGTTGTTTAAAATGTTAAAACACAGCTGCTAATACCTGATCATATATCTATACTTTCATCAGTACTTACAATAATTGGGATTTAAATGGCAGGTATGTAGGTATCTCCAGTTTATACACATTTAGGTGCGGACTCTAAAGTGTCTGAGGTAGACCCAGTTTCCAAAATGATGCACTCTGGAGATCCCACACAGAAACAACTGTTTCCACCTACATATATAGATGTTCTTCTGTCTGACAGAAAGGTGCTACATTTGGATGAAATGAGGATGGAGAGATGTGGACAACAAGGACAATAAACTATTTAGAGAGCTGGAGGAGAACCAACGTTATCAGATCATAGCTGAGCTGTGGAACTACTCAGATTAATCATTTCATTTGGAGATAAGGTTCAGGACAAGTTTACGAAGTTAAATTCGATTTAAACTGTAACTTGGGTAAACATGTCCGCCTATAAGAGACGTCTTCAGACACAGGTGAAATGTAAACACGGCAGGTCGTGTAAGCGCTCATAAAAGTGAGGATGTCCTCCCTGTGAGTCTCCTCAGTCGTCTGAAAGTGGTTCGCTTTTGCAGCGTCCAATCTCAAGCAAACCGCTGTAAAGGCAACTAACAGGAACAGGGGCTCATTTATTTCAGCATCTTAAACAAAGGCACGCAGCCTAATGGAAGAAGTGTGTGAAGGCAGCTGCAGCCTGAAAAACACCTGCTAACATTAGCTGCATAAAGTTGATTAAAATCCTAAATTGCATGATTATACTTTCACAAGAACAGCGTGAGGGCAGCTGAGCTGGCTCTGAGAACAATTAATGCATCAGCAACATCATTGTTTGTTTGTTATGTCTTCTGCTCCAACATGGCAGGATGTGTTTCATCCTGATTCCAGGAGTAAAAATCATTCTGCATTGCCTTAAAACATCTTCAAAGACAGGAACAAACTGCAGATATTAGACTTAAATCAAAACAACACCTTTGGTCCAACTCGTATTCTTATAATTGAGGAAGATCCAAACAAAGACCTTTGCAGAAGCAAACCTGAAATCGGTTGTTACACGGCCTCTCCATCATGTTACCTAAAACCCTCTGACCTGCAGCTGGAATCCAGCGAATGCAGGAGGGAGCGCGGATCACATAAACTGCAATCCAAATAAATGTGAGCGCTGATGTAGGAAATCTGAGATGTTTAGATAACACTGTTCAGACCAGTCGCCAAGCTGTCCCAGCCATCTGCTCTGTCAGTGTGAGTGTTACAGTCCTGCACCGCTGAGAATCTCAACATTCATCAAGCCAATTGTGAAGCTTCTCATTCTGTCAAACATAAAGGCTTCTTATGTTTCTCTGACAGGAACAAGCAGAGCAGAAGCAGAGATTTCACTTCCTGTCTGATCTCCTTTCATCCACTCAGCTCCTTTTGTTTGTCACAGTGAGGCCAAAGCGAATAGAGATCTATGATAAAACGCAACACAGGACAGGTCACTTGTTTTTACTTTCTCCATGCTAAAATATATTTCCAAATGATGTTTCATTTAAAAAGCAAACACTGTCAGAATGCTACCTACAGGGAAAATCCTGCATTTTACATAATTTCAGGACCTCGTTGTTGAAGGACTACATGCTATTTTAAACCAGAAACAGTCTTTACATCGCTCTCTACAAAGCTACCAGACTCCATTGGAAAAAACAGTAATTTAACCTCACAGGTGCTGGTCTACAGCTGCCTCAATCCATCAGTTTTTTTGTGTTATTGTGTGACTGTGGTGTTTAATAACGGTTATTCCGGATACAAACAATATTTGTGTAACACACAAAAACCAAAAAACAAACTAATACGGGTTAGCCGAGAAAAGCAGCTTCTGTGTTCTGCAAAGTAAAATGAATGTTTTTCTTAATGGAGTCTGGTGGCTTTGAAGAGAGCGACGTGTACGCTGTCTCTGGTCTCTGGTCTCATGAGCTAACTCTAAAAAGAAAAGTCAGTCATTGTAGGGATCATTTGCTTAATGCTGACAGACACTTAGAGTTTAGTGGATGTTCTTTGATGGGTTGTAAGTTTACCTTTAAGTCGTGACTCTCCAAGACTTTGCTGTTCATTTCTACACAAGTCTCGACTATGCAGCTTTAAGATAAAATCCTCCGTGCCCCCCCTCTCCCCTCATTAACACTCTCCTGTACAGTACATTGTTAATCTGCGGTAGGTTATTCAGTCTACCTCCAGTCTGACCTAATTAGCTTGATCCTGCTGGGGGGCTTCACAGGAACAACATCTCTCAAGTGCAGCCATGTAATTATTATCCTCCCATCTGCAGGAAGAAATTACTGCTTCTTTTGTTTTCATTGGAAGTGAACCACCTCATGAGTTTATAACTTTCTCACAATTACAATATCTTTAATAAAATGCAATATAAAGGCTGCAGACAAGTTCTACACCTGCACAACCACACCCGTCACCTGCAGGCAAACACAGTAACAGCGACTGCAGTTTTAACACTCCTGCCAAACGCAGACAATATCTCCCTCATGTTCCTAACATGTTTAAAACCTTCTTATATTTATTAAAAACTGTATTCATAGCACACAATTAGCATTTTGAAGAGGCAACATCTGCTCCCAGAAGACAATGAGGAATAACTGCAGATAAATTTGCATTTCTTGCCAATTTCTGATTGTTAATGTTAGCTCTCTGCTACAATCACTAATTCAAAACGTCGTGTGGTAAGACAATAAAATCTGACCTTGAGGAAAGTTTCTCTTGCATGAAAGAAAGAAGGGCGGAACCAAGTTTGAATAAAAGGTCAAAAGAAAAGCGAAAAGCAGGAGGAAGCAAATGAATGAAAGAAAGAGAGGCTGCACTACCAGGTAAATGTTTGCTTACATTAAGATTACACTGCGCTTCATCTGCCTTTGTAATGTGCTGAGTTGGATGCAAATACAACACAGCAACATTCAGAGCTGCAGTGAATTAGAAAAAGGAAGCAGGCGCTGTGTTCACACAGCTGCCTCTCAGGCCTCTGCAGGAACATTGTCTGAGTGTTTACTGTGTGCAGAGGACTGCAGTGCTTTTACTGCTCCTATTTAACCGTGTCAGAGAGCACATGTGAGCAGTAAAACAGGGATGGGTCAGGACCAGAGAGGAACACCAGACTGAAAACATCCCAGGAGGTGCAATTCTATCAGCCAATCAGCAGCTGGGAACCTGTGAGAGGCCCCACGGACAGGAAGATGAGACGTTTTTAACAAGCGAGTGCAACTCTCAGGAGGAAGAGGAGAGTCTTCAAATGACTCAATTTCTCACACGTTACACAAAATTACACAACCATTAGAATCATGTCCCAAGAGGACACATAATTCTAAGGTGATTCTACTAAAGGAAACGGAGTCTATAATTTCCCAGGATGTGTGAAACCGAAGCAAGACACTTCAGCCGAACAGGGAGAGATGTTTCCACAAAGACAAACGGAGGTTTGGGGAACGAAAAACCAAAAAGTCTGATATATAAGTGTAAGTGCAAAGAATATATTTTAACACACTTTGCACACTAAATGTAAAACTGCTGCCTTGATCAGTTACACTCGCTTCTTCTGCAAAGTAAAATCACTGCTTTTGTCAATGGAGTCGGGTGGGTTTGAAGAATGTTATCTGTACCGTACCTTACATGTTAAAATATTCACAGTAAAACACATGCAGACACTCTCTGAAAGCGTCATCACTCATAACCCAGCATTTTAAATAATAGGTAGAAAGTCACAATGGCTGAAAACACCCCGTCTGCTCCTCTGTTTCCTACTCTTTCACACAAAAACACATAAAACAGCAGCAGCTCAAAAACATCTGTCAGACTTCCCATGATACCATAAAGCACATTCCCTCAAACTCAACACCTCCCTCCCCCGGCTCAAACCTGGCTCCAGAATCTAAACTTTCCACAGTCAAGTTGACGTTAGGACAAAGTGCTGATCCTGGAATATTTAAAACATGACAGTTTAGGTCAAATCAGATCATTGTTACCTCATCATTCACATCCATCCCAAAGGCAGGAGGGTGCGGTTACATTGCATGACAGAGTGAGACGTATCAGACGTCTGGAGATTGAAAAACACGACTTCATGCAGAAATGTGAAACGTTGAACTTCAGTCATGACTTCATCTTTGGACGCAGTTCTTATTATGAAAAGAACTGAATGAACTGAGACTCATAACATCTAAATCAAACAGGAATTAAGAGCTGCTATCAAACATAATGTTGCCTCTTAAAGCCGATCGTGAGCTGTAACGTCTGAGAGCGTTGATCCGTGTTTGGTGCAAGCAGCCAAAAAAAATCAACTCAAATCATAAAAATGTTTTCAAAGCTTTTCAGCATTATCATGCAACGATGAGTTCACTGTGACTGAAGGTAAGAACAGACATGACGGGTCCACTGTAATGGATTACTGAATGCAAACAATGCAGCAAAGGAAGAAAGCATGTAAGTCTGCAGGTGGTTCATTCAAGAGTGAAATTAATAAATTACTTGTCTTTATGACACTACCATGATGCCACTCAGAAACATCACAAATTCCTGCAAAAAACCACTGAAAACTAACAACGTGTCCCTCGACCTGTCGTGACACCAAAGCCTAACAATCCTACAAGACATCCAGCTTTGTTGACTGATGAGAGTTTCAGGCTGTTTTCAAACAGGGTCATAACAGTGTACCGTACATTCAGCGTATAAGACACATTTTTAATACTGTTTTTAGTCATCTAAAAACATCCGATATACCGGTGCGACCAATATACCATTATAAATGCAGGAGCTCTAATGTAGCTAAAGCATCGTCACAGACATGTACAGTCATAATCACCAGAGCAGCCACCATCCTCACAACAATCAACGTGACCGTAGGCTGAGCTCAACAACCGCACCGCTAGCTAGCAGGAATGCAAACTCAACACAGTGAAAACAGATGGTAGGCTGTAATTTGTGTGTTTGAATGTGTTTAATGAAAATAAGTCGAGATTGTGTTGAAATAACTTGTGTACAAATATTTATTAATAAATAGCAATAAAAGCTTTTTCCCTCGAGGATATCCCCAAAACAGACTGCGTCTTATATTCCAGCCTGTCGTTAAACAGGGCCTGACTGATGTGATGTTGGCTAATATAATCAGCCGATATGGGCCTATGGATAAGATACATCCTTATCTGTGAAGATATCTTCTGATATGTGCAGAATCTTTTTTACAGAACAAATAGTGCAGAAAACAAAGCATGGGCGGGGGGTTAGAAACGGTGTCTCCGTGGTTTATGATGCAGTGTCTGCAGCCCTGCATCATCTCTGGTGGCACCACAGCTGAGCAGACGCTGGAACACACCAGGAACGGTGGACAATGTATAATAATTTTCTTTGCAGAGGCATATCAGTGTTTTCCCCGTCTAAAATGGCTGCCTTTCATACACAGTTAGAATACACCTTCATTAAACAGTCGCTTGAGTTAAAGCCGGTAATAGCTTTTTGCAGTGCCACAACTAAAATGTTATTTCCCAGATTAACACGGCCGACATTCCAACAACACACACACACACACACACACACACACACAGTGCAGAAAACACTACAGCTATTGGCGGGCTGATCTATTTTAAACACCTAACTTAAAATCCTTTTTCTCTCGCAGGCTCTCTCCGTATCGACTTTCTGCTGAGTCACTACACAAGCATCATCTTCTATCTCCATCAGAGCAGAGATTAGCTGTCACAGTGCTCTTCAGACCTCCCCCTGTGCCCCGCTTTATATTCGCTTCCCCTGGCAACCAAAGACACGCACTAACACACACTCACTAAAATACACATTCATACACCGAGCCATGCAGAATTCAGAACACAGTGTACTCCGTCACTTGAGGGACAATCTGTGATATTTTCAGTCATTCCATTGCATGGCAAACACCAGAGATGATGCAGGGCTGCAGGAACAGAGAAAGGGAGCATGATGTTTGACCGACAAACGTCTTTCAGAAAGGTGAACAGTATCAAGGTTAGCTGATACACTCTCTATGAGACGAGGAAACTGTGTCAATGCCTACCAGCTGCATTCATCACCAGCACCACTAGTGCCATTCTTTAACTGCTGCATTAAATGCTGCATATAAGATTTAAACTAGCAGCCACTAATGGGATTCAATCACAGCTGAATTACAGCCTGGACAGCTCAACGTAAAAACACAAAGAACTGATAGTTGATTTTAGGATGAATGAGAATAAGACACACACAACTGTCAACAGAAAAAGGGTAAAGGTGGAGCAGGTGAACATTATAAGGATTCTGTAACAGCCTGTTCACCCTCCTGGAAAACGATGCAGAAATATGATTTGCTGTAACACCAGACTACACAGCAGCTTCTTTCCAGAGGCTGTGACACTCCTAAAGTCATCCTCTGTAGCTCAGGTGTAGCTTATGGGTTTTATATGTCTGTTTGTTTTTAAATTGTTTGTGTGCAGCATAAAGGGACTACAGCGTGGGTGTTGGTATATGAACTTGTGTTTTAGAATTAATTGAACCTTGCACAAAAAATGCTGTGAAAATATTCAGCATTATTCAGAACACATGATTTGTCTTAAGTTGGACAAAATGTTTTTTTTGTTTGTTTTTTTAAACCGTATACAGATAAGCAGGGTGTGCCAAAAAACAAAAACGCCTTAAATGCACATATTTGTTAATGAGGTTTGGTACACCGGTTCATACACTTTAATGCAGTTTGTGCCCTGTGCGTGGGCTGACAGGCTCTAACTGACTTGCCCAGTTATCCTGGAAACCCACTGACACAGTACCTGCATGACTTCACTACTCACCGCATCTTTGTCCTCTCCCCCTCTCTGCTGCTGCTCCATGTTAGACATTTTCCTCTTGTTTTTATTCTCTGTCCTCTTCATCTTTAACTTCACTGTAAAACACTCCTTATGTGTGTGTTTATGGGTTTGACCCTGTTGACAGCTTCCTTTTGTTGTGGCTGCTGAATCCTCTCTGTGACTTCAGTTAGCGGGCTAGCAGCGCGTGAGCTCGGCTCAGTGACACCTCGCTGCCAAAATGAAATTCATCGCTTGTTGATGCAGTTTGTAGAGTTGAGAGTCCAGTAAAGAGTTTCTTCCAGGCAGCCATTCCTGGTCAGTAGCCAGTCATACAGATGTGGCTAGCTAACTAAGAGCCTAGCAACACTTTTCATGCCGACTCCACATCTGGAAAATCCGTTGTGACAACCTGTCAATCAACCCTGCAGCACCAGTGGCCACCAGTTTCTCCTTCAAGACAATAAAAAGGGTTTACGATCGTTCACAAGGACAGTTTGTAATTTTCACGGTCAAAAACATCCATGCTGGGTTTTTTCCACTTCATCCATCCAACTTGTTAGTAAGTTAGCTGCTCCTGCTAGCTACCTGTATTAGCGCCCTGCTGCGTGACTAGCTGAGCAGCTAGCCAGGCTGCCTGCTAACGTTTACCTGCCCAGAAACACCGTGACACCCATGACAGGTCTGTCTGCGCTCCTAACGGACGCTTCCAGGTGAATCCCGCCTGGTTTCTGTCGGTTTTATCCGTCTCGCTGGTTTATCCGACAGTCAATTTCCTCTTCATTTGTTCTTCCATCCTCAAATAAAAGCTAAGCTCTGGGTATAGACACCGGGTTAAGCTCTGGGTTGAACTGCAACGGCGGCACGGCACGGCTCAGCCTGTTTCCTGACTCTATCGTGGTCACTGAGGTCAAGCTAGCTAGAATAAGAAGGCAGCATCCGGTTGGATGTACCAAAATAAAAGCATGTTCTTCTAACAAACGTTCAGGACCGGCAAAAGGGGGGAAATGAGAGGGAAAAGATTTTCTTTAAAAAAGAATAAGTTGAAATATTGAGAACTCTGGTCTACTCTTAATTTATATTCTTAAAGGCTATTTTGAATCCTCTCCAGATCAGTTCTCTGAGAGCAGAGGGTGACATATGTTATACAGACTGCAATGTCCTGTGAAAATGGAGTTTTGGGATTTGGGCTGTGCTAATAACCATTTCCTGGACATGTTTTTCTTTTTTTGTTGTAAAGAAATTCATTTGGGATCAAAGTTGTTGTTTGTTTCGCATAATGAGAGGATCTGCACAAAAAATAATTAAACCCTCATTTGATAAAACATGCATAAAATAAAATGTGAATGCTTTGAGATACACAATATGCAACTTAAAGGCATTGTTGGTATAGTATATGCTTCAAGAACCCACAAAAAGAAATGTATAACAGAGGTAAGAGGTTTTTACTATTAAACATACATTATAAATGAAGAACTTTGGTGGAGTGTGGAAACAGCACTTGGTCGTGGAGGCGACAGGTCTGACTTGTAAAAGATATAACAAATAAAGTATTGACCTCTGAAATGTGTCACTGAATTGTCTGAATATATGGTGACATTCATGTATTTGGTCCTCAATTTGCTGATATTACACTTTTAGCAGGTTTGACGCATTTTATTTTGAAGGCCCACCAATCTTCTTCCTTTCTCTGGTTTCAGCTCCACCTGCTGACACAGCTTGAGTGAAGATTTCCTCATGTATACCGGTAATTCCACAAAAACCACAAACCATGCTAGAAATGTGTCCACACATAAATACATAAATATGAATATAAAAACATAGTAATAGATTTATTTAATATTGAATACCTGCCTGTGTTAGGTGTGTGCGCGCGTGTGTATCTGGGAGAATAGTAGTTTGTAATAGTTTGTGATTAGTTTGCGTCTGCTGCCACCTGCTGACTGTAAAACATGTGTAATATATGTGATTTTTACTCTTTATAAGTCCATTTAAACCATATCGTGCAGCCTTCCAGACCGCTTTTGTGTTTATTTTTAGATTTTAATAAAACAAGTTTAATCCGTAAGTTATAATGATGGTGACAAAAGAAGGCTAATGATGTCTTTATAAGAGATCAATTTAACCTCAGACATGTTTTATGCTTTTAAAAATGTAGAATTGTTCTATACAAATACATTTGAATTGTCTTTTTGGTTCAATACCTCAAATATTGTTGAACATTTATCTTATAAAGACACCCTGTAAATTTACCCTGTAAGTAATAAAACACAAAATGAGTGTTATACTCCAAAGTAGGAGACACAAAGCAGTCGTTGTTTTATCCCTTTTTATTAGAAAGGTTATTTTCTTTTACCCCAAAACATTTTTTATAAAGAGAACATGCATAGAAATACAGCTGGTCTTTGTCCAACAGCGACCAAAAAACTTGCATCCATGTACACTTCCTTTAATATGTACATACATGAGGTGTGGTTCGTACGGCCACACAGACACTGAGATAGACACTGACTTTGACCTTTGACCTGCAGGAGATTACGCATCAAAATGCTTAAATTTAATCTTTTTTTTACACCTGATTCGACTATAAACAAGTTGTCCGCTTTGGTTGATCTTATTGCTTTATAAATATATTATTACAGTGCTTTTTTATGCTGTTACTTTGCTGTTTTTTCACTTTTTGTATGAAACTCTGATTCATATGAGACCATTAAAACTGCTTCAATTGATTGTCAGAAAACTTAACCTTTAACAGATACCATGGCACTTTAATAACCCAGACCTACAACATCCACACAATGCAAACATGAAGGCTATTATTGCACAGTAACCCAAAAATTGCATATTTCAGTAAAAGTAATCGAGGGCAGCGACGCCACAGTTCATGCACAGAAAGAAACGGCTAACCTACTATACAGAGGAAACAAGAAAAACTAAAACAGAAAGTAAATGTGGAGAAGCCAGTGTCAAATACCAAATTACAGAAAGTTTAAATTTGCGCAGTGAGCGTCAAAGATCCTGCAGAAGATTAGAAGAAGATATCCTCACATAGAGATGTTTCAGGACTGATTGTTTTCTTGGAGGTGATTGTCATCTTGAGGGAAATTTATACTTAAAAAAGTCACAAATTTAGCATAAAAAGAAAACAAACCTGAAGATATATATAAAAAATAAAAGTGTGGTCCATTTACTCGTTACAAAACTGAAATGTCATCTCTTTTGGACCGTGCACTCACACTTACATGTCTTTTCATGTAAAACAGATCTGAGGCTGGAACATATGCTTGTTTTTAGTAACACTGGTTCATTGAGCGGCTGCACATCACAGCAGCTCCATCAGAAGGCTTCAAACACTGCAGGTCTGTGTTTCAGCAGGACAGACTGGGTTGGACCCACATATATATTCTAACATCTGAGACCTGACTCCATATCTAACAGTAATACTCTGGAGTTTGAGCAACAGCTCATCAACTGTGTTTTAAAAGTGAGTAAATGCACGAGAAAATCATCTGCCGGCTATTTAACCAAACTGTCTATTGGTTGTTCTAGTGTGTTAGCAGTAGTCGGCCATTTTTATGACACAAACACAAAAACTACCGTTCTGTCAGAGAGTATGGCTTTGTTTCCACAAGCTCCTCAATCCACATGCAACTAGTCTACACACTAACTACAAACATGAGCCTCGGCAGAGGCCGACAGGAAGCACTTTGCAGTTTGGTTTTGGCCTTTTCAAAGCCCCTCTCCTGCTGGCATCACGGGGATTTTTGCTGCTTAAATCCCTGCTGAAGTACGAGGCTGAAGTCGGCTTCTGATTGGGAACTTCTGACTGAAAAGTAAACGAGAATATTTCCTCTTTTGTTGTCGAGCATGGATTTGGAATCACATTCAAAAACATGATATGTCTACTTTAAAAACTGCAAAGGTTAGACCAGGGACTTTACAAAAAATTAGATAAAGCAACTGTGACATCTCCACTTGGTTTCTGGGCTATGCTTAGAAGCCTTTCATTTAGAATTGTGGCTGTTGCCATCTTGTTTTTTGGAGCCAGAAGTGACCATATTTGGACACGAGGGTGGAGCTGAAGAGGAACGGGGGTTTAGCAAACTCTCAAATTTAAGTCCATGCCTAAAGCTAACTTTTTAGCTGGATAATTAGATAGTTAAGAGGCTAAGCTAACAAGCCAGGTACAATGAGCGCAGGCACAGACACCTGCTTTTAAGTGCTAACATATACACGAATAAAACTGAGTCTCAGATTTGTTCTTAAACGGTCTGTTAGAACAATAAGCTGCAGAGCAAGACAGAAAACTCTCCAAAAGGCTCCAACAGCACAAACACGGCCCAGAGGTTACGTTCAGTGACTGAATTAGCTGAGGGGACACCTAGCAGACAGCTGGCAGCTCCCACCTGTCATTCAAAGAGGCCACGCCCCTAATGATGCGTCACTTTAAGCCTTAATATAATGTGAACAGCTGAGTTATATAAAAGGTCCTCCAATATCAGGCTGTAAACTTGTTTATTTCTGCTGTAAAGTTTAAACACGGGGCTCGATGGGGACTGACTCACTTTTGGAATCAGCCTCCAGTGGCCACAAGAGGAACTGCAGCCTTTCATAATTTTTCACCATCAAAGTTTCCTGTTTGAGTTACACTTGCAAAAATGGGAGGAAAAAGTCAGAAGCTCTGAATCATCAGCCAACTTCAGCCAATCAGACTGGTCTCATATAAATGTACAAAAACATTTCAGTTGATGGTCTCAGCAGAAGCCCTCATTACACCTGCACACACATTACACCCATAACAAGCCATCATTGACATTCAGTAACTCTCATGAACCAGCAGGAATCTGACCACACGCAGACAGACGTCACTCAGCTGAAATGTTTCTCCAGCCGATAAAAGATCCAGAACTTTCCAGCACTTTCTGTTCAAGCAGGAGATGATGACGGTGAGGAACTCGGGGCTGGTGCACTACAGGAAGGCTGACTGCAGGGGGCGCTGGTGGTGGTGAGACGCTCCCTGGACAGCAGCAGAAGAAGAGCAGGAGGAGGAGGTGGAGGAGGTCCGAGGCCTCACGACACCCCAACCAGGAGAGAAGGCGAGCTCACAGAAGCGTCCTGCGTTTTCACCTGGAACACAAACGAGGAGACATTTAGAGACTTTTGAATGATGGTATTTCTACATCACTCGTTGAGGATCTCTGCAGAATGTTTTTGATAAAACGCTCCATAAAATTTACAAATTATACCCTTAAAAACGTAATAAATTCCCTCAAATGAATTCAGATGTGCATAAATTAAATATGATTGTGCATCTTGAACAACCCTTTCAAAAACACATTTTAATAATTATTTTGCCACAAAAACGTAATGCAGAATGCCTCCAGTTTATCCAAGCTCAGTTTGAGGGTTCTGCAGCATGACATGGGAACAGGTGTTTAAACTAAAAGAGCAAAGAACCTGGATGGAAGGAAGAAGTGCACCTGATAAACACAGAGATGTGATGCATGTTTAGTCAGAGCAAATTCTGTTCCTCTTGGATACATGCACAAATTATCTAAGGACACTGACTGACATTTAATGCAAACAGAAGTTAGTCGTTTTAAGGAGATGATTTGTAACTTGAGAACATAAAATCGTCCCCTCACACCGTAAGATCCAGAGGATAACGGCTTCGGCGAATAGATTACGAACAAGCTGACAATGATTTTAGTAAAAGAATAATTAGTTCAAGTATGAAACTTCAGCTGCACAAACATTGCCACCAGTTTAAACACACTCTGTAGAGTTTCCATATTTCTTGCTTGCGTGCATCTGCTTCTGTAGTCTGCAACTGTGCAGTCATCATGTGTGTACTGTCGCCTGTGTGCTCGTACATGTGAGTTCTTGAGAGTGTTGAACACGTGGACTGTGAACTACTGTTTGAAGGCTAAAGTGCCCATGTTGATCTTTTCCAGCCATAAGTGACCATATTTGGACGAGAGGTTTGACACCCAAGAGCCTCAGTTTAATCTGGGGTGTTTTTAATGTGTTGACTCTATCGGCTACATGCACAAATATAATTAATACCAGGGTTTTTACCAAAAAGCAAGCGTTGTCATGTTATCAGGCCACTGAACCAATCACAGCAAAGCCAGAGGGTCGTACCTTTGCTGGACCAGGGGTGTGAGGAAGAGGAGGAGGAGAAGGAGAAGGAGGAGGAAAAAGAGGAGGGAGATTGGGAAGGGGGGATGGAGAAAGAGGCTTGGCGAAGGGAGGAAATCCTGAGCTCGTTCTCCTGAGGAGACTCAGCAGGAGTCAGAGGAAAGGAGAGAGGTGAGAGGGGGTTTGACTTTAATAACTGATTTTATCTGCTTGTGTACTGAGTTCGTTCCACCTGCTGGAACAAAAGGTTCATGATGCTCAGTGGTGTGACATAAGAGAACTCCTGAACTCACCTGTAAGTTAGTCTTTGCTTTCCTCAACACGTCCTTTGTCCTCGACACTGTAGACAAACACACACAGAGCATCCGTAAGTCATCTGTTCCATCATAAATCAGATTAACAGAAGCTTTCAGAGAAGTTCATGTATTTATTATCCAAAGGGTACTTTTAGAAATTTAAGTGCAGGCAAGACTATTATATATTTGTGAAATGAGAAATGACAGGTACAAAAAGTGTGTGAATGTCTCCAGTAGATGTGTTCATCCTGCAGCTGTGAAACAGGCTGTAATGGCTGCAACATAATCCTTGATGGGTCAAAGGTCGTCCACTAAAAGTTCTTGTTGTTTCCACTGACAGGCTCAGATTGTTATTCTAAGTGTGTGACAACATGACAGAAAGGATCCCTACAGAGATAGACCTTTTTGTTACAGAGGAAGATGATTGTTTTAACCACAAACAGACGTTACATCGCTCTCTGCACACACACCAGACTCCATTCAGAAAAACACTGATTTTATGTTAAAGAACAGGGGAGTTTCTGGTCTACCACTGCCTCAAATGGGGAGTTATTTTTGAGTTATTGTGTGACTGTGGTGTTTATTAACGGCTAGTTTGGATAAAAAAACAATATTTGTGTAAAACACAACAACACAATAACAAAACAATACAGGCAACACGAGACAAGCAACTTCCAAACTCTGCGGAGTAAAATGATCACTTTTGTTAATGGAGTCTGGTGGCTTTGAAGAGAGCGATGTGACGGCTGTTTGAAAGTTTAAGGATACAGTTTTAAAGTCTGTCTCAAACACTAAATCTCCTTAAAGTCATTCAAATGAAATGATAGACTTCCACTGTATTTGCTCTGCACCGTCCTGCATGCAGCAGTCACTGGAAATCTAAATAAGACTTTTAGTTAATTTTAATAAATTTTTGATTACCCTCTTTAATAGGAGACAGGAAAACGCACAGTAATTTTCTTTTAGTGGTGGACAAACTAACTAAATTTTGGCCCCTTTTATGTGTTTTGTTTGCTGGATTAAAATAAATAATTGGATAAAAACAGGTTGGGCTGCAAAAAACAAGCCAGAAGGAGCCGATGTAAGACAGTGAGACAGAGATGATGATGCAACTTCATCTAATATCATGATTATTCATCTTTCAGAACTCCTTGGATCAAAGGCGCACAGATCTGCAGCGACTGAGAGATCAAATAATGACGATCGCTTTGTTTGTTTAAAAGAAGAAACCTCATGATTATTGATCTGTTGATACTGGAAGAATGTGTGTGGTTTATGGTTTGATATGCTCTACAACAAACAGCAGGAGCATCAGTGACTCACGTTGGCTGACTATAAAGTGCTCCATGCTATCTTTGGTGCGGTTGGAGCTCTTCACTCTCTCCATGGCGTCCTTCAGAGCCTCCTCTTTCTCGGAGAGCCTCGAGCGGAGAGAAGCGACCTCCTCCCTCAGAGACTGATCCTGCAAACACACACAGAGATGTTTGCACTTTGAACAACCAGCAGAAAGCTGCAGAAAATGACCTGTTTTTTAGGATAAAGTCACGATTTTACAAAGTCTCCCAGTTGTAACTGAATGCTTTAATCTTCTAAAATCATCATCTAAAACGAAGTGAATGTCACCACTAGAGAAGCAGAATTACTCAAATCATTAAAGATTTTAATGTCTCAGTGATTCCGCCCTCTCCTTCTGGAACTAAATCTTTCTGCCAAAACAAATCGCCAAGTGTTTTATTCCATATAACGTGATGCAACAATAAAAATAACAGGACAGGAACAAAGTCGTCTACATATTCCACCACATCAGACCCTGCTGTCTCGCTTTCTCTGAAGCAGTATCATTATGGACGCCGTGTTGGCTCTCTGACCTGTTTGGTTTCCGTTGTGTTCGGCAGAGCTGCTCTCCAGAACATCCGGAGCAGAGAGTCCGACTCCTCCAGGATCTCATGCAGGGTTTTAGCATCCGACAGCAGCTTCCTGACAGAACCGGAGTCTGAAGGCTGAGAGGCACAAAACACACAATGATGTCATTATTATATGATACAGTTTAATTGTACTTCATTAAATGTGATAAATAATGTGTAGATTCTTCTTTGGGCATGTGGGTAGCATTGAAAGAGGCACGGGCAGAGTAGATGGCTTTATTGGAGTGAAGAAAAAAAAGTGAATTTCTTATAAATGTACGACTGTGATCTAAAAAGTGAATAGACCCATTTTGCTTCAGCCACATCGGCATCTCCTGATACTCTAAGTGTTCCCGGTCTCTGAGTCTCTCACCTGATGAAGGCTGAACTCCTGCGTCGTGCTCAGGGAACACAGGGTGACCTCCATCTTGCGGAGCAGAGCGCTGCCCTCCAGGATCTGCTGCTGCAGAGCCTTGAAGTCGTCAATGTGGCCCACTGCGTGGCGGCCATGACGGTTTGCGAACGAGCCGTCTGGGGCCTGACCCTGCAGAGTCGAGGCTGCAGGGGAAAGAAGAGAGTCAGGAAGGCGGGCAGGAGGGAGGCATGTGTGCTATGTGCTGGAGGTGAAGGAGATGGAGAATGCTGCTTGTCTAATGTTTGTGATTTTCTCACGTTGATCAGCTGCTCCAGTTTCTTCTGTGTGTTTCTGTGCAGGATGCAGAGGAGAGGAAGGACTGACGAGTCCAGTGTCTCTGACAGGCGGCGAGGGAACGTTTTCTGTGGAGGAAGATTTAAATGAATACTCACGTCTTCTTCTCAACGTATTTATCTGCTCCTGATTTTAAAAAGTCATTGCTTCCTAATTCTTGTGTCTGGTTTATCGTTCATACTGACCGCTGAAGAGTTTCCTCCTGGATCGAGGCTGTGCATCCGTCTGACCGCTCAGCTGCTGCTCCAGCTGAATGTGCAGCTCTCTGGGGTCAAAGGTCGCACTCTTTTGTCCAAGTTGGGGACTGTCACTGGCCTGACCTGTTTGGAAACACACAGACAAAATGTTTTCAGTGTTGAGACTGAAGTTGAATTGTAGAATAAAGAAGAAATATCGGTAATCAAATCGAAATGCTAAAAACAAAGTCAGAATTAAGACGCAAGATGTTTAAAGTTTTATTCACAGGCTGAGTGAAGCCATAATAAAACCTTACCTGTGTGTGTGTTTGTTGGGACTCCACACACTCTTTGGTACACCTGCAGCTCACACTGGAGAGAGCGGACCAGACTGTGGCTCTCAGACAGCTGCTGCTGGAGGACGCTCACCTCATGCTGCAGTCTGAAGAAAACAAGAACACATGAAAGAAAGCTCCTTTTTAATAATGCAGAATAGGACTGAGACTGAAACCTTAACCCTAAAGAATTCCTTTTTCATCCAACAGTGAGAAGTCAAGACTTTCAGAGGGTGTCCAGTCGCTCTTTGACTGTCTAAACTCGCTACAGACCGAGTCTCTTGGCACACACCTGTTGATGGCCTCCTGGTTCCTCTGTCTGTCCTGTTTCAGTTGTGTGACCTCCTGAGTTCGGGCTTCAGCCTCACTCTGCTGCTTCCTGATTTGCTCCGCCCACCTCACGGCCTCTAGCTCCGCCTCCTTCAACCTGGCCCGGTCCAGAAGCGACGCCTCCTTCAGCTGCTCCGCCTCCTTGCTGCCCTCTGCAGGAGGACACATGACAGTACATAACGTAAATTACAGGCAGAAAAACACGACTCTTCATGAACCGATGGATGATGGCGGTGTTTTCAGGTATTAGACTCAGTGTGTACCTCTGCTGGCCTGCTTCAGCTGGTTCTGCAGGCTGACGTTCTCCTCCTTCAGGAGTCTGATCTCACTGGAGAGCTGACCCACCGAGTCCAGACCCTGGATGTAGATGTTTGTCGGAGCACCTGGAGAGCACAAGGAGAGGACGATTAATCATGTTGAAAGCAAAGCTGGATCCATACAGTAAGTTTTACGTTTAAGGTCTGAGACTATTGTGTGTATACGTGCATGTGTGTGTGTGTGTGTGTGTGTGTGTGTGTGTGTGTGTGTGTGTGTGTGTGTGTGAGTGTGTGTTACCTTTCTCAGTGGTGGTGTGAGCCAGCCTCTCCTCTAGTTGCTGTCGGAGGCGGTCGTTGGTCTGGATGGAGTCCTCCAGCCTCTGTCTCAGACTCCTGATCTCCCTCAGGTGCTCCTTCATCAGGTCTGAACCTACAGCAGACATGTGATCAATAATCAGCCATTAGAAACTATCTGCTCTCTGTTTCATGCTCTACTACAGATACCAAACACAAAGATATCAAACACACACTCCTCTGAGATCTTTATGTACCTGTGTTACTGGTGCCTGACTGATACCCCGACGATCCAGAAGACAGGTCAGCTCCGAGTCTGACCGGTCTGGTACCATATGTCATATCCCACAATGCACTGCTCTCCAGCAGACTGGCCCCGGCTTTCATTGCCGAGCTGGCGTCCAGACTGCTGCTGGTAGCGCTGCTGAAGGGAGACGGCTGGTATCCGTGGAAGGAGAGAGGCAGGAAGGAGGAGGAGTCCGGCTGCTGGTGGGCGAACGGGAAACCTGGGAGAGGTTTGGACTGGGGGGTGGAAAACCCTGAAGAAGAGGAGAGAGTAACATGACGTAAGAAGGGAGTGAAGGTGAAGCAACACTCCTTTTTAGACTGAGGGGGACGCAGAGACTCGTGTGTGAAAATTACAGATGGTTAGTGAGACACAGAAGAAGGCTGAGAGAGATCAGGGATTTGTGTTAATGCAGTGAAATCTGTCTGGTTCTGGGTTTCTCAGCGCTTCATCCTTCATTAGTGTTTAGAGATCTCAGTAAATCCTTCTCAAGCTGAGTTAAGCATCAAATGAGGAACAAATACTTAAAGAGGAAGAGGAGGTGCAGTGAGTTAAAGATAAAAGTAAAGCAGAGAGACATAAAGGCGGTGGGTGAGCTGTGGATTAATAAAGCTGGTCAACTCCATTTCACTCCCTGTGAATCTACATGCAGCAGCATCAACATCAATCCTACTCCTTAAACCTGCATTCATTCTAATGTCCAGCAGGGGGCGACTGCTGGTTGCAAAAAACTGATTACATGAAAGTCTACAAGAAAACAAGCCGACTTCTCTCCTGATTTATTCCCTCAGTAAACATGTTCCTGACATTTGACATCATTCCCTAAAAGTTTGTGCTGTGAAAAAGCTGCACAGTGTTAGTTACAAACACATTTCAGCACACAAGCCCGTGCACAAACAGTCAGACTGACGCACTCTCAGTGTCTCCCAGCTGCCTTTGCAGCATCTGCAGCTCCTGATGCACGTCGGCCAGGGAGAAACCCACTCCCCCGCTGCCTTGGTAAGGGGTTCGCAGGGGTGTGGGGTGGGGATGGAAGGGCAAGGGCACCCTCTGGGTGGAGAAGGAGGAGGAGGAGGGAGGCTGAAAGGTGAAGACTGAGGCTGGAGCTGGGAGGAGAAGAGGAATCCGAAGAATGAAAGAGAGAATCAGGCAAGGAAAAGGGAAGCAGGACTGCACAGAGCAGCAGGTAGATAAGGTGAAGGTTTAACAATGCAGCAGGGTGTCACTACTGAGCCCATTCCTACCTGTCTGACTCTGCATGTCTGCAGGTCTGTGTGGTGAGTTGGGGCAGTGCATGCTGGGACAGCTGTGGCAGGACTGGGCTCTGTGGGATGAGGCGATGGATGAAGGGACAGACGGGTGACGGGGGATGGAGCCGGTGTGAGAGAGGCAATCTGGAAATGGAAGGAGTCTGCTGTGACTGAAGGAAGCGATGGAGGGAACAGCCTGGGAACAGCTACGTCCAACAGAAACTCGGGCACCGTTTCAGTTTTCACATTACTTCACACTAATTTAGAAGCTAACACAGAGGCTATTGTGAAGCTGGGGAAACAGAAAATTCACCTTTGTCGGAAACCAAATGTATTTTCCATCAATCCCATAATCCCCGGTTGTATTCATCGATGTTCTGTAAAGCCTCCTGAGTCTTTTCTTTCATCTGCTGCTTTCACAGTAAAAGACGAAACAGCCTGAACAGTGTTTGTTCAATCTTCTGAGATGAGAGTGAAACAAAGAATAAATCTTTTTTTTGGACATTGGAGTGAGTTTTCTCTGTTGCTCTCACAAATTGTTCTTCCCTGGAATCTGAGCACACTGTAGGCTTTCTCTTTTATAGCAGACGGATCATTTTATCCTCTCATCAGCTGCTTTTAACCGTCAGTCTTTTTATCAGCACTAATTTTAGATCCTGTTTTAGCTCTTATTTAGTACTTATTTGATATTTGTTTGTCACCATGTTCTGTGTAAAAGCTGCTGAACACCAGGGCCCTCAGTGGGATTAATACAAAGGTTTGACTGATTGGCCAAAAAGAAATTCTCCGGTTAAATCTCTCCATGAAGCGCTGCAGGGAACTAAAGATAAGCCAATCAGTGGAGTGGGCGGGATTAATGCTGTTGCCAAGCTATTTTTAAGCTCTGTGTCAGAACCATTGGTGAGTTTTAAGAACAATGGGGACGATATAAGAGACAATTATTTTTAAAAACAGCCTTTACATGCCTTTTCAACATCACCCAACTGTGCAGTTTGTTTATACCTGCCCTGTTCCACTCTTAACCCCCCGGTGAAAACAGTAAGATGGCATGGGACTCTCGTAAAGCACGCTGTTTGACCCTGTGGAGGCGCCTTACGTCCAGCATTTTCATCTGCTCACATCAGATTGTCTCTTAATTTTTTAAACTATCTCAGCTGTGACCTAAAAAGTAAGAGGTCTCCAAGGTGAAAGAGAAACAGCTTCGATGTGACGGTCACAGAGCTGGCTGAAGTGTGCACTGTTACCTCCTGCAAAACCATGCAAGCAGGGAGAAGTACAGGCATTTTAGGGATGCCTATTTTGGCTTTGCTATGCAACAGTGTAGACTAAACACAACGTTAAATTAGGTGAATGTGTTGGTCTCGAGTAAATGTTCAGAGACATTGTCAGACCGATGATTTACATGAAATGTAAAGAGTTAAATCAAGACACGTCTGTAACTTGTTCTCACCTGTGCTGAGTCCGGTAGAAGTCTGTGTTTCCTTCTGACCGAGCTCGCTGCCAGCCTCCACATCAGAGCAGAGCTCCAGGTCCTCGTTTGTCGATCCGTGCTCATCGGACACATAGGAGATGCGATCTGATTGGTCGGTGGTGTCTGAGAGGGCGTGGCCGCTGCAGGGCGTGTCAGAGCGATGAGGATGATGGTGGTTGTGATGCTGGTTTAGTTTGGCGCGGAGGGACTCAATGACTTTGTCCTTCTGCTGCAGCTCCTTACTCAGCCTGTAAAAACACACACACAGTATCTATAATTAATGTGTGTTTTACTTATCAGTCAAGTATATTCCTTACAAGATAATTTAGTAAGACCCATCAAAATAAGTACAGAAATGTCAAAAGTTTAGTCTTTTTACCAACTACATAATAAAGAATTATATATTATATTAAAACAGCCAGCCAGAAACAGCTGGTTTTTTTCTCTCTTTTAAGCAACCAGACTCCGTTCACAAAAACAGTAGTTTAACTGCTTGCAGCTCGGGATCTGCTGGTCTACCGCTGCCTCGATCTGTTTGTTTCTTCATGTTGTTGTGCGGCTCAAGTGTTTTAAACAGTTGGTTTAAATCAAACACAATAGTTTTGTGACACACAATAACACAAGAATATCTTCCTAAGTGAGACGGCAGTAGACCAGCAACTCCCTGTGTTCTGTGAGCTTAAATTACTGTTTCTGTCAATGGAGTCTGGTGGCTTTGGGGAGAGCGATGTAATGTAAAAAGGATCATACTCTAAAAAACAAGGTCAAACATTGTACGGATAATTTCCTTAATGTTGTCAGACACTTAGTGTAACATGTTGAGCCGGTCAGAGGAAAAAAAATACATTTAGTGGATGTACAGAATTACCCTTTAATCAAATTTTTAAATCTATAAAACTGAAGTTATGTAACGCTCATCACAGTGAACCTTGCGCTCAGAGTACGTATGAACAGCTTCATAATCTGCCTTGTGATTTACAGGCTAAGAAGCATTAATAAGCAGTGAGGTACCAGGTGTGTGAGTCACCTGCCCGCTAATCTGCACTGTCCCTCTGAGGCTTTACTGACCGCATCGTGATGCTTTAGGGAAGCCTCTTAGTGACACATGACGCATGACACCACATCACATCTCACAGGTAACAATGCAGACTGACGCTGTGATAAGAACACCACGTTAACACTGACGCTGTGTAAGCGCCTGAATAAAGAAAGTGAAAGCAGACACACAGACGAAGGTGAAGGAACGACAAGACTGATAACAAGTGGTGTGTGCACTGAGCCCCCTACAGCTGATTTCATTAACAGTGACATGTTGGTACACAGATGCCGTGGTGAAGGTCATTCATCTAAATCAATGACAGGATGATACACACACCCATGCTATAAATACACACACACACACACACACACACACACACACACACCATGCTTAGCGTTTTCGGGTACATCAAAGTAACGACTTCTCCTCTGTGTCTTTGTAATTACTTCTTTTTGATTAACATGTGACTTAAAAAGAAGCTAAAAAAATAAACTCTTGGTGAGTAATCAGTCTCTTGTGTTTGCTGGAGACAGACAGCATAGTTAGCCTAGCTTAGCATTGCAGATGGAAGCAGTGGCAAACACCTAGCTTAGCTCTGTCGGAAGTTATTTTGTTCCAAGCCAAAAGAAGATACGCTACATGCGCTAAAAATAAGCGTACCATTTAGACAGGAAACATGGGCACTGGATGGGTCCTTAGTGGGCTACATGCTACCCTCATTGGTTCAGTAAGGAGTCCGTCAAGGGCCCTGAATCAACCAATCTTTGCTAACCCATGTGGGGCCTCAATAGAAACTAAGTTTGGTGGGTGGGTCTATGCTTCTTGCATCAGGTTGCATAGTGAAAAAGATGTGCTGAATATGGTGGGTAAGTCAGGACGTGGTTAGCCTAGCTTAGCAGCAGAAGCAGCTAGCCTGGCTCTTTAAGAATTTGTACCCTGCTGTCTGTACCTGTACTGTACTTATCGTAAAGAAGCATGTTGTAATGTGATCTTGAAAAATGCTTCATGAAATAATATTATTTTTTGTTTCTTTGCATCTCTTTGTCCGTCTTACTTGTCGAGTTGCATCAGCAGCGCCCTCCTCTCCCTGTCGGTGAGTTTCTTGAGGAGCAGCAGCTCTCTCTCCTGAGCCTTCCACTCCCACAGAGAGAAGGAGAACAGCGAGTCTCTGTACAGCGGGCTGCTTTTTGACAGCATGGCCTTCCACAGAGGAGCCATCTGCCCCCCTCAGCCCCCCTCTGCTTCCCCAGCCGACGGCCCTCTGCCTGGGCTACTGACTGACCATCCCTCCCCTGTTTTCACTCCTCTCTCTCAGACGCCTGCTTCGATTAAAACTTTCTCTGTTGTTGTTATTCCTCTCAGCCGTGTCACCAGAGGTAACCGAACGTGGCTCATTGGCGTCACTGCCGAGGTCGTGACCCCAAGGCTGTGTGTGGCAGCAGGTACAGCGTGAGCACGGGATAAAGGGATGGAGGGATGACTGAACGTGCAGGCGATCAGAACAGGTGAAAAGCAGAGTAAATCCTCAGATTAGGCTCAGGGCTTCCCAGGGAGATGGATTTTGGTGGCTCGCTTTACGCACACACCGACACACAGATCCTGGGGGTGTTTGGGTTGGATCACAAGTCCTACCCCAAACAAGTCAGATATTAAGGCAAGGCAAGGTGAACGTGTTGAGTATGCCCGCTGAAGCCAGAAACAAAGATGAGGAATCACAAAGCAGAATTAAAAGATTTCTGCATTCGCTGCATCAACAGGATGACGTCCAAATGTTTCAGATCCAGCCAAAGCAGATCAGTCAGATGGTTTGATGATGGGAACAGCTGCCAGCATGCATCCAGGAGATTGTCTGCTGAGTGCCGCTCACATAAAAGCACAGTTTTAAGATTTTGTGAAGCATGAAAACTAATTTAATTGCTAAAATACATTAACTCAGTTGCCTGAGGAAAGTTGCAGCTGCATAGTAGGATTTTTTCTGCAACTCCCTTCCTGCTGTTGCACGTCCCAAAATGAGTCTTTTTAGCATTGAAGTCTTGTATAGGGAAAGCCTCCTATCCCACCAGCAGCCGCAGCATCAGCCCCGAGGGAGAGATGTAGTGACGAAAGAGCAACGCAAAGAGGCAGGGGAGGCAAAGGAGGAGGGGTATGTTATTAAACGGATGTCCGGATCCTGCGGGCTCGTGTGTTCACGCTGCACTGCCCACCGGAGAAAGAGAGAAGCAGAAGCTGAATGAAAGATCGTCCACAAAGCAGTTCGTCCTCTTTGTCCCGCTTGTTTGTTGGTTTTCAGAGCACATCTGTCCACTGCAGGAACGTGAAAGCTTCCTCTCTAAAGGCAGTTGTAAATGTAAAAATGTGTCCCAAGATGAGAGAAAAAGATTCCCACAAGAGGAAAACTTGAAATCCAGCTTTAGCTTGAAGAAAATCAAAGTCAGCACTGCTTTATTCATCAATAAATCCAGGTTTAAGATGAGTAAACCTCATATTACTCAGATCCCCATGTGCTGCTCCTGATACACGGTGGCAAAGTGATGCTCTCTCTGCCGAGCTCTGTCCCTCTGCGGCTTCCCCTCACGTTTCCCTCGCTCTAACTCCCTCCCTCTCTCTCTCTCTCTCTGCGTTTAGCTGCTCCTGACCTATTTCCCTCCCCATCGGAGGTTTTAATAACTTAACCTGATTAGAAGCCAAGTCAACATGCGCCAGACCGACGCAGCGAGCGAAAGCCTCAGCATCCCTACGGCATCAGTGCGATTACGTCGTAGATAAATGCATACATACGTACGTTCATCTTGTTGTCTCTTACAGATTTATTTCCCCTCATGAGGCTTTCAGTTTGTAAAATGTGCCTGATAGTAAAACAAACAGTATATTCTGTGTGTCAGACAGAAGATGTTTACGCTACAGACTGTATGAGATGTGGATGTAACCACCGTGTTGTGGCGTCACTCACTGGTTTGTGGACTACTATTTTAAAGGCTCAAGTTTGGCATTATATACGTCGCCGTCATAGTTTTTATGGAGCAAGAAGTGACCATGTTTGTACAAGCGGTTGGAGCTGGAGAAGAGCAAATGCTAGGTTATAAGCTAACGCCAGTGCTAGCTTGGTTAGCATTCATGGTCACGATCCTTCTTCCTTATTACAAGAAAAATAATAAGTAGCTGAGGTATTTTTCCTGTTTACACCACTTTTCTGCAAGAATAATACTTCTACAGATGCTCAGTTACCTCAAATACCAAGTTCACACATCACAGTGCAGCTAATGACAAGACTTCAGCTGTTCACTTCTGCAGTGCCTTCCTGTGTTTTTAGAATATAACACGTTGGGACAAGATGTTAGAGCTGGAGAGGAGCAAATGCTTAGCTATCAGCTAATGCTCTCGCTAGCTTGGTTAGCAGCGTGCATCCATAATTCAAGGAACTGTAGTATTGATTGGGATGCTAATTTTGGCTAGTAAAAAACAGGAAAGAAACACGAGTGTCTTGTAGCATGACACTGAAGAAGAGTAGTACCAAATTTATGTTAGCATTAATTAGCAGGTATTATGTGTGCTCATCATACTGAAAGTGTTAGCTTAGCTCTACAGTATCTTATTAGCTAGCTAATGAGCTAGCCTGGGGCACAGACTGTATTTCTTGATAGCTTAGCGTTTGACAATCCCTTTCTACGTTCTAGCTCCACCCCCTCATCCATATATGGTCACTTCCTGCTCCAAAAACAACAAAGATGGTGACAGCCCAAATGCCAAACTAAAGGCATCAAAACGCTCGTCCACAAACCAACAGCAGTCACGTCGACTTTATGTTGGCTTCCTATAAACACGAACTGCGTGCTGAGGCTGTTAAAGAGGTACACGAGGGGAACAACTGAGATATGTCGGCAGTGAACATTTTGTTTTCAATCTGTCTCACTAAAACTGACGTCTGGGTCGTTATGTTTCAGCTTGTTTTGCATTTGTCCCACATGAGCGTCTGTGCATCTGCTTGTTTAAAGCCACAATATGTCACACAGTCACAGTGTGAATTAAGTCGATGCATAGGTTAATGCACAGGCTAACCCCCCCCTCACACACACACTCACACACACACGCTGTATGTTCACTCACAATCAGAAGGACAGTTTAAATGAGATGGCCGTCACAGAAAACACACTCGCTAATTCTCCCTCACATCTGGTCGGCCATCTGTGCTGCAACATGATGTTAGATTACTGCAGGCCTCTCTCTCTCTCTCTCTCTCTCTCTCTCTCTCTCTCTCTCTCTCTCTCTCTCTCTCTCTCTCTCTCTCTCTCTCTCTCTCTCTCTCTCTCTCTCTCTCTCTCTCTCTCTCTCTCTCTCTCTCTCTCTCTCTCTCTCTCTCTCTCTCTCTCTCTCTCTCTCTCTCTCTCTCTCTCTCTCTCTCTCTCTCTCTCTCTCTCTCTCTCTCGCTCTTTCTATCTCTCTGAGGGGGCACTCTAATTAATCACTGAGCATCGCTTGTTTATCGGGGTGCGACCAGAATCTCAACATTTTCTACCCAACAACAGCGCTCAAGAAGAAGAACATGTTTGTATGTTTAGCTTAAACATTAAAAAATGTGTGCTTAAATAAAATAACAACAAATTATCTGTCAACTATTTAATTTAAGTTTATACATTGTGACTGTTTCCACCTCTCCAGCAGCCACGTGACTCTTTACGTCGCACTCAGGTAAAAATCAGAGAGCCGTGTTACGAAACAGAATTAGGCGTCGTGTTACACGTGACTGAACATCCAGGACATTCATCGCTCATCCAGAAGAGGTGGACACAAACTGAGCTTTCATATATGGCCTGAAAGGGACAGGACAGTGTGTAAAATATTCATGACATACAGTACATCAATTATGTAGCACCTAAGAAGCTTAATAAGCTGTTTTACTGCAGACTTAGTCCTGAGCACCTTCTAGGCCCGGAGAGACCTGTTCATGCGGAGGTTTAAGGATTATTTAGATTATCTAGAGTTTAATGTTCATTATTGTAATGTTTAAAGTTCCTCTGTACCAGTAAAGTAACGGCCCACCTCTACTGATTTCGTATGAAATATGGAGCCTCTAACGTCCAACATTAAGCTATGCTCACGTGTTTGTACATAAGACCCTAAATAACATGTTTTAACACCAGGTAATACTGCCTGTGATCCAGCAATGCATGCAGACGCTCACATTATTAGGTTATCTACTGTGACAATCAACCAATCAGAAATGATCAGCAATGTGAGCCCGACCTCCATGGTTCATGTCCTCTCCGAAAGTACTACCCCCAGAGCAGGAACTTTTTGGGGGTAAAATAATGCCCCTGGAACTACATGAAGACCCTGGTACCTGCAGGGAAAATGCAGGGACTGGGTTCCTCAAAAGGTTCCTTTAGTCCCTGCAGTGGAAATGCAGCTTCAGACACATCTTTACCCCACGGCCAGCTGGAGAACCCATCAACATGTCCACTTGATGACTCTTACGAAGCAAAACTAGGAGCTCAAACGTGTTACAAAGATGCACAGATGGTGGTTTTATCTCTGTGTTGTTACTATGAGCTGCACCTTTTACGCTACACAACTGCATTTTTAATTAAAACAGTATTTCTAGAGCTGCTTCACTACTGGTCAGGAAACCAATTCTGTAATAAAAACAAACTTTTGTTCGTCTTGTGTAAGTGTGTTTGACCTGATCTCACTTTTAGCTCTCCTCTTCCTCTCTCTCTCTCTCTCTCTCTCTTTCTCTCTCTCTCTCTCTTGCTCTTTCCTCTCTCCCTAATTAGCTGACCGATCGAGCGGACAGTTAAGGTCCCCGCTCGGACATCCGCTGTGCTCTGCTGGTCACGACTCCCCAGCAGACATTAATGAGTTGGCTGTATCAGATGAATAGGTGGTGGTGGAGGGTTACCCAATCACGGCTCTGCCCTGCAGCATTGTGTGTGACATCAGAGGGCTTTGAGGTTTTGTAATGCAGTGATGTCAGAGCAGCTTCCCTGACATAACAAGTAGCTGAAGGGGACCAACGAGACGTCAAGGCAGCTACGGCGGCAGGAAATAAGAGCTGACATGAAAGAAAGCAAAGAAATAAGACACGTGGCCTGAAGAGCTCGGAGAAAGGACGAGGAGTACAAGACAGCGTTTGAATGACAATGAATCGTGTTAAACGTTGTGATTCATCCCCTTACGCAAACAGTTTGTAACCAGACATTATGAAACAAGGCTGCAAATGTGGTATTCACAAGGCGAACTGGGTGATGTAGGAATCGCCTTAAACAGGAACACAGCTCTACAACAAGGCGAGGGGTCGTTAGGTAGCATCACTAGCTGCTGTTTTTAAAGGGAAAAAGCAGCTGTAAATGTGTCCCAAAACTAGCCACATACAAATCTAAATTACATCTCCTCCATTTCTTTCCCCTTTGTTGGACTTAGAGCTACAGTCTCACGATTACCAGGGGCTATCTTGGCAGTTCAACTTGCAAAAGAAAGATGAGAGATGGATGTTTCAAATGCACTTTGAACGGTCAAAACCAGTCAAACCACTGTGGAGATATCAGCGTCTAAGTCAAGAAAACAAACTCCAAATTGTCATCAAATTTGTGAGCCGAACATCAGCAGGCTGTAAGCAGGTGGATTAATGTATCTTACATTTCCCCCAATCTTAAAAACATTGCTGGAAACATGAACCCTCCCAGGTCTCATCGATGTGTCAAAGACAAAGGCACACAGGACCGATGGACCTCTCCTCACACTGACTTGAAATGTTTTTATGTAACTGTTGCCAAAGAATCCATTACGAGGTACATTCAGAGAGATATCTATCGGTGCCCTTCCAGCTGCCACTTCCCTCCCTCATTAATGAACCAATTATCTCTGACATTAATTATCCAGTGAGGTCATCTCTCATTATCGAGTGAACCTCTGATTATACGGCCCCGAGGACCAAACATCAGCCAAGCATCAAACACCAATACTTTCCACCGAGCGACATCGAGCCTGCTGTAACTCAGAACAGTAACAGTGACGCAACACACATGAGCAGGCAAACACACACACACACACACACACACACACACACACACACAGTAATTAATGAGCACTGACCGGATGGCGAGCAGCTCTGTCTTCTCATCTGGATCTTCAGCGTGATCTCCTGTTGGAAAGACATTATCTTATAAAATAATCACACTTTAAATGAATCAGACAGCCTAGTGATGAAATTTGTCCCTTCCCAGCCTCCGTATCTTGTCTGTATCATGTTGAATGATGAGGGTAATAGAACCAGAGCACTCACGCCCGCTGATCTTGCCGCTGACTCTCTGTGCGAGCGCGCCGCTCTGAGCCAGCTGCTCCCTGAAGCTCTGGCCCATGTAGTAGTCGATGTCGTTGGCCCTCAGCAGCTCCTCGAAGGCCTTGGTGGTGTCCCCCAGGTGCTGGGTGAGGATGTTGCACACGC
Source organism: Semicossyphus pulcher (assembly GCF_022749685.1). Classification (NCBI taxonomy): domain Eukaryota; kingdom Metazoa; phylum Chordata; class Actinopteri; order Labriformes; family Labridae; genus Semicossyphus; species Semicossyphus pulcher. The sequence continues at coordinate 34,099,366 of NW_027211715.1, forward strand.
CCCGACCCTCCCTCAGACGCTGGCGGAGGTGAGACAGCTCTCTGGCCTGAGCCTGGATCAGAGTGTCGAATTTACTGCAGACAGAGAAACAGAGAAATGAGTGCCTACAGAAACAACAACACCACGACACAACTCCTCGTTCTACTCATAATAAACCATGTAAGTCCTGTATTTGTAACTGATCATATTCAGCTGATTTATAAGGTAAATTAAAGGGCAAGCTGACACACTTACTCTATGCCACAAAAATATTTTAACACACACAACATTTCCACACCATTCGGTCTTTTTTCATGGGAATAATGTGTTTTGTTTTTTTATATTTACCTGACAAAAACCAGAGTGGTGTGGAAATGTTGTGATCATTAAAACATAATAAAGTAAGTGTGTCGGCCTGCCCGTTGTCTCCCTTGAGGCAGCGACAGACAGGCAACTCCAGCGGTCTACACGGTTTGAATTGGCGTTTTTGTCAATGGAGTTTAGTGTTTTTAAAATGAGTGATGTTCATATGATACTGAGGGCTAAACAGTGACACAAGCATTCATCTCTCTAAAGAAGGATGCTTGTGTCACTGCATGTGGATGGATATGCCCTGTAAGTCAGTAAGTAAGTAAGTAATGGAGTAATTCCATTATCTATTACGTTTCTAACAGGGTTCCTTTGATCTGTAACCTAATACATTTCAAGAGTAGCTTTGCCAACACTCTGCAAGCTGCAAACCTAAAGACAACCTTGTGTCATGTACTTGGGAATAAATTGAATAAGCATTTTGACAGCAGATGTCCCTTTACCCTTTTTAAATGTAGTCCTGTCCGCCTCTCACCGCCGCTTACTGTTGCTAGGTTACGAAAGTTGTCTGACGGCACTTCCGCTTCCCTCGGTGGTGACCGTTAAGTCTGTTATAAATCGCTCTGTATGCTAAAGATTTGCTTTTATTACAGGAAATTTAACAAAGAAAACGTAACAACAATTAAAGGAATGTAAACTGTACCCTCGAAAAAACGAAAGGATTAACTTCTCCTCCGCCATTGTTTTTGACAAAGTTGATACCGGAAGTCCCGCCCCTTTTTGATTTTGGTTGGTCAGTGAGAGAGAAGTGACGTGATAAGCGCGGTGGTGAGCCAAAAGCTGAACTTTCTTTTTTTTTAATTGAACATTAGGAAAGAACAAAATAAACACAGTTTCAAAAGTTGAATTATTTTCAGCTGAGAGCGCAGCGACAAAACATCTGACGCAGAGGGCGTGTTTCCGCTGAGGACACTGGGCGGTGAAACTCTGAACTGCATTGATATTGTAAAGAAAATAGGCGCTTTCGGGGCAAAAAACGCCTGTAGTGGACACAGGCCCCGAGTAGTCCAAGAACTTCTCTGCATGACGACAGCGCTCAAAAGCTCTGTAGCATTACCCTAAATTTAGAGTCCCAACTTGTGTCTCTGTCTTTAACACGTGAATTTTTATAATTCAGAATACATTGAGCTCAGGTATCGATGCAGACTCACTTGCTTAAAGGTCAGGGTGCACACTGACAGGTCAGGACCTCAATCAGCCTCGACAGCACTAAAGCTCCACCACAGTTTGTTCACACATTACAAATGGGACAGTTTGTTCTCGGCCTCGTGTCGGGTAATCCGTCTGACTTCCAGGCAGCTGAGTTTACGGAAACATCTGTGGTTCATGTGATTAACATGGACGGATGCTGACAGGATGTTTGATTCCTGCTCTGATTAATGATCACTGTACACACTGAACTGTAGCAAGGCGCTGATAGCTGCTGTAGCCTACTCTTCTTCTTTTCTTTTTCCAGAGAGAACGTTATTATGATGCGAACTTTGGATGTTCAAGCACACTTTAGACAAATCATCATCATCATTCGATCATTTACATTTATTTTAAGATATTTTAGGAAGATTTATTCCTGTTTTTTGCTCCACTCTGGTTTAAATTTGTTGTTTCTTCCACCAAGTTTACATATTTTTTGAATAAATTCCGAATTATTTCCATTTCCATCACACAGGAAGTGTTCCTGTACAGACTTTTCACATTAAAAGCCTTCAAGTCGGTATCATTCCTGTGAAACACTTCCAGGACGTGCAAAGCACATCAGCACCAAAAGAGATTTTCATACATTAAAAAAGTATATTGTATTTTTTCTTACTTGTGACTTGACTTAAAAAAAATCAAGGAACATATTTCCGTCTGTTTTTAAATGTTTGTAACAGTTTCAAATAAAGATTATTTTAACAACAAAGTCTTCACTCACCCGGGCCAGGCTGCAGACTTTGCCTCCTCGCTGACAGACTTCTTGCCTTCTTTCCTCAGCTGGTCCTCCAGAGCGTCCACGCGGGACATCAGCTCCTGCAGGCCTCTGTCAGGGTGGGGGTGACGCGGAGAAGCCAGAGGACCTCCGTCAGACGACTGCCAGCCCTCGTCCTCCTCCGCCCCGCTCTGGGAGGGCGAGGCCTGGAAGGACCAGTTGACCTTGCGGGGTGTGGAGGGTCCGCAGTCGCTGGATGTGGAGAGGGAGCGGAGCCGGCTCTGGAGGCCGCGGATCACTGCCTGAGAGCGGGACAGCTGGGAGCGGAGGTCCTCCACCAGCCGCTGGAGAGAGGACGTGTCGTCGCTGTAACCGGAGCTCTGGGTGGTGGTTTTAGTGAAGGTGGAGCTGCTGCTGTTGGCCGGCCACCACTGAGAGCCGAGGTCCAGAGAGGTACACATCTCCAGGTCATCGAACTCTGTCAGGGAGGAGACATCAGATGAATCAGGAGGAAATGTACGTTAGGGATGAACACTTAGTTTCAGTCAACGTCCCCTGTTTTCTTCTAGAATCAAGTACACTCAGGTACCTGTGCAAGATTAGCATGGCCAGGCGTGAGTAAGAAAAAGACAGGAAGAAGATTATTTAGTTTTTCTGCATCTTAAGAATAAAGTCAACATGTTTGAAATAAAGTAGTCAAAACAGTTTGAGAGCAAAGTACATTGTGGAAAGTCATAAATTACTGCAAAAGGTAAAATGCAAAATAAATAATAAATACAAAAACATTTTTTTATATTATCTAAAGTATAAGGAATTTAAAATGGTATGATTTGGCCTGATGTTTAAAGGAGCAGATGGATTTAAACAGACTATGTTGATTTGATGATGCTGCAGTCAGAGCTGTCCTCTGCTTCCCTCTAGTGGTCTTGTGGTGGTACGACAACTACAAAGTGCCTCTAATGCTTTTTCCTGGACAAGTGGTGATTTTGTATGTTTTGAATAAATTATTAAACATAAAACTTTCTTTTCCTAAAGTAATCAAAAAGCAGGCCACTGTTCCATCTGCAGACGTCGTACCTGGGCTGCTGGTGTCTTCCCTCTCGGCCTCGTTCTCACTGCGGCCGCACGTCTCGTAGCCCAGATCCTGCAGGTCCACCTGGATCTGCTTACTGTCCTGCTGCACGGCTGTCTCTGCTGCAGAGACACAGAAGAAGAAGAAGAAGAGACAAAAGTTACACTTGCATGTTTGATCTTTTTAATGATGTCTATTTTATTGTCTTTTAGCTGATTTTGCAAACTAGACATTGATGCAATCAGACGTTATGGACACATCATGTAAGACTTCAGATGAAAGCACTCACTGAGCAGCTCCCTGTAGTCTTTGAGCTGCTCGGCCTGAGCCTGCACCGTGGCCTCAGACACCATCAGCCTCTCCCGCAGATCTTTGCTCTTCTGCTGCAGACGAACCGTCTTCTCAAACTTCACAGAGGACTGAGCGGCTGAGAGCTCGCTGTCCGCGCCATCCTGATAACAAACAAGGAAATAAAGGTCATGGCTTTATTTACAGGGAAAGTTTTAGTCCTTGTATATCCGGGATGTTCTTCTCTACCTGTGAGGAGCTGTTGAGCAGCTGCAGGGCCTCAGCTCTGTGGTTTGCTCTGTGATCGTCACTGGGTTGGGTGTTTGTCTGTGAAAGAGACAGCTCACTGTCCCAGGCCTCCCACATCTCAGAGCTCTCCTCCGTCTCTTCTATGGTCACATCCAGCTCCTCCTCTTCTTCCTCATCCTCCTCCTCCTCTTTGCCGTCCGTCACCTTCTGTTCATCCCTCTGTTTCCTGTCGGGCTGCAGTCCTTCAGTCAGGTGGTGCTTTAAATCTTCATTCTCAGCTTGAAGGCTGAACAGAGCTTTCCTTTAAAGCAGACAGAGACAGGCAGTTACAGCCTGTCGCCCTCTAGTGGCTAACGATCAGAGCCACAGACAGGCTCCTATTGTTACTCAACATGACAGAAAGGATCCATACAGAGAGAGACCTTTTTGTTACAGAGGAAGATGATTTTTTTTAATCACAAACAGACGTAACATCGCTTTCTTCAATGCCACCAAACCAACAGGAGGAAATCGAGCGATTGTTTGGGACTATTTTCAGCGGCGGATTAAACCACATTTTACAACCACACTGGAGCTTCATGGCACAGAGGGAGAAGCATCAGTACTTGTTATAGTAGACATGTATTGTTGGTTTTTGTGTCTTAAAATCTTTGACCAGCCTCATCAGATCTTACCTCATCTGTGAGAGTGAGGAGAAGCCGGCCTTCTCCAGCTGAGCCTTCAGCTCTCCCAGCTCTCTCTCCACCACCCGCTTCTGCTCCACCAGCTGTTTGACCTCCATCAGACCCTGCCCTTCGAACAGCAGATCTGTGCATGGAGCCTTTCCTGCACCTCCAGAGCCCTGATCAGACACAATGATATAAGTATGAGACGTAACTACCTGTACAAGGACTGTCCGTATCGTTTTCTCTTTAATTCAGTGATAACATCAGGACTCAGTGAAGAGCTGTGTGAGCTGTATCCATACCATGCTGTCGGCCTCAGACTGGAACCTCAGCTTGGACTCGTCCTCGTCGATGCTCTCGGTGTACTCGCTGTTCAGATCCTCCTCAGCCTCGTCTTCCTCCTCCGAGCTCAGCTCTGCAGGAAGCGGGAACAACAGTTAGATTTCTACCAACACAGGACCTTCTTCACATCTCACTCATCTTCGGTTTACTTTGTGACTTTGTACAATTCAGCAGCTGTGAGTGTTAACACAGAGACCGTCATCCAGCTTTACTGTCATCATCATGCTGACTTGTGACGTAGTTTGCAACAACACGGTTGCTTTTTACTTTAGATTATAATCTCTTAACTGTGTTCTCATATAAACAGCTTGTAGTTCACTGATCTGTTAATCGTTCTGTCTTTTACATGCATGTAATCGTAGTTAAACTTCGACGCAGCGTTCACACATCTGAGGCTGAAGTTGGGATCTGTGCAGAGTGAATTTTGGGATGTAATCCAAAGCTTGAAGCCACTGATAAAGGCTGATGGATTATGGGTAATCTGAGTTTGTAAGGAAGGTAAACTCTGGCTTTGACTTTTCTCAATGTGGGTGATTAAATATATCAAAAGCTAAAGCAGGTGTGGCTCTTATCAGCAGAGTGATACATCCCCCTACACTTGGATTCAGTCATGTATTGATGTCAATTTCAGGTCTGCAGCGAACACACAGGACACAGAGGGACACAGAGGTCATGTCTGCCTGATTTGAACGGCCTGGGGGTCAGTTTCATTTCTACAATTAGAGCCAAATTAATATTTTTATAAAGACTGATTTGGAAGTTGCTTAAATTTTTAGCTCAGATCATTTTTTTCCTGATTATTTAAAGTGTGTGCGACTGTTTTGGTGATTAAAACAAGTCAGGAATTAGATGGGGATGGAACCACTAGGATTATGTGACCATTAGTGCTGAGATTTTGTTTAGAGCAGCAAATGGACAAATATGATACAGGAGGACAAGTTAAACAATGTCTGGGGAATTTGGACTTAGGACTTTATAAAAGTTTGATACGGGCTGCTAACTCTGCAATGCAAAAACAAGGGGAAGTTTGGTCACCGTCTTGCTGCGGGTTAAGGTCTTAATGGCCCCCAAAGATTTGAGGTGCATTCTCTCTTGTTTGCATGTTGTAGCAGCGAAGTGTATATAAACCCTGGCATGTTAAAAAAGTCAGCGTTCTTGCACAGACTTTAAACACCACCATTTTCTGTTAAATTAACAGATATGTTTTAGGGCCTAACGAGCCCAACAACTCCTGGTTATTTGATGTATTCTTTAAACTAATATTCAAATGTGTGTGCATGCTGTTATGCACATTTAAATCGTGTAGTTTTGTTGCTTGAGTTGGGCACAAACCCAAACAGGAGGGAGAGACAGGATGATAACGTTCATGTGAAGCTGGACTCAGTGCTTAAGTTACTGTCGTGTTTGTTAAGGGACTTAGAGACACATGGACTCAAAGCAGGGCAGAGAAGAGATCAAATAAACTTGGGCTAGACTTATTAAACATGTACAAACCATGAAAACGTCCTTCAATCACAAATGCATGATGTAAGTGCTGCAGGTTTATTTATTACATGATAGAAATTAAATATGACTCAACAAGTTAACCGTATAAAACGTATGGAGGCAGAGCTGACACACACAGATTGAACACACACACTTACTGTGCTCCAGTTTCATGATTCATATTAAACCACAGAGCTGCAGCGGATGGTTGGTAAATTGCACAAAGTCTCACAAAATCACAAAAGTAAACTTCCATTATAAATTTCACATAAACATTGTGGAATGTTCAGCATAAAATAAACGAGAGTTTAACTGTCGTACAAATCACAGCGCTCAGAAACATGCAGAGGCACACGCTCAGCAACACGTCTAAAGTAATATATCAGAACTGCATGCTGACCGAGTGTTACGAGAAAGAACATTTAAAAAGAGAACGACGCCGTTTATCCGTCAGCATGGAGAAACTGTTTCAGAGAAAGCAGCAGAAGAAATCGCTCTGAGACGTTTACAAAACAAACTAAATAATAAAAACACATTTACAAATCAATCAATTACATTTATTAATGATTAAAAAACTTTAATCTAAATTGGAAATGATCGGATCTGCATTTTGATAAATACCAGGAAATTAGTTATTAATATTTGAACACTCTCCAAACTACGGAAGCCCAAAGCGGACATGCATCCAAACATTTTATTTACTCCTTTTTCTCGACTTCTTCATCTCGTTATCTCGAGATAACAAAGCTGGTTTTCTCGTGATAACGATCATTTTCTGTCAGTGTAGAAAACAGACCAACAGGCTGCTCACTGATGTTACAGAGCAGGACACGCTGCCACCGCCCACACTGAGGAGGTCAGTTCAGCCTGTCTCTGTTTGTTTGGTGCTTTTGCAGCTCTGAGGATACGAGTTATGATCATCTGATGTTACGGTGCTGCAGTGCTGTTATCTCGAGATAACGACATAAATGTATAGATGCATGTCCGCTTAGGGCTTCCGTACCAAACAAAACCCGGTTAAACCTTTTTTTGTGGAGTGATTCTCAGTCCTGAACCCCTCAACAAGCGCACAGGCCTTGTTAGTTTCCACTCATGATGCTGGTCTCTCCTGACAGGAGCCTCCTACTTAAACTGCTTTACACACAAAGAGGTTTTTTGCTTTCAAACGAGGTCAACTTTGCCAAATTTGAGGGAATTTTAAACGTGATGCGTTTGAAAAGAGTGAAAAAACCTGCAGCTTGTTAAGGGGTTTGGAACACCTGCAGTCTTATTAATGACGCAGACATTTCTGTCATCGGTGTTATGAAGCGTGCAGACCTGCTGTGAAAAAACAGCTGATTGGTTTCAACACAAACATGTTCAGTGTTAGTATTTACACCCGACCACCACCACAGCAGATCCCTCTGCTCACACCCCCACACCACAGCCGTGCCTCCCCGGAGCTGGGGGAGAAGTTACAGATACTGTCCCATGCTCCTCTGATGCCCACCTCCAAAGTCAGGCTGCCTGCTGTTGGCTCGGTCCCGGCCCAGGACGGGGCCCCTGGCCGGGGGAGCGTCCTGCTGGAACAGGCTCTCCCTCAGCTCCTGGACCTCCTGAGTCAGACGCTCCACCAGCGGGAGAGCGGAGGGGTCCACCAGCTGCCTCTGGAAGTCCTGCACAACACGCACACACACACACACACACACACACACACAGACACAGAGGATGATGAAATGTATACTTTTGTACTTTAAGATCTTTCAAATTAAAAGCCTTCTAGTGGTAAAAAGACTCCCTCTACTGTTACGCTTTTAATGTGAAACATCAGCACGAAGTTTTACATTTGACCTAAATTGATATCGCTGGTAACTCGGTCTTGTACTGATGAAACTGGTGCTTTGGAAATGTACCTTATACACTATTTAATATGTAATGTAATGTAATGTGTGAGAGCCACCATCATTTGAATATTAAAAAACATATCGCACTCGCTCCCCCTCTCACTGACCCTGATGATCTCCTCCTTCACGTGCAGCGTCCTGCTGAGGGACTCCACGCTGACAGACTGACTCCTGCCCAGCTCCTGGCTCTCCTTCTCCCTCCTCAGAGCCAGACGCAGCTCCTCCTGCAGGGCCTGGATCTCCACAGCCGAGTCCGGTCCGGAGTCAGACCTCGATCCGACGCCTGAGGTCAGCTGTCTGCGGAGCTCCTGGAGCCTTTTCGCCTGCTCGGTCATCACCTCGTCGAGCCGGCTCGCAGAGTCCTGCAGGGAGACTGTCGTCAGTTTTTCCACTTTGGACACGATCTTAGTGATTCTACTGAGCTCCTCTACTCTACCTGGATGTACTGGTCTCTGGAGCTGATGGTTCGGAGCAGATCCTGGACCTGGTCCTGGTTCTCCTGGGACTGCCGTGTCCGGTCAGCCAGCACTTCCTGGAAGAGGCGGTCCTTGAGCTGGAGACGGACCTTCAGCTCCTCCAGGACATCACTGGGAGCTGAATGGATCTGAGCCAGCAGGGAGCAGCGCAGGTCCTACAGACATGAAGAAGAAACATGAATCCACAGGGACTGAGCTGAGACACAGATTAAAACTGATAAATGCTTGGTGAATCCATTTCCTGTTTTCCACTTCCTGTCCATACCTGGGCCTCCTGCGTGCGAGCGTGCAGCGCCCCCTGCAGCTGACCGATGATGGCGTCTCTCTCTCTCAGGACGCGGCTCTGTCTGTCTCCGCTCTCCTGCTGCTGCCGCTGGATGTTCCTCCAGGCGTCACTCACCTGCTCCAGCTCCAGAGCTTTACCACGCACCAGCACCTCCAGGCTCTGACACACACACAACCGATATGTCAGAGACGGAGGGAGAAGGAGTAGGAGTAGGAGAAGAAGTGTAATTTTGCTGTGTGTGTTCTTACAGTGATGGTCTCCTCGTTGTTGGTGAGGACGCAGCGCTGCCTCTCCAGGTCTCTCTCCTTCTCTCTGAGCAGCAGCTGAAGCCGACGAGTCTCCTCCTCTTTCTCCTCCACGCAGCGGAACTTCTCGTCCACGGCTCGCTGCAGGGTGGAGGACAAATGCATCAGTTTTAGTTTAATCCTCCTCTAAATCAACTGCTGACTTTATGTTTTTGTGTTAAAGTAAAAGTTAAACAAAGCATCAGGACCCGGCGGCTAACATTAGACTACACACACGTCCTTCAGGTCTGGATGAAGACGTGACTCCTCGATGTTAGAATCAGATTTGGTCGTATTTTGTGCACATCAATATCTGATTTTATTGTGATGTTTGGAGCTTGAAATACACGCCATAGTGCTCATACATGAGCCATGAAACTAAATGAACTGTGTGTGTTGTTTACCTCCAGAGCGCGGTCTCTCTCTTTGATTCGCTCACGGAGCTTCTGAAGCAGAGAGTCTCTCTTCTCCGTCGGATCCTCCAGCAGCTCACAGTCCTGATGGACGCACACAGAGACATGTGTGTTAGAGGAAGTGAAACCATCAACAGAGACTCAAACGGTAAATAGTGAGTCACTCCACTCAGCAGGCCTTGCATGCAAACTAATTACATTCCTGTCGTAAGAGCCCAATGTGCAGGTTTATCTAAAGCATAAGACGGGCTGTTTGCAGTGAACAGTTCGTGTGAGTGAGTCTGACCTCTATCAGCTTCTCTTTTGTCAGCAGGGACGTCTTCAGCTCTCTGATGGTCTTCTCTCTCTCCTCCTCCCCCCTCTCTCTCTCCTGCTCTCGCTCTCTCAGCTGCTCCTCTCTCTCCTGCAGGGCTGATCGAGCCTTCTCCAGAGCCAGCTGCAGGTCCTGCACACCACAAGCACACAGTCAAGAAACACAAAGACATGAAAAGAAATAAAAACATACGACTAACTTCTCCTTCTCTTACCTGGTTGTGTCTCTCTGTCTCCCTCCTGTGCTGCAGCGCCCCCTGCAGGTCCTTCTCCAGCCTCTGCAGGGCTCGGTTCAGGTCCTCCTGGGTCCTCGCTGACTGTGTCTGAGCCCGCTGACCAGCCTGCAGCTCCAGCTGAGCCTGGAAGAGAGACGCCTGCAGAGCGAGAGCCTCACCCTGACCCCGGATACTCTCTGCTCCAGACACCTGCAGGGAACACCCAGGGAGGGGTGAAGAAGAGACGGACAAGGACAGGAAGGGGACAAAGGTGAAAATGGCACAAAAAAAGGATTTAAAAAGAACAGAATTCCCCCGTCAAAGACTCAATCTGAGGGCTCCTGCTACAAGATTTCAGTAAACCGGAATAAGTGATTTTAGTGGCTGTGTAAGAATAAATGTTTTGACTAAATTAAAAGAAATATCTGAGTGCAGCTGCTCAGTGATGTGAAGAAGCTCCACTTTGGTATCATTCAGTGTCGGCATGGAGGACAAACCTGCAGCTGCTGCAGCTGGTTGCGGTTGGCGAGCTCTTTGAGAGAACACAGCATCTTGTTCTGTTCCTCAATGACGCGACACAGCTCTGCAGCCTGCTCACACACAGACACACAGACACACAAACACACAAACACACAAACACACTTTTTAAAGATGAAACTGTGCAGGCCTTTTCTGAAAAGCTGCTGGGTTCAACCTCTTTTCAGTCCATCTGAATGTATCCCTCGCTGTCTGCCTCTACCTGTGCATCCTTTGAGTTAACGGTGTCGGTGATGTTCTGGATGTTTCGCTCCTGACGCTGGGCTTCCTCCTGAGCCGATCGCAGCTCCAGCTCCATGTCACCGAGATGCTCCTGCAGCTTCTACACACACAAACACAGACTTATGTAAAGGCACATTCAGACTGATGATGTGGATGAAGTGCAGGTGTGGAGCTTGGAGGGGATACGTGTTTTCGTACCTGGTTCCTGGTCTCGCTCTCTCTGATCTTGGCCTGCAGCGAGCGGACCTGGTCCTGGGCCTTCTGCAGCTCGCCCACACACTGACCCGCAGCGCTCTCATACTGACTGAGCGGGCCCTGCTGCTCATCAATCAGCCTCTGGAAGACACAGGAATAAAAAACAGGTCAACTATGAATGAAACTATGAGGAATAAATAAACTATGTGATGATCACTGCGTGTTGAAAAGCTGGGAACAAGCACAGTGCAGTGTGTGCTGCCCGTCCCTGCAGCTGTGCTGTGAATGACTGAGTGAAAGTGGAAAGTGATGTCAGCTCTCTGCTGGATGACTTCCTGGGGAAGCGGCTGTTGCCATGGCGGCATGTTGTTGACTTCCTTGTTTTTGTTTTTAGGATGTTTGTGATGTCAGTCGACTCTTTGGGATTCTATTTGTGGCATGTGTAGGTTTTTCTTCTTCTCACAGCTGTCTCAACATTGTCGAACTGCAGAACAGTGACTGAAAGTTCAGGTAGAGACGCTACATTCTCCTATTTTAGTTTATCAGACACAAACAGGAAGTTAAAGAATATTTAGCCTAAACAAAAAATAACAACGCAACTGGATTTCATTTAAAGCTGATGATTTCATTGTGTGTGTTTAAAGAGCGGCCACATTCTCTTAGCCTGACTAATGGCCAGCAGGGGGCGACTCCACTGGTTACAAAATGCTCCTCCTCCTCTCCTGATGTATTCCCTCAGTAAACATGTTCCTCATGACTTTATGGTCTCAGTCTCTAGTTTCAAGTCTTCTTCAACACAGCGTGATGTTCATGTAGTCACTGATGCTCCCATTTAGAGACAAACTGCTACCAAGGCAACCAGTCACCCAGGAAAGAGGAAGAATATTGCATATCCACCCTGCTGGGAGATATGTGCTGTCACGTATCACCTGACTTAATCGTTTACGTATGTCCGGTCTGATCTCCAGTCCATCTCCGCCATAATAGAAGCTGAACAGCCGCAATGCATTTTGGGGCGGTTGAGTACAACCAGTGAGCTCCCGTCTCATACTCAAACATCCGGGCCGATCTAGTATACATCCAGGCATTTCTCATATACACAAAATTGCATACGAGGAGATGGGAACGCACGACATACTGAATTTTACGTCACGGTTAGTATGATAGTATGATTAGTATGATAGTGTGCGGTATCGGACACACCGCATGTCACTTCTGGCTCCAAAAGAATCAAGATGGCGACGGCCAAAACGCCTCAAGGCTTCAAAACAGTCCTCCTTAAACCAAGCGTTGACGTCACTGTGGCTACGTCCACTTCTTATCTACAATCTGTGGTTGATTCCAAGAGAAATGATCTCTATCGATACCCAAATTTATTTGCCTCCATTATTAAAACCACGAGTCGCTGCACTTACTGGATTGCGTGGCTAAATGTAGAAACATTTTACCTGCTGGGCAAGAAAACTAACCGAACATGATCATACATGATCATATTAGTGGGACCTTATTAAGAAACTATTTTCTACCTCTTTCCCACCAAAATCAGGTGTTGATGCAGGTTTTTAAGACCCGCTTACAAATGACGATTGTGTCTTTTCCCATTGCCAGTGAAGTATCCTCCTGTCGCTCTCTTTTCTGCTGCGTCACCGTCTAACGTCACAAACGTGCCGGAGACAGGGTTAGTAACCAGTGAAGATGTTACGGTGGTTAGGTCTTTATTGTATCTGTTACTCATTCAGTCTGTTTATCAAACTCGGCGCTGACAAATCTGGAACGATGTTTGAGCGCTGCTCGAACGGAGACGGGCGAAGTTTGTAGCTGAGATGACGAGGAGTCGCAGAAGTTACTGACGGAGCATAGCATCGCGCATGAAAGGGGGCGGAGATTCTGATCTGAGTGTTGATTGTAACCTTTCCCACCAAGCAAAAGAGCCGGGTGTTAGCGGGTGTTAGCAGGTTTTTCGACCAGTGGGAAAGTGGCTTAAGTGAAGCCATAACCTGTGTGTGTGTGAGAGTAAATTTCCTCATTCATAGCAGTGACAGGTTTGTTACACAGTCTGGTTTATTGCTGCATAATAGACTAACACTCTAACGTATAATAGTCCATAACAGAGCTGCCTTGTCTCCGGCCTCTCCTGCCACACACTCACACTCGTCATTAACATAACAAAAGAGAGTTATGAAGCTCGAGCTGAGCCTCCACACAGACCGACTGGCTGCAGCGCTTGGAGACAGTTTCCATTGCTAGGATACAGACGAGGAAGAGCATTTATGCTCAGCCCCCAGAGGGGTAATCAAGGCAGCGAGTGAGTCAGCTTTCAGCGATGAAGGAGATGAGCAAGACTGAGAATCCAGAGAGATTTGACCTCGATCAGTCGGGATGGCAGCCGACAAAAACAAGGAATTAGTGGGCGGATCTTCTTAAAATATATCGCTTTACATTTGTTCGTGCAGACAAACTGGGTTTGACATCTTGGTTTTAAATCAGGTCTAATAACTTCCAGATATCCAGAGGTTGTCCTGTTTTAGCCACTTGGCACCTTCTATGGGTCTAAAAACACCTGGTTCCTACATTTCCCATAATGCAACTAAATCTACACTGACAGTTTAAGCTTAGGTGAGGTCAGAGGTCATCCAGTAACCTGGAGTTGTGGCTACCTGCTGAAAACGGAACGGTCCGCACTGAACATAATCATCCATCCACTGCTCCTCCATCTCTGCCAGCTCGGCCTGCAGCTCCTGCTGGGTACATGGGGTCACGACCTCCGGTACCTGCTGGTGGGGGTACAGCTCACAGTCTGCTGCCCCTCCGCAGGGCGACCTCGGTGGAACGGGCGTGTGCAGCGACAGTGCTTGCTCCAGTTTGGCTTTGACCAGAACTGGGAGCTTGCTGCCCCTTCGAGTCTTCACAGGCCGGTACTCCAAGCCCCTCAGGAGGCTCAGAGTCACGTCCAGCCCAGAGAGGGAGCTCTCACTTGGGGGTTTGTCCCATCTGACTGGAGCCTCCTCTGGATCTTTCTCTGGTACCGTTTCTTCTCTTTCTTTGAGGTTTGCAGGACTGCAACTCACGTCCACAGTGGTTTCAAGAGACTCTACAGAAGATGCCGGGCTCAGACTCGTCCTTTCACACAAGGTCTGATCTGTATCAGCAGACGAGGACTCAAAGGCGACGGTTGTGGTTTCAGACGCTCCTGAGGATCTGGGGGGGTCCTCGACTGCCAGAGTGGCTGTTGAGTAGCGTGTAGACGGGCCGCAGGATGTGCTCCTGCGGCCGACCCTGCGAGGCACCTTACACACCGCCTCATAGTCTGAATCAGCAACTCGGAGAGCTGCACACCCCTTGCACCGCCTCGGCTTCTGTCCAGAGAGGGAGTCTGCTGCTGGGCACTGCAGAAGGTGGTGCTGGTGGGTGTGTTGGTCCAGGGTGGGGTCCTCCTTATCAGCCCAGGATTCATACACAGAGTACGTCAGATCATCCTGGATCATATCTGAGTATCTGACATCCTGCAGGGCTGACAGATCCACCACAGGAGCATCCTCGGACTCCGCCTCAGTCACAACCACTTCCATAACTGACCCGATTGGAGCCACGTTCCCTTCCACTGCGTTGTTCTTCCGGTACAGACCCCCTATACACTGCCTCAGTCGGTCTTTCTCCAGCAGCAGCTTGTGGAGGCGCTCCAGAGACAGCGCCTCCACACGGGCGATGACCGTGTCAAAGCGGTACATGCGGTCCAGCATGAAGGTGCACTTGGAGCAGGCGAACTCCCCTCGGCCGTCCCGGGTCAGCTCGCGGCCCAGAGCGTGGGACAGCAGCACCTGCAGGTTCACCTTCGCCGCAGGGTGAAAAATCCATCGGCGCTGGTTGCCGCAGAGCTCGCGAGCGCAGATTCTGCACGCCTCCTTCATCTTCACCGGGTCGAGCATCATCAAAGATTTACAGCAGCTGCAGCTTTAATTTCATTAGTCGCACAAAAAGGTGCAAGAGTTTCTTTGTATTGTGGGATAAAATCACTTTAGATGCTGAATCTGTGCGTTGACTTTTGTACAGGTGTAGTCTAACAGTTTTTCAGGTGAGTCGCACTCATCCAAACTTGAAAAAAGTCTGATTGCAGAGATTTAAAAAGTTAAGATGTGTTAAAATCAGAACACAGAGTTCCTGTTATTTACAAGTCCTGTACAGAGATGCTACAGTGTGGTTTTGTCCCTCTTCAGTTTCCGTCCTCGGTTTTCCAGTGTCAAGAGTTCTTTACTTAAAATGTTGAGGTAAACAGTGTGCTGTGGTCAAAAGCTCCAGAACAGCTAAGACCTTCTGCTGATATCATTTTATCGGATTCTGTTTCCAAGTGCAAAATTAAAGTTTAAATCTCAAATCGGAAGTTTAAATGTTCATATTAAACGTAAGTATCAGTCCTTGCACTACAGTGCCATGTGTCCAATGACTGATTGATTTTAATCGTTTCTATTTTCAGTTACAAACTACTCTGTCAGCTGACAATGGAGATGTGTTCAGGGAGCCGCAGCTGCATCCTTGTATGATTCAAAGGCACAAATCTCGTCGGGTCACGCTGACTTGAAAACGTGATCTGCAGCGTTTATTCAGTGAAGAAGATTTCCAGGCAGAGCGGATGTCGGTCTCAGTCATGGGTTACACTCTCACTTCCTCGGTGGTGAACAGCGGACATGTGATGTCAGATCGATCCGTGTTTTATTCCTGTCGGTTGGTCCTGACAGAATCGATCCTCCGCTGATGTTCCTGCTCTGGTTTTTGTGCCTTTTAAATCAATGACGTCTCGCTGCATGACAGCATCTCCCCGCTGCAGCAGCTGCCCCCGTTATAATCCGACACGAACACGGAAAATAAACGATCTTTCCTCGTCGACGGTTTGGATGTTCTGTAGATTCACCGGAGACTGTCCGAGTCCCGGCCCCGTGTCCTCCTCACCTTCAGCGGCTTCATCAGCGGGGGATGGAGGGAGAGGCTGTCAGACCTCGAGCCGCTTTCACAGCGAGACAACGGGCAACGTTGACAGAATCCAAAGATCGTCTCTAGCTGAGAGGATGTCTCACTCCGCAGCTTTAACTAGTCCCGTCTGCTAAAGGGGGCTGTGGCTGCAGTCTAGTCCCCCAGTTTCGATTCCACGTGTATTATTTCATTTAAAAAAGCTGCTAAATTCTGTTATTAGTTTATTTACTTAATTTCTGTCTTTAAGAACAATACTGAGGTACTTTAATTGGGCATTCCTGCTTGTACTTCACAGGGCCTACATGTCAGTGAGAAAATAATGCACGTTTTACTTTATGTAAGAGACGTAATGAGCATGCTTAAACGAAGTCTTAAGTGTCTGAAAAACAAGGACATATGTATTATGATTTCCGTGATGATTTTTGTGTTACCTTTATACAAAGTTTGGTATTGTTTTGTGAATAAAGACTGACCATCTTGCAAAAAAAACATATTCAAAATATTGAGACTCGACTGATGATCTTTTTAAAACTTCACTAAGCAGGTTTGTTATCCGTGTTTACCTCGTTTTACAGTATTTTTCTGGTTCTCCATATAAGTGTCGGAGTGAGACGTCCTGCAGCTGTGGACTGAACCATTTTACAGGAACAGGAGGGTCCCTGAGCCCAGCCCTCTGATGCACCAACTGTCTCCTTTTATTCAGCATTTAGGACTGACTTCAGGCTTCACTTACTTTGATAAAACATGTTGGAATAAAGTAATTATTTGACAACTGTTAGGACCGAATTAAACGCATTTATAACATCATTTTGAGCATGTTCAACATGAAGGCCTGCTGCGATGTGATTGTTAGTCTTTCTCCAGTTTGATGATGGAGCTTAAACATTCTCTGAAAGTTGTGCCTTTAAACTGATGAAATCTAAAAACAAGTTAGGTCTTAAAACCAGCTTCAATAAGGAAATCAGCTTTCTAAAGAAATTACTCAACATTTTTTGTTTACTGGACATTTTGATTGTCTTTTGACTTCTTTTTTTCTTCCTATTATATCTTTTCAATGAATATATTTTCCTTTGGTTTTGTTTTCATTCATATTTTAGGGTTTTGACTGAACATTGACACTTTCTGACTGTACATATTTTTTGTTTTATACTTGTTGTCATCTGTGCCCGAGGACATCTCCCATTGTTTTTCGAGTACTTGATCATCTTAGTTTGTAGCCTTTTAAAGCTTTTAGGTCTGGAAATGTTGCATACTGAATGTTTGTGGCGATGTTTTGCACCTTAGGAACCTTAGCACAGCATCGGTACATGAAAAATAATAAAGATATCAAATAAAAATGTGTAAAAGCTGCTGCATACAGACTCAAAAAGCCAAAGCTAAAAGGCCTGAGCGTCAGACACTCCTCTTTCCCTGCAGCTCATTAATATCACAACAGTGCTGCTTATTTCTTTCCATGAAGCTGTTTCTTGTCAGTGTAGCTCTGCGTGTGTGTGTGTGTGTGTGTGTGTGTGTGCGTGCAGGGAGTGACCTGCCGAAACAGGCCGGACTGTTTTCCATCAGCTTCATTAAATTCTCTAAACTGTCAGCGTGGAATGAGTTCATGTGTTTCCCAGGGGGCACCGTGTCCGGCACCCACCCACGGGCATGTCCCACAAGTAAAGAGAGGAGGGGGGGCTCTTATTCCCTGGAACTCGTGTCGGGGGTCACATGACGCTTTAATCGGCTCTTTAAAAGCTGAGGTCATTTCTTAACTGACACTTTCAGGATCTTTTTCCCACAGGCTCACAGATACACAAGTCCTCATCCATCTTTCATTATGGCAGCAGGCTGGATGTGCTGTTGATCAGACTGTTCTCACGTGTGATTTGTGTCCCTCTGTGTGTGTATGTGTGTGTGTCTGTGTGTATCTGTGTGTATCTGTGTGTATAGACCACCTCTAACCCTGACTGTGTCCACATTCGTCACCCTACAGGCCTCGTGGAGACACGACACCAAAACACTGATCTGCTGGAACGAGGCATGCAATCAAAAATCAATTAATCCTAATCAGAGATATGTGCCAAACACCGCTGACAGACTGCTCACTCTGTTTATTTTTCTCTGGGTGGCAGAAATAGTGAGTGTGACAGCGGAGGATAAACGTGGACGCAGACAGAAGAGACGTCTCGATGGTGTGCGACAGATTCATCTGCACTGAAACGTCTGTGTGTTTGAGCAGCCGGCAGACACTGAGCTGATGATGATGGAAACTGTGGTCAGAGAGGAGGCTCAATGAGCAGGGCTGAAGTGTTCGAGGGAGCTGACTCTGCAGTGAGAGACTGTGTGACCTCGTATCAGAGAGAGAAACAAGGGCAGGGCCGATGTGAGGGCAGGACGTCCTCTTTTAATAATCACATCTGGATTAATTACTCATCAACGTTTCAACTGGGGGGTCCACAAACTCCAGAGATCCTCACTAACTGTGTGTCCAAAGATAAGTAAATTAAAAATGTGATCTAGGATTAAAGCAAAGTGAATGTGAACGGACACAGAGAGGCTATAAGGAGCATTGTTACTGTATGATCACCTGATTCTGAACTTCAGTTTCAATTCAAGTATTAAACTGCAGATCTGTGGCCAGGTAACATCGTACTTTAGAGAAACTATAAACAACCTGGACAACGACCAGAATGAATTAGTGCTTCTGTTTGTTTTAGTGGAGATTTAGTCATGAAATCATGTAAGAGAAATTTAAGTTCCACAACGGACGAATACTTTATTATAAGTTTAATTCTTGCTTTCTTTTGTTTTCGGCTCATTGAGTTTAAGAGGAGAGTAGAATACTTTAAAAACCTGTAGGTCGTGTTTTTTTCTGCTTTAAAGTCAGTTGAAGAAGAAAAGTGGAGAAAGAGAAGGTGAAGAAGGAAATAAATACTTATTGAAGACTTATTTATCTCGTTATCTCAAGATCACTACGCCCCGATCTCGGGGAAACAGAGTAAATGAAATCTATGGATGTATGTCCACTTAGGGCTTCCGTACTTCCCTTTACTTTATTTCCTGCTTTGCTTATTTATTTCCTTCTTCACCTCCTCTTTCTCCACGTTTCTTCTTCAACTCATTTTAAAGCAGAAAAAAACACGACCTACAGGTTTTTAAAGTATTCTACTCTCCTCTTAAACTCAATGAGCTGAAAACAAAAGAAAGCAAGAATTAAACTTATAATAAAGTATTTCGTCCATTGTTTGTAATTTTATTGTGGAACTTATATTCCTCTTAGATACATACAACATATACAAAATAAAGGCCGCACAAAACTAAAGGAAAGTAAAAGCATAAATACATTAAACATATAAATAAATTAGCCGTAAAATTTAAAATAAAAGTACACAGCTTCATTTTCACATCATTAAATTATTTTCTAAGGCACATCCTGCTGGGGACTCAGAGTTCATCTCGTTGTTTTAATGCAAAAATAAAATGTAAAATATAAATAAAAATTATTTTAAAAAGCAGTCACAGATGTAGTGGAGGAACACTAGTTTAAACTGAGATGTGCAAGTAGAACGTGTAAATGACTGATAAATAAAAACAGACTGTTTCAGGGTCTCAGTAATTCATGCAGTGACACGAGGCACCACTAGGTGGAGCTGCCTCTCTATGACCTGAGAGAAGGACTAACTGGGAATGTTCAGGGTCACAGTTTTATATGCAGACTTGGCTTCATGAGGTCCAAACCACCACCAGCAGAACAAGAATCAGTCAGTGTTGTTATGAGAGGTGAGTGTGACATATAAACACATGTCCGTCATGTTGTCCTACCTGCATCTGTACCTGGACTCTGTGATCGCCTGGGATCTGTGGAGCAACAAGAAAACTCGTGTTACTCAGAAAACACAGCCTTAAATATAAAAAGCATGTGAGGTGTCCCTGAGATCAAATCCCATCCTGGCTTCATTTTATTGACTTGAGACGTGAGTCATGTGCCTTCACCACAGAAATATCAGCAGCTGTCTCAGGTAACACGTACAGTATTAATTCAATCTAAAAATAAAGGATCTACAGTGGAGTTCAGGTTACTCTGAGATGGGCCGCACTGACAGTAACATCCATACAGGGCCTGTCTGTGTCGGCCCAGTCATGCACGTGTTTTTATCTCCATGGTGTGCAGCGCTGCCAGAGTTCCACTGACCCACATGTGGACATAAAAACAGTCTGATATCTAAGTCAGGCTGTGTGTCTGGGGTTTGAGCCAAAACACAAAGATAGCAGAGAGACGAGGAGGGACGAGGAGGGACGAGGAGGGACGAGGAGGGACGAGGAGGGGGGCACCTGATGAAGAATTCAGCCTGCATGCGGCTCACCTGACCTGGATTTGAAGTCCTAAACATAGACTGTATTTCGAGGTGGATGTAGCCTCCGTGCTTGTGACGAGAACTTTTAATAACTGCAGGCCCAGTTTTAATTTGCAGCTAACATGTGCATGTTAGACTTTTACAGAGGATGTGATGACGGGGCAGAAATACCTCTGCTTCTTTGTCTTCCTTGAGAGAAGAAGAGGAAAGATGTTGACATTTGACCTCCAGCTCTTCGACCAGGAGACCCAGCGAATGCTTCTGCTGTTTTAACTCCTCGATCACCCTGAGAGAGAGAGAGAGAGAGAGAGAGAGAGAGAGATGCACAGGTTAAAACAGTTGAAGCTGCAGAGGAGTTCACTGCTGGGTTGGTTACAGTATGCAGGTCAGGGCTCTGGCTCTTTGTTCCCAGCATGAAGCTGTTTGTGACAAGGTCAGTCGATATCGGTGTCAGCAGCAGTATCAGTGCACGCAGGGCCGAGAATAGCAACAATATCACCAGCAGACGTTTCCAGGAACCAAAGAGAGCAACTGTAGACAAAGGACTGCATGTCTACAAAGTGAGAAATAAACAAATAGCCTCTTTTTTATGTAATGAAAAGTTAGAGTCACCTGTCTTTGTCTGCGAGGACCTGCTGGGTGAACAGTCCTCCCTCTCCTCCGCTCTCCTCCATCCTCTCCACCATCTCTCTCTCCAGAGCGAGGCAGCGCTGAGACTCAGAGTCCGCCAGCGAGGCCATCTGCTCGGCCTCGGCCCGCGCTAACTCAGCCTCCTGAACGCAGCACAGACACGAGGAAAGGTCTCGTTAACGTGATAATACCAGTACATATGATTAGAGTTTTATTTTGTAGCTTTGCATTTCAGTTATGAGTGAACGTGTGTTTGGTGTGTTTGGTGTGTGTGTGTGTGTGCGTGTGTGTGTGTGTGTGTGTACCTCTTGCAGCAGCTGAACTTTGGTTTGGAGGATTTCCTGCATGTGGCTGATCTCTTCCTGCCGGTCTGCCAGGCGACGCTGCAGCTCTGCTTCACTCTGATTGGACAGGCTCTCTGCCGTGGACCTATGAAAAGAGACAAAAAGGTGTTTAATTAAGTGTTGCTGCAAAATTAAAAGGGGCATAACACATAAGAAAGCATGAGAAGTCGACTACAAAAGCAGACCACCGTTATTTAAAGTATCTAATGTAAATTGCATTCTTGCATTGCAAGATCTCTTAAAATAAAAGTGCATTTTGTTGAGGACATAATAAAGGCAGTAAATGATAAATGAGTGCGATAAAAGCAGCTGACCTCAGAGGCAGATGATAATATTTTATTGGCTTTCCGCAAAGACAACACTCATGATGTATTCTCGTCGGCTCACTCAGATCAGGGTGTGATCTGCTGTCCTCAGAGACTCAGACGTGTCTCATAACGTGCTGCACTTAACGTCTATAAAAACATTTTCTGTCTGTTTCCCACAAAACCTGATATTCATGCTTCGTCATCAGAAGCAAAATGATGATCCAGGATGTTATTCTTGAATTTGGCCTGTTTTACCCGAGCCACAGTAGAACATAAAACATGTGCTTATCTGATCTATAACAAATAACAAGTTCATGTCAGCTGTTTTCTGGAGATCTCGACTTATTGATCTCGTTATCTCGAGGTAACAAAGCTGGTTTTCTCCTGATAACGGGATCATGTTCTGATGAGGTCAGTTCAGCCGGTCTCTGTTTGTTTGGTGCTGTTGCAGCTCTGGGGATTCGAGTTATGATCACTTGGTGGTGCAGCGCTGTTATCTCGAGATAATGAGATGAATAAGGACCCGATCAGACGGAGCGCGTTTTAACAGCTGGGGGCTGACATTGTTGTCATTGTTTTCAATTAGAGGTTTTTTGCGCGCTGCTTTTGCGTTGCAGAGCGCTTCGTGTTTTTGAGGAAACGCTCTGAGCACCTCGAGTTGAAAAAACTTCAACTCAAAGCAGAAAAGCGCCCGATGACATGGGTGTTTTTTCTCATGGTCCAATCGGATGAAAGGTGAGGCGGGCCTTCTGTCAGTAGACAATATAACGGTTAGATCAATGACAGCTATGATTCGGTGGTTGCCGTAACAACAGTAGAAAAAAAAGCTGCAGCGAGCTGCTCGTTTTTTAACCGTAAGCTTCAACAAAAGAGGCAGTGCTGAGCGCCTCGCGTTTTACAGCCAGCAAAACGCCCTCTGTCTGATTGGGGACCTAAGCCAGTCGAAATAACTCGTTATCACAGAGTCATTAAAATGTATGGATGCATGTCCGCTTAGGGCTTCCATACTTTTTGCTAATAATGCAGAACTAAAATATTTCTCCAAAATGTTTTCTCTCTCTCTCTCGACTGTAAACCAACTCAAAAAATGCTATAAACTATAAAGAACACAGACAGAAAAATATTAAAGAATTGAACATGTTATAAAAGGTTTAATCGAAGCAGACAAAGTAAATGAAAGTCTCATAAAGGACCACGCCATGATGCTGTTGGATCTGGATCCATACTTCACACTCATCAGGTACTCACCGGCCCATTGCCTTACTAATACATTTTAAATCTGCCGGCAGGTTTGTGAGATATTCAGAAACAAACAGACAAATGAAGCAGGAAACAACAGCAGACTGCAGCAGAGTGAACTCTGTCTCCTGACCCCTCTGAGGGGCGAGGCGGGGGCTTTATGGTGGAGCGGGTCTGTCACTGCTCCACCTTTCAGCAGCTCCAACAGCCAGAAGGTCACACTCAGCCTTTCCTCCTCACATCTCTCAGTCGGCCTCTGTTAATAGCTCCAGTGATAAACTGTGGCCTCAGAGTTTATTTATGAAGCAGCAGGGCACAGAGAGAGACGAGGCCTCAGAGCTGACCCCCAGCTCCACTCTGACACGCACGTTTACTCTCCTGTGACTTCACTGCTTTTCATTAGTGTGACAAAACTTACTCATTAAACTAATTACTGCCTTTACTGCATGACAACACTGACACTGAGCTAATGGTGTTCTTACTCTGTCCATTAGGAAAGTCATCAAACACTAATGGACAGGGTCTGAACATGTGAACGCAGAGGTTAGGCATGATGAGCGGGAACACGATGACACAAATCAACTAAACAAACTCATTTAAAGGTTAAACAGCAATCTACATGGATGAATCACTTTGTAGTGGTGATGTGTGAACTGAGTGTAATGCAACTTTAAAAATGAGACCTTCTCCTCCTTCACAGCCCGACTGAAGTCAAAGACTGCAGAACGTTTTGTAGGAAATCCAAAGATGTCACGTTTATGTTCGCTCCAGAGCCTTTGTCTCTTTTTAGCTCCACTCGAGCATCAACACGGTTCAACACTCGCTCACGTAAAAGAGAAGCACGAAACATAAAGCACCAAAAGTTTTAGCAAAGCTGTTTTGACCAAAGAAAATATGACGAACGTTCTGCAGAAATGTTTGGCACGGAATTCAGTTCATTTAGTTTTGTCAACTGCCGCTAGTTAGTGATCTAACTTGCTACTTAACGTGTCTTGAATGCATAACACCAGCCAGATCATACGGACTGGCTAGCTTGCAGGGGCGGATCCAGACTTTTTTGACTGGGGTGGCTGACTTGACCTCAGACCAAAGCATGTGCAAAACTGAGACTAGCGGGTCTTCATGGTCATATTTTGAGTGTAGACATACTTACCACTGTCAGTCGCCTTATTTTGTTGCTGTATGAGGACTTGTTGGAAAAAGGTGACGGTCTTAAACGTTCATGCTCAAACAGTTGAAACCTCTGTGCTTTAAGAACGTAACTGTAATTGTACACATCCGGTTGTTTGCAGACGTAAAGTCGTTGTGCTGTCTGTGGTTGAGTCAGAGGAGTCAGAGAGACGGACACTCTGAGAGACAGACAGCTGCCTCACAGACAGGTGCTGCAGCTCAAATAGTTCCCGACTCAGCAGCACAACAAACCACAAGACACCTCTGCCCTTTACTCTCCTTGCTCCTACTACGCCCTCCCCCTTTAATACCCCCCCCCCCCCCCCCCCCCCCTCCTCACCCTCTTCACCAGAAACACAGAGCCTCTTCATCCACATCTAAAGCAGATCACTGCTGAGCCCCTACATGGCATTCCTCAGAGCTTAGCCCGTGTTGTGATAGCTAGGTAAGTGTACAGGCCGGTTGGCAGTCCGTAGTCCTGAGGGCGCCGGGCCTCATGGGAAATAATCAAACTGCTGATGAAAAGAGTGTTTTTGTAGTTCTCCGTCAGCCCTCCTTTAAGGCATCTCTACAAATCTGTGCAGCACGAGCAGCTGCGTGTTCTAAAGCCCCTTTGGGAAACTTTAAGACTGTTTCAGAGACGTGATCTGCTGCAGGTGAGTGATGTGCTGAATACAGCTGAAGGTTTGAAGCCTGGGGAAGTCAAACTAACATAATCATGGTGACTGATACTCACAGTGCTTTGTCCACAAGCTGCTGCTTCTCCTCCAGTTCATTTTTCAGACTCTCCACCTCAACCTTCAACTCGATGTTCTGGAGAAGACAATCAGAAGGAAACAATAAGAACCTGCAGATAAGAGGCGTTTAGTGTATATCAGTGCATGTACTGTAAGTCATCATACCAGTCAACAGTTTCATCACTTACTGTGCAAGATATTTGAACTGCAGGTAGACAGAGCAACGTTTCTATGACGACATACAAGAGATGCTATCACCTTCTGATTTTCAGTTGCAGTTGGAATTGCGAGATTAACCGAAGTAAGTTTCCCAAGATAAATCAAATGCATTGATTGACAGACGGTTTATCAGTTGCTTTCTCCCGTCCAGATACTCCACTAGACTTTCTATCAGGTCAAACACGAGACCTGCACGAGAAAAAAATCATCCTGTACTCATGTATGTAAAGTACAGTCTGGTCATGTTTATCAAACTGTCTGTGTAACTGCAAAACTACATTAAAAATGAACGGTAATTCAATGACAGCCTGTTTTATATTAATGCACAGGTACATGACCTGACTCATCAGAACAAACCGTCGTTTCCTCTACAACATCCTGTTTCTCCTCCTCTGTGGTTTTTTAATTCATCCTAAAGGACTAAAATCTGTTGACTTCTGCACACAGAGAATAAAAAGGGCTTCCTCAAGTTGACCTGTATTTCAGGGAGCTCTGCAGGGCTATAAATAGCTGCTGGGGATATGAGCACCTGCTGTATGTGTCTCCTCAACAGCCCCCCCTTCCCCAGTGTGATACCCCTCCTCCCCCTCCCTGCACCCAGCAACACCTCCACTTTTAACTTCTGGCTCTGAACGCAGCAACAAACTGGCCTGAACCGGCCGTCGGCTCTCTCCCGTGCAGGGATGATTTATGTTTCTGTACATCAGTCTGGGGTTACAGCTCAGTGTATGATGACTGACACACTGACACAGAGCACAGGTGCGCTGCTGTACGAGCAGGCGAGCTCACGTGCAACATGTTTACACTCGTAGTGTACAAACATGAAATATTGCATGTACAGTGTGCACGCATGCACGCATGCAGCGGGCCTGGGGGCTCTCAGGCTAACACAATGTGGGTCATTGGGTAGCCGACAGAAACCAGGTCAGACAGTTAGTGCAGGGCAGACATGAGGGTCTCTTTAGATACACTGCATGTTTGCTTTGCCTGCCAGGACAGATGAAGGGCACACTTTAAATCATTGTCATTATATTTTCCAGCTTTCACTAAGAGAACGCTGGTTTGAACGCTGGTTTCCTGAAGGGAACACACGAGCTTCAGCTGTGAGTCCGTCCAGGTTTTATGTCCTGAGCTTCACAGAGCTGTCGTCTCTCGCTCTGCAGTGTGCGTGTGTTTAGAGTAAACAGGCTCCTCTGGGTCAGGGACAGCTCACAGTGACATCATGCTGGAATCACTTCACTCACAAACCCAAACCCAACATCTGAACCTCTCTGTGATGAAGCTCATTAAAACCATCGTACATGTATAACTTAAAGTCAGCTGTAACCTGAGAAGACAGGTTTTAATAAATGGATGCTTACAGCAGACAGAGGTGAGCGCCCGTAGACTGTGATGAATGATGATGAGTACAAACTCCACCACCTTTGGTTTACCAGCTTTGATGTCTGCATATTTTAAGACTGTAGACCAGATCTATCTCCGCAGACTGACAGTGAACTCTCAGTGCGTACAGCCCAGTCTCTCCTCTGTCCACTGGTGCAGGTTAATCGTCCTGCTGTCTCGAGTGGATCATGCATTCAGTCCTTTCAGTCCTGCAATGATGTGTCTCTGTCTCTGTGCAACATCCTGCACACTGCTGGACCAATCTGCCTCATATTATTTGTGCATGTGTGCTGAATGGCCTCGGGTCGGGCCGATTCACGAGTTTTGAGATAAGTACTTTATTTATACTTAAAACCGTCTGTTGCTAACAAATCTTGAACACGTCAGCTTTCATGCAATCCAATATTTTTGGGTCTAAAGTGCAGCCAGCAGACTTCACCGTCCCTGCTGGTCTTTGTTAACGCTCCGACTGCAACTTAGAATGCAAGAATGGAGCGGCTGGAGATCACAGACTGTATATGAGAAGTAGATTTGTTTGTGGACGACCAGTTTATAGCGCTGAGTTTGGCATTTTGGCCAGATTGTCGCCATCTTGTATTTCTGAAACCAGAAGTGACCATATTTAGCTGAGAGGGAAACTACGCGCTGCCACGCCTCTATCCAGGTAGCCCCGCCCTAAACCCTCCCCTCTTCCTGGTGTGTGTGACTCTCAATGGGAGCATCAGTGACTGAATGAACATCATGCTGTGTTGAAGAAGACTTGAAACTAGAGACTGAGACCATAAACTCATTAGAAGAATGTTGGGAATAAATCAACCAGTGGAGTCGCCCCCTGTCGTGTCAGTTTCACTTTTAACAGACTACTTCTTCCACTTTTTATAAACAGTCTACATAAATATTGTGATGCAGGATCTTTGTAAAGTCTATTTTCTGCTTTGTGTCTACAACAAAAATCCTCCAGAACCCGTTCTCGTTCTGTGGAGGGAAGCAGAGCTGCAGAGCTGCTGAGAGGCCCGGAGGAGCTGCTCAGTTTGATCTGGAAACACAAAGACAAACTGCAGCTCGCAGCCTCTGAGTCCCCGTCACTGACAGGCAGAAAGTTATGACTGACAGTTTGTACGAACTGTTGCAGAGCAGCCTGAGACCTGCTGTCAGTACTGATCACTGTCAGACCTGCAGCTCGGAAACAACCCGGCTGCTGCTCTGAGGGCAGATAATTACAGAAACACATCATGCACACACCGAGGAGTTTTTATACATCTGATTATTTTCCTCACTCACCCTCTTGTGCACGTCATCGCTGCTCTCCTCGAACTTCTGCTGGATCTTCTCCTCCAGGAAGTAGATCCTGAGCTTCAGGCTGAAGTTCTCCTTCTTCAGGTCGTTCAGGTGCTGCGAGATGGTGCGACAACCGGGGAAACCAGCGTTAGACATGATCACAGGGGGCTCCTTCGTCGGGGGCATCGCAGCCCCCCATTTAGTGCAGCATAACACGTGAAAAGACAGGGCTGAAGAGGAGCTGAAGAATCTAACTATCCTGAGTGTTTAACAAATCGGGTCTCTGCTCTCCTGCTGTCACACACCAACAAAACCACGAGCAGCGTCGTGGTCGAACATAAAGTGGGCTCGAGCTCCTCTGAGCTCCGATCTGTTTCAGGAGGTCAGGATGGCACTCAGGCAGGCAGGAGGGGATTATGGGAGGAGGGGGGGCGAGGGGATGTTTCCTTTTTTACCACGAGGAAGTCATGCCAAGAATCTGAGACAGGAGAGCGTGTGTGTGTGTGTGTGTGTGTGTGTGTGTGTGTGCAGATAACAAGTGCTGAGCTGCTGTTGAAGCCTTGTTCATATTTGTGAACGTGTGGGAGACTTCAGGATGGTTTTATTCACTTTTACAGTCATTGCACTCCAAGGCAGCTTTCTAATCAGAAAAATAACAGCGTTTGTCTTTTGTTTAAAAGATAAAATATCTCTTCTATTGATGCAAGCTACAATATCTGTCTGCATCATGGTTTCAACCCCTGGCCTGTCAGGTTCCAGTGTTTCCTGCAGAATAACAAATAACTGTGGCTGGCTGAGAATAAGTAAGCCTACATTTAACAGTAGGTCACACAATCATTTACAGGAGGGGCATTATGCCAGAGAACGTCTCTCCATGTTCACCTTCCTTGTAGCAAAAGCAAACAGGTACTTCAGGGGAAGAGGGAGGGCAGATTGTCCTCTGATCGACTGCGGCTGGCGTCTTTCACTACAGCGGATAGAAAATAAACTAGATGTAACAAAAGTCCCTCCAGAGGTCGCTCAGAGATCATGTTCATGAGGATGGGACAAAAGGAGGACAGGCGACCTGAAAACACGATGCATCCAACCTCGGCTGTCGCCTGCACGGAGGCATGAAGAACATCGAGGTAGAAGTGTGGTGCTATCGCGATGAACACCGTCGCAGGGAGCGAGTGACTTTATCTGAGGCGGTGGTGGTGTGTCTGCAGCCAGTGCAACGTATCCTCATACAACAGTTTGTCTGATATCAAACATGAACTTTACTTTACTTTGCATTTCGACAAAAAGGTCATTCCATCGGACAAGACGGTTCTTTACGCCCAGGTAAGATCCTTGTTTGTAAACATCAAACAAGACAGATCAGTATCTGACCACAGGGAGGCGCTAACGCTCCACCTGATCCCCGAGAACCCCGTCGTCTCCGCAGATCGGAGGGAGCGGCACTGATCCAGAGGCTATTTAGAGAATCTGCTGGCCTGCGGCTGTCACTGAGGAATGCTGCTGTTAGACGCTGATCACACACACACAGGCCTGTCCAATGTGCTGGACACACACACACACACACACACACACACACACACACACCATGAGACTGACTGTCTGCAGATTACAGCTACACACCAGCATATGGCTCCACGCAGGAACACATGTTCACATTCTGCACAGCAGAGCTAAAATACATGCAGATCACAGGAATGTGAGACAGTTTGCATCACATGTATGTTAACTATGAAGCAGCAAACAGTCCGGGTTCAGACGTCCACCTCTAAACAGTTTGTTATGATGTGTGCTCTTTGCTGGTGACTCTAAATTTCCTGTCAGCGTGAAAGCTTGTCTGTCTCTGTGTGTCAGCCCTGTGATTGACAGGCGACCTGTCCAGGTGTAACATCCCCTAGATGCACCCTAAAGATCACTGCACAAACACAGACACGACGTGCATTTTAATTTTTCAAACTAAAGACTGTGAGCACACGAGCTGCGAGGTTTTCTGTCCGCTAACTTTTGGCCGCGTGTTCCTCTGAGTCCTCGGAGAGCCGAGAAGCAGCAACACCGGCTGACTACACGGCACATGATCCAGAGCTATTTGTCAATAACTAATAATCAGGAGAATGAACCAGAAATATATTAATGATGACAACATTTAATAACCCCAATGTGACGGAGTTTAAACACACAAGACCACAATCATCCAAAATCAAACCAGATGAGAGCTCTGGATTTTTGTATCCAAGCTGTAAAGGGTGATCAATAATCGAGTCAGACACACACACACACACACACACACACACACACAATGGTTCTTTGGCATGATAGTGATCGAGGGAGTTGCTCACAAGTGCAGCACCTCCACTGAAATCTGAAAACCAATCAGGAGCCGACAGGAGTTGGAGGAGAGTCTTGGACCGCAGCGGCTCATCCAGAGGTCACGCAGAGAGAGAAGACTGAATTTATTACACGACGCGCCCGTGAAATGAAATCATCCTAATTCTGCAGGACTTTTCCAGCATCAGATCATAATCCAATATTAGAGGAGGAAAAAAAGGAGCGCTAATAGGACATTTTTCCAGCCTCACTGTGCTCAAACTCTCTACCCCACTGCGTCTCTTTACGAGGGAACAAACTCCGGACCAGTTATTAGAGTCAGAAAGCATTAAAGCATCTGGAAATGTGGCTTAAATAAGAAACATTCATACGTGATTACAAAGTCTGGAGTCTCATTAAGCATCCACAGGAAAACAGAGTGAAAAATAAAGTTCAGAACTATTTAAAACATGGTTCAAACAACAGCTTGATTTCTTTTTAGACCATTTCTGCCTGGCTCCGCCCACAGCAACGGTGCAGCGTAGTGCAACGTATTATGTTTCAGTTGATACCTCCTCTGCTACTCGGGGACAGAACGCTGCAGGAGCCCCATTTGTCGACAGAGCTGTCAATCATGAGGCCACACCCCCTTTTTATAGCATCAAATAACTAATTAAAAGTAAACTTGTCAGAAAAATGAACACTGTGACATAAATCAGCATGATAAGAACTAACTATAATGACAGAAACCATGTTGGAGAAAAATGTATTTGACGTGTATTTTGATTTTATAGTTTGACTCATGTCCCATCTGTTAACATGGAGGGGGCGGGCTTTATGACCTATACTGCAGCCAGTCAGCAGGGGGCGCTAGAGAGGGTTTAAGCTGTCATGTCGGCCATCTTTTTATACAGTCTATGGTAACATTCGGTAGCAGTTAGCATACACATGCTACGTTAGCTCATGCAGCTACTTAAAACTACAAATGCAATGCTAAACGATGGTTTTGTAGCGTTTTCAAGTTATAGATATTTACAGGGAATTTACTCCAAATGACAACGCCCGACAACCGCCACCAAAAATACATCATTAACGGCCTGAACGAATGCAGGTGAAAATAGACAACCGGGGGCACCATCCAACACCTGTGGCTGCCACTACCAGCGATGATGATGATGCTAACACCGGATGTAAACAGCCAAAAAGCTGCACACAAGACCCCTCATAACCAAGTTTTGGTTTATGCTTACAGATCTGAAATGTTTGGCTAACAGCAGAGGACTCATGTCAGATGTTTCTTCTTCTCTGTCTATTCGCACCATCGACGGCTGTTTGGTTGCCATGGCTGCACGGCGGGAGGCAGCCATAACAGTTTACTAAAGAGCCCCACCTACAGCTACGTCTTCATGTTGAGAAATGTTTAAAAACCACTTCTGCAGGGATGGGACTGTAATTGGGCGTGTGCGTGTGTGTGTGTGTGTGTGTGTGTGTGTGTGTGTGGATTGGCAGAGCGCTGGGAGTTTTCCCCCTTTACCGGTAACAGGAGCTGCTTGATGCCAGCTAGCTCGACATTTTCCAGCCCCGCTGTCTGACGCTGCCAAACCTCTAATGCAATTCTGCAGGGGGAACGTCTGATTGTGTTTATTGTGCTGCCACGGGGCCGACGTAGACATGGTGGTTAAAAATTATAATTTGTAAACCTAATTAAATCATCAAGAGAGCCACTCAAAATATCCCCAGGAGCTCGTTAAAAGCCTGGACAGAAAGAAAAGGAGACGCACTGTGTGGACGCTGCAACACACTGATGTCAGGTTATTTTAATTCAGAATTTCATCTCTGTGCATGAAGTTTGGAGCTTGAATCAAGACGTGTTTAGCCTAGCTTAGCATAAAGACTGAGAGCAGGGGGAAACAACTAGCCTGGTTGTTAGGAGACAACCCGACCAAAACCTCTGAAGGTGGCTGATTAACATCTTTTTATTCCGTACGTGAAGAGAAATATCTCGCTTAGCATAAAGAGTGAAAGCAGGCGACTAACACATTAATTCTGATCACACACACTGCTGAGTTTACTGCAAATGTTCAGAATACAATTAAATTTAACGCCAAAGTCCCTGCAACAAATGACTTCATACTTTACCCATAAAACAGATTAACGAGGGAGAGAAGGCCGCGGCTACTGTTCTCACTGTTTACAAAAACTGCAGCTAAATACATCATGAAACTTTAACAAGTGTTTTAAATAACCTGATTTATTCTCCTGATGGAACTATATCGATTAGAGAATAATCATCTGTCCTCACACCACGGTGAAGGAAACAGGCCGACGTTCAGAGAAACTCCAGCTCAGTGTTTCAGAAAGTTTATCAAGCAGAAAATTGAAAGACGGGAAGATGACGGCCAGAATGTAATATGTCGTAATGATGTGCAGGCTCATGTCAGTCTGAACTGTGTGCAGAAGAACTCACTAAAGAAGGTCACATAAACTCTTCGACTCGAACAACATCAACATGCTTTAAAGACGGAAAGAAACCTCGTTCAAAAGTCCCATCTGTAAATCACATCATTTAAGTCCAAAGCTCCAGATAAGGCAGGCAGTCTCCCAAAGGATGCTCGGTTATTAAAACCACCAGGCGACAATTGAATCAAAGCTAATGAGCAGTTTTACTTCGTCTAATGGGATCTGAATGAAGTGTTGTGTGACAACAGAGACAGAAGACGTTGCAGGGGGTGGAGGAGATCTGGATTTATCTGCTTCCTCTCACTTTCTGTCACGCTTATGTTTTGATTAAAAATCGTTCACAGATGTGGCGACAGCAGCTGTGTGTGACGTATGAAGGAGTTGGCACAGGAGGGATGATTGGTTTGTCTACGTCAAGATGGCACTGCACCAGAGGAGACGGATGCTCGATGGCTTTTCCAGCCCGTCTGCCAACTTTGATGTGGTGCAGAAAACGCAACAAAACAAACAGAAAAACACCCAAATGTGTGACGTTAAGCTTCCAACAAATCAACACATGCGTTTACCCACTTTAATGCATATTTCCAACCCTCCAAAAGGGCTTTGATGCACTGCAAAATGGACTACGTCCTATAAAATGCAAAGCGAGGATTGAACTACGTGCGGCGTATAAAGAGGAGGTCAGGACGAGTGTGTTTCATGCAGGCTGCGGCGGCGGTTTCACTGGGAAACAGTCGGTCACACAGTTTAAAACTCTGGCCGCCCTCTGTGTTTAGCTGCAGCTCTCTCTGCGTTTCCATGGCTATTTACCCCGAGAGCCATTGTTTTGCTTTAATGATGCCAGAAGAACAAGAGGCATGAAGCAAAACAGGATCTGAAACACAGAAACACACTGACTCCAGACGTTCAGATGACTGCTGCAGAGCGAGGCCCGAGTTTGGAGTGGATTATTCACCTCTTCTCCACAGCGAGGACAAGCGAGGGTCCGAGCCAAGCCTGCTTTACAACACACGATCAAAAGCGGCGTTCATTTATAGGAAACCAAAGGCTGCCGGCGAATTATCCCGCTGACATGGAGCTCTGAATGAAATCACATTAAGGGCTGTTTGGGAGGAAGAAGCAGACATGAATAACAACCAAACCCTGATTTAGCTCTGTAAGGCGCTGTAGCAGAAATAACAGACCGGACAAGGTTTTCGGTTTGTTCCTACATCGCCGGAGGATACCCGAACCTTTCCACATCCTCCTGCATGACAAATGAAGTTATTGTAGGTAACTAAGGGTGCAGATCCATGGCTTAAAACACCTCTATCGACCTGCCAGACCTCTGCTCACCCTCCGACACAACGGTCATAAATACAGTATCTGATTCAGGGCACTCTGGGGCATTTATCCCTGCTGCCTGACTGAAAGGCCTTCTGGGGCTAATCAACGAGAGGGCCCATGCTTCACTATAAAGCCTTTATTTGATATCACACTGAGTACCTTTAAGAGATATCACCCTCTGCCAGGTGAAGCCAAGCGGTCCACAGGTCCAATTTTACAGGTTTATAAAGGCCTGAACTGACTCCAGGATCAGATGTTCCAGCTCCACTTCCCTCCCTGACCCGGCTGTCTGAGTTACCTGACCCCCGGAAGTGAGAGCAGGCTGTGACGGATGGCCCGGAGCCGGGGTTCGGGTTGATGATGCAGCGTGATACTCCCAGAGAGAGGGAGGGGGGAGAGAGGGGAGCGAGGCCTGGAGGCAGGCAGCTCCTGGGGCTCAAACACAGCTGCTGCTGCTGCTGCTGCTCACGGCTGCGAGTCAGAGCGACCTGCCAGAGAGGAAACCTTCAACGCTGACGGGTCAATGCAACCTGTGTGATGTCCAGGTTTAATGAATGAAGGGTTCTGGTGGACTTCCAGGGATATTGAGTGTCTACATATGCATATTTCTGTATGTGTGATGTGTGGGAGCCTGCAGACACGCTGACATCTGACCTTGTTCGTATATCTGAGTATTTATTACGCCGTGTTTTGCCAGGACGAACGCGAGAGGCAGAAAATACGTTAACTCAGAGCCAACAAACAGCTTTATCTGGATGCAGATCTGACACCCTCTGCCTCCATCTCTCCTTCATCCCTCTTTCATTCAGAGGTGTGAGCGCTGGGAGGCAGTCAGACAGGAAATGACCTCATCCAGGCACTGAGGGGACGGGGATCAACACACAAGATAAAAGAGTGTATAAAACAGGAGGGTAAAAGTTGAGCACTCTGTAGCTGGGGGCTGAAGTGTGCATGTGTGCGTTTACATGTGTATGAAATGTTTGCAAATGTTTGTGCTGCAGCTAACAGCTGATTCAATGAGAGAACATGTGATTGGTTTGTTTCGTATTTCATCGACGTGAGGCTAAACGGATGCTCTGTCGAGGACACTTTGTTAGAGCTGTCAGTAAAGATGCACTTTGTGCTGTAAACACGTCTGTAGACGATCCTAAGATGATGTGTCCTGCTCCCGAGCATCGGATGGTTTGTGACGTGATGACAAAAAAAGGATTTCAAAAAAGAAAACAGGCCAAAACCTGAGCTGCATTTTAAAGCTGCACAGCATTAAAGCAAAGATACAGAACACCAAAGGTCAAACAAGTTTGGTGTTTCGAGCAAGTTTTTGAACACTTGTACCGAAGAATAGAGGATGATAACAACCACCTGAAGAGGTGAAAACGAGGAAGAAGAAAAAGATGAAGAAGTAGAGAACTAAGAAAAACACGAAGCAAAAGAAGAACTAGAAGAAGAGAAGAGCAGAGTAGTAGAACAAGAAGAAGAAGAAGAAGAAGAAGAAGTACAATTAGTAGTAGAAGAAGAGTGGTGTTCCAGCAGTGAGCTTTTTGGTCCGCTAAGAATTAAACAACAGTTTTGACAATCAATAAATCATTGGAGTCATTTATCAGGAACAAAATGTAAAACATTCTCTGGTTCCAGTTTTTCCAGTCGGAGGATTTATTGTTTTCTCTTCTGACAATTAAATCTGTTCAGCTTTGGTGTGTTAGTCTGAACAAACGAGCAGTCTGAAGAACCGCTCTCAAATAATACAGTCACAGATGGCCGAAGCTGGCATGCAGATGGTGAGAGCCAGCGGGAGGATTAGTAAACAGTTTCAGAAAAAGTGTTATTATTAAACGGCATGAGCGATCGTGTGTTTGCATAAAGGCTCCCCCTCTGCTCTGACCCTGCAAGAACCCGTCATCTGCATAGTACGTGCATGTAACAGCAAATGTGTCAACAAAATATTTATTGTTCTGCACTGGACGTCCTGCAAGTATCAGTTTGTGCTTGTATTGTAGGACTCAGGGTCTTGCACAAGTACCCTGCAGAACAAAGAGGGTGACATCATGCAGCGATGCTCTCTCAGAAACATCTTAACGACCACATCGTCAATCACAAAGACGTCTGATTCTCATCCTCTCTCCGTCCTGATCCCTCCCTCTTTCTCTCTGTGATGCATGCTGTCACTCATCTGTCAGTTGGGGGGGACGTGGGTTAAAGGAGAAGGAAATCAAGAGAGGAGGGGAATTCATTATGTGGCCTCGGTAGCTTACTTCAGCCTGTTTTTACTTGAATCTGACTTTAAACAACAGCTCATAAATTACTCAGTCTGTTCAGCAGTTGTTAAATCCACTTATTGTAACCTCTATAATATTTAAGTAGCAGTTAGGTCTCTTCTTTTAAACCAGAAACAGCCGATACGTTCCTCTCCTCGACGCCACCAGACTCCATTGACAAAAGTGATCATTTCACCTCTCAGGACACAGGAGTAGCTTGCTTGCTGCTGTCCCAGTTGGTCAGTGTTCTGTGTTACACAAATATAATCTTGATCTGAATTAACTATTAAAACACCAAAGTCACACAATAATGCTGACGAAACTTGAAGCAGCAGTAAACCAGCAACTTCCACGCTCTGCACGTTAAATCAGTGTTTTTATGAATGGAGTCTGGTGTGTGTGCAGAGAGCGATGTAACGTCTGTGTGTGGTTAAAACAATCATCTTCCTCTGTAACACAAAGGTCTATCTCTGTAGGGATCCTTTCTGTCATGTTGTCACACACTTAGAATAACAATCTGAGCCTGTCAGTGGAAACAACAAGAACTTTTAGTGGACGACCTTTGATTGGAGACATTTTCCTGCAGGGATAACTTTGCTCCAAAATGTGTTAAATTGGACCGAGGTTTAAACACTGGAATCCTTCTTTAAGGCACCTCCGCTCTGGGTTCAGCTTTGCGCCTGGTGTTGGCGGCTTTACAGCTACAAAATATTTTGTTCTACAGACCTGGCAGAGAAGTTGCATCCACAGTATCAAACATCTTCAGGCGCTGCATGTGTTTGCTGACTGTTGGCTCTCGCAATGGAAAGACTTGATTTCTGCAGATCTGACAGGAAACCATCCTGCTAAGCTAATCTTCCACAAACCTCCTCTCGCTCGGCGGCGGTGCCAGAGCTAATCAGGAGACATCAACACACACACACACACACACACACACACACACACACACACACACACACACACACACGGCAGAAACACAGCATGTAGAAAGTTGAAAACAATGATTATGACAATTCATTTATCTTCAGATCAGCGCACACGCGAGACCTCAGAGACAACAAGGAAACGAGACAGTCAGCACAATGTGCGTGTCTAAACACAGAGTCATAACCGCACACTCATACCTGCTCCCAGGCCTCCGCTCTGCACACATGCCGGCAGCACGGGCAAGGCCGCGCAAATTCTTTCCATCAGTTTGTGTAAGCAGTGATAAACACGTTACATCGAATCATAAGAGCGTGGATTTCATGTTACGGCCAAGATGCCCAGTTTTCCCATGCTTTCATTTCAGAGGGAGAGTCCGCCTGTGACTCATTTCTGTGTTTATGGCAGATCTAAATTATGGTATCAGGTTCGCCCTTAACCGAACAAACTGCCAACTGTCATGGCCGACCCTCCCTTATAGGCCACTTTTGTCTCTGGGAAGTCGTGTAACCTAATCTCTCCCTGAATTTCTGCCTCTCCGCTTGGATTCATTTGGGCCGTACGGGGAGAGAGAGAGAGCAGAGAGATCTGAGAAAACAAACACAGACCTGCAGAACAAAGTCAGACGCTCTTTTTTATAGAGCCTTCTTCCTCAAATAGAAAGCAGAGGAAGTGCTGCCGGCGGGGCCACGTTTTGTGAATGAAGCCCAGCTGACAAACAGGCTTCACGACTGTAAAGACCTCACGAGTCTCAGTGTGTGCATACATACATGTACACACACTCTATCATTACTGTAACGACAGGGAGGAGCGTGTCAATAATATCATGCTTCTATAATCAGTGCTACTATGCTCAACCTGCAGTGCACACGCGTTCCAACAGATGGCGACGTTACAGAGGAGCCTTTCCTCAGCATGTAGGTCAGGACACAGAGATGATCAGAGGGAAATTAAAATGATCTCTGAATTATTCTGAGGAAGCTGTTCTGCTGAATCTTAATCCTCTCTCTGCAACATGAAGAAGGCCGAGAGAAATATGACCGATGTAAACATGGAAGGCTGGGGCGCAAGCCCTGAAAGAAAG
>NW_027211715.1:34142500-34410000 GCF_022749685.1 Semicossyphus pulcher
CAAGAGCATCCCTCAGTTTGTTTACCTGAAGGTTTAAGCCCTGCTATTACATTTATTCACACGCTAATTCCCATCAGTGACGGTTCTGTATAAATGAGCACAAACGACTTCAGTGCAGGAATTATCCACAGCCCATCAAACGGCTTGCTTTCACCTTTCACTCGTCATATTGTGAACACGTGTTGGACAGAGGCTGTGTTGGAGATGCACTCAGCGTCAACCAGCGGGGGTGAAGGCAGCGAGCGAGGCTTTAGTTTGATGGTTCAATTCTAATGTTTCACTGGCAGAGAAACTGCTTTCACAGGACGGAGAGGGCACTCAGGCCCGGGCTGTTAAAGGAGAGAGAGACACGAGCGAAGAGAGGTTTCTTTTAAAGAAAAAAGGTATTTTCTTTAAAAAACAAGAACTTTTAGTGTCACAGACAGTTTTCCTCTGCACGACTGAAATCACAAGAGTCTGTTGGGGTTGTAGAACGTTCATGTCATTGCAGTGGTTTGGTGTAAGGTCACAAATTAAGTCGTTTTCTAATCTTGATGTTCTGATGAACTCATATTGTTTGATATCAACAGGATTTTTAAGTCTTGGCTCGTGCAAACAGTGAAGCTCAACGACTTCAACTTTGTCAAGAGCCAATAGGAGCGCTCTCTCCAGCACCAAAGCAGCAATCAAGATAGACAGTAGACACGTGAGGGCTGCTGTCACCGTGCCCTTACTGAACGTGGCGCCCTGGTTGCTGTGCAGGAAACAGTGCTCGCACAGCGGCGGTTAGCTCCTGTGAACAGGGAAAGTTTGTTGTTGTGGTAAGGAAGTAAGCTAGCTCACAATGCTAACCCAGCTAACGTTAAGGTGTCAATCACAGCAGGTAGCATGAACCACTGAGCACACAAGAACAGCTGCAGTCAAAAGGGCTTCAGTTTCTGCTCTGTCGTTCATTTTCCCCACCAGGTGCATGATGGGAAATAATCTCAACAGGATCGTCTGAGAGGGTGTCACACTTTATCTAGTATCTAGGAATTTGTCTGTATGATCCTCAGGGGACATTTGTTCTCACAGCAGCGTGCATCACAGAGTCAGAGCAGAGAGCCAAACATGATCTGCGGGTGCCGTCTAAACTTTACAGCTGCTTGCAGCACAACGTTTCACAACCGTCTGCCATCTCTGCTGGAAGCCACAATGTGAAATACATCTCTTAGTACTTTCTGAATGCCATACCATGTCTGTCTGTCTCAGCTTTAAGCACACTGTTTCCCACCAATAGAAGAAAAATTGACCACATAATATGGGTTTGAATGAAGGCTCAGTGATTTCCTAATAAAAAGCTGCTCACTGTTTTAATCACACGTTAATCCACATTTGGTGCTCTGGTGAGCATTTGGGGCGGTTTGTGATTAAGAGACTTTCGTGCACACACACACAACACTTAAATAAATTCTCTGCTTTCTGTTAAACAATCAGGGTTTAAAACGTGCTGAAAGGCCGTGCAGACTCATCACGTAAGAAAAGAAGCTGCTAAGAAGTGTTGGAAAATGAGGACAAATGGAGGAGTGATAAAGACTGGAAGAGACAAGAAGGAAAGTCTCAAGAAGGAGAAGCTGATGAAAATCAGGAGTTCCCCTCGCTGCTCCGGGTCTTCCTTTTCCCGTCTCTGCTAACAATTATTCCTTTTAAATTCTCCCTTAATCACCGATAAGTCAGCAGGTTTCACCAAAAAGCACCTGTCCCTGAAGCACGGCGGAGAAACGCCCCCGTCTAACGCGCTGATTCCAGGAACCCTGCATCAGAAATAAATGATGACACATGGGTGCGTAAAGAACGCTTCCAAGTTCAGATTTTTTTTTTCAAACAAACATTTTTCCTCCCTTTTCTCTGGCAAGTGTGTGAGCTCTCTCTGGTATGTGATCTGCTCTGCACATGTCGCTCTTTCACAACCTTTTATAAGATATCCCAGCAGAGAAGAAGAGATTTAAAGGAGGGAGAGAGGAAGACAGAACTCTGCAGAAAGTATCTGTGGGAGAAACGGAGAACAGAGAGAGGAGAGGGTGGAGAAGAGTGCATGGTTTTGATTACACACAGATCTTGCCATTAAGCAGCCCGCAGAGAGACGCTGTAAAACAATAACAAATGGAGAGCATCAGTCAGAGCTGCAGTAATAAGCTACAACAAGCAGCCGGCTGATGGGAAACACACCGACCAACAATCACAGCAGAGTGAGAGATACAAAAGAGCCTTGTAAAAATCTACATTCAATTTCCTCCCTAATGAATCTGCTGTTTGTGATCGAGGCGCGTCACACTCGCCAACTCTTCTGCAGTTTGCAGGGTAACCTTCAGTCCAACGAGCCGGCTCTCCCTGGATTCTAAGCTGCAGAATTAGTTTTTATATCCTTTGTGTGTTTTGGCCTTCGAAACGTTTTGTTCTGAGTGTTCGTCCAAAACTGTCTGAGTTAAAAGCCTGGCCTCGACTGTTCAACGCTTAGACACACAAACTGATTTTGATCAGATGGGGAGCTTTCTCTTCAGGGGGTAGAACTACGGTGGCTGACGAGGGCAAATGCACTACACCGGTCCGATAGATTTTCATCAGAATAAATGGAAGAAACAAAGAAAAGGTCAAAGAGCATGCAAACGTTTCAAACAAACACAACAATGGAAACGTGCCACACAAACACTCACAGATGCATTAACAGCAAAAGAGCTGCAGAAAGATGAGCGCCAGAAAAACACACAAAACAAAAGCATCACAAAGTGAAGGCTCCCGAGCTCGGAGGGGGAGCGCCGAGTGAAACTTTATGTTTATAGTAAAATAATTACATTCAGTTTGTGAAGCTCATTTCTTCTCATTTAAATCTTTAAACTGTTTGCAACAGAACAAGAACAGGGAATGTATCTAAACTATGAAGCTATGAAAGCTATGAAACTATGTATGTGTGTCAGTATGAGTTGTGTACTTGCAGATTTTGTCTCTCTCCACAAACACAACACAACACTTACACATTCACAAATTCTTAATTACAAGTGGACAAGTTCTATTTTACAAGTCACAGATTAAAAAACTGACACGCTCACATTTTTGCTCCAATTGTTGCAGTATACTTGGTGCAAAACATATTTGTGCACCTGTATCAAACAATGTGAAGTTGTGGACAAAATTTGAATATTTGCAAATCTGAATGGGAACCAAAAAATGTTCAATGTATGTAAAATAATTTCTCAGGAAATTATTTGTGTTCCTTTAAAACACAAATACAAATCGATAATTACAACTGCTCGAATCTTCCCCACAAGTCACAGATTCTGTTTCCTTGCACTCAAACCTTTTTCACCAATAATACCTTCATACTAAACTAGTTCCTTAAAGACCCTGTAAATCACCATGTACCTTATTTTGAAATTCTAACAGATTATGATTTAATGTAACACAATAAAGAAGTCAACACAAAAATATCTATTTGGAAGTTAAATATTATTTGGGGGAAACGGGCGTTTTGGGTTTATTAACGCTCAGATTTTGCAGCCTCTTCACTCCAGCTGCGCTCCAGCGTTGCTGTGAAGTTTGTCTTACGCACTCAGTGACTCAAAGAGACGTTTTAATGCATGCACTGAGAATCCTTCTTTTAGCCACTGGTTACAGTTCTGTGTTGCTGTGACCCCGTGCAAGTGTCAGAAGTGATTGATGAAAATATTCCATTTCCAAAACTTCCATATCCATTTTTTCCGTCACGTTAACGTCACTCTAGTGTTCAGTGTCCTCTCCATCCGAAGTGTTCCTGAGGAGGTGATCGGTCAGAGCGCGCACAGACAAACTGTGGTTTCTCTGCCTCTCTGACCCTGAACTTAAAGCCTGTCTCTCCTGTCAGGGTAATTGCAGGATCCGGCCTGCCACTAAGTAGAAGACTGATTCATAAAAATACTTATTTTTTCCTTTTCTGCCTTTTGTTTGTAAGTGTTTCCACATGATCTGTGGGCTCAGGGGAGGGCAGCTGCTGAAATATAATACATACATTCCTTCTGAATAAGAAAAACACACACAGAGGAGCTTTGGAACAAACGGTGCATCGTAAAGAGAAGACTAAACACACAGGAACCAGGCTGAGGTGCTGAGGATGATTATCTGCCGTGTGACGTCTCTCTCACACCAACATACGTGACGTTCCTCGAGACTTTCGAGGAACAAAACGAGACACGAGCTCGTCAGAACTAAAGCTCCGATCCGTCAGGTGTTAGCAGAGTGTGACGTTAATGTTCACAGCAGATCAATGAACAATTATCATCCATGACCGACTCTGTGATCAAATCAGTATGTCGTCTCTGACCCGCTGGAGAGGAGATCCGATTTATGGCGAGCGGCTGGGATCAATTAACAGAGTCAAGCTAGCAGAGCACCTCTCTCTCCGTCTCCAGGTGGTGGCGCTAGTGCAGCACTGAGCAGCCTGCGTGAACTCAGCAGACTCCTGTGAGGAGCTGCAGATGCTGCAGGATGCTGATGACAACTTTATGAGGCTTTGTATGCAAACATGGTTGTGGTGAAAATACATCGTGGTAGTTGTTAAACTTTAATTGCTCAGTGAAAGTTTGTCTTAATTTTTCCTTTTAGGACCTTTAAAGAGGAACAGAGCGAACATGCTGCTGGAGTCACGTCAAAGATCTTTGTTACTGTAATCAAGGAGAGTTTT
This sequence comes from Semicossyphus pulcher, assembly GCF_022749685.1. Taxonomy (NCBI): domain Eukaryota; kingdom Metazoa; phylum Chordata; class Actinopteri; order Labriformes; family Labridae; genus Semicossyphus; species Semicossyphus pulcher. Next base: position 34,147,173 of record NW_027211715.1, read on the forward strand.
CAGATACTGACGACTTTTAACTTTCACCAACTACTTTTTTACACAAATACCTTCTGTTATTACTACTTTAGCATCATTCTATCTCGAGATAACAAAGCTGGTTTTCTCGTGATAACGGGATAATTTCTGTCGATGTAGAAAACAGAACAACAGGCTGCTCACTGCGATGTTACAGAGCAGGATGTCATGCTGCCATCGCCCACACTAACAAGCTGAGTTAAGCCTGTTTCTGTGTTTGTTTGGTGCTTTTGCAGCTCTGAGGATACGAGTTATGATCATCTGACGTTACCGTGGTGCAGCGCTGTTATTCCAAAATAAACTGAAATCGAGATCTCAAGAAAACAACCGGGAATGACTCCTTATCACGAGAAAACAGAGGAAATAAAATGTATGGATGCATGTCTGCTTAGGGCTTCCATAGAAATGAACCTTTTCAAATGTGTAATTTTAATAACAAGGGCACAAGCATCCCCTCTCCTCCACAATCACTTCCCCTACGTAGCACGACAGAAACATAGATCTCCTTTCTGCCGTTCTCTCTCAGTCTGCTGCAGAAATGAGCGACTATGAGAGGCTAAACATTTTGGAGTATTCTCCTGTGCTCGATAGGTTGCAATATAACATCACTCATAATAACAGCAGATTTCTGGTCTCATATAACATATGTGTTAGAGCTGAACTGCAGTTATTGTTGGTTTCACTTCTTCCTGACAAAGACGGGACGTCTGCGCCGTCATGTGACAGAAGACAAAAACACACTGAATGTTGTTTGTGCGTCTGCGTTCGCGCACATACCAAAGATTTAAGAAGCAATGTGATGAAGAACAGCTATTGTCATCCCCATCCAGAAACAAAGCCATTCAGGACATGTCTATTTGTGCGTGTTTGCGTGTGTGTTTGTGTGTGCGTGTAGCACGGTTAATTTGCTCTGGAGCAGATCTGCTGGCTGGCTGCTCTGAAAGATGAGCTGCCGTATCGATCCGCAGCTCGTCTGAGTGCTGCTGCGGTGAAAACCGACTCCTGACTGTCAGCACGTCCATTAGCGCTCATCAGCTCGTCCACCGGATACACTGTTAAAAAATACACTCTGCACCACCCTGCCAAAATCTGCTTCTTTTATTAAGAACAGAGAGGAGACGCAGTCATACATTTATGGAAATAAAGGGGGATCTGTGTGAAATATCGGTGTGAGGCATCTGTGCAATATTTTACTGTTCATGTTCTGGTCTTTATAGATTTGTGAGGTAAAGTAAGCTTTGTTTGTAAATGTTTGCAGGATAACAATAAGAAGTGTTGCATTAAAATGAAAAATATTTTACGTTTACATATGGCCAATAAGTTAAAATAAAACTCGAGATCAAACAGCCTATCAGAGAGCATCCAGCCCCTATCGTGGCATTTATGGGAGTAAAACAGGAAAGGTAAGCGGGACACAGTGATCGCAGGAATTTGATTTGAATGTTGCTATTGCTAGCTAGCTAACCAACAGCCTCCAGAAGTTAAAGATGACCTCAGAGAAGGTCATATTTAGTTTTACATGAGGAAAAATGTGTGGAGTATAATATATATAGATATAAAAACACAAAGAAAGTATGATTTAAAGTATTTTTGGCATCAACATGTTCACTGTTTTCATGGATTTTAAACTAGATAGAAAGACACGTATTCTTAACACCTCTTCTTTCCATGTATTCGCTCACAGAGAAACACGAGACTCAGATCTAACGGAGGATTTTTTGCAGTGTAGGTCAGAGAGGGCGCAGACAGACAACCTGGCATCAATATCTATTCTTAGTGGGAGATTTGAGAGAACCCAAGAGGAGGAAATTTGTATCATACTTCAATATCAGTGAACTAGAGTGGGTATGGATGGTGTTTCCTGAAGTAAGGAGAGAAGTCTGAACATGTTCTGTTTCTACAGCTTAATCTGAGGTCCCATACTACTAGAAGTTTTACTGAAGACTAAAGACTACGTCCCAAACACATTCCATTTCTTATATGTTCTGTTCTCCGTCTCATTTCAAACAGCCCTCCAGAGTCAGCTTGTTTCTGTCTGTACAGGTCAGACAGCTACGCTATAAACTCGTACGACGCTTCATCAGAGCTGCCCTGTTAATATCTGTGGCTTACTTGAACTCATCTGCACATTTATTTCTTTTCTCTGACTTCCTAACACGCTTTTATCTCCTCATGTCTCAAAAAAATCGACATGGCAACAAAACTTCATCCTTTAATCTACGGCCAAAACCGAACAACACCTTGCTCCAGTGCCTCAGAGAGAGTCTCTAATGAATGAAGCCTGCAGTTCCTCTGGTGTCCACTTGAGGCTGCCTCCAGCAGTGAGTCAGTCCCCATAGAGCCCCATGTTAAACTTTACAGCAGAAATAAACATGTTTACAGCCTGGTACAAAAAACAGTTTGGGTCTCTATAGCTCATTTCTCTATTCATGACAACTGTACGGGGAGAATCTTTATACAGCTCACCTGTTTACATTATATTAAAGTGATGCAGCATTAGGGGCGTGGCCTCTTTGAGTGACAGCTGGGAGCTGCTAGCTGTCTGCTAGGTGTCCCCTCAGCTAACTCAGTCACTGAACGTAACCTCTGGGCCGTGTTTGTGCTGTTGGAGCCTTTTGGAGATTTGTTCATGTAAATATCAGACAGATAGTCTGTGTGTGCTTTATTGGACTAACAGACCGTCCAACACGTCTCACACACTGTTTCTACACTCAGTATTTATTTATATGTTAGCACTGATTAGCAGGTAGCAGCAAGTGACCTTTAACTGGCAAGTATGTAGAAATGTAACAAGTAACAAAACCAGGCAGCTACATTCAGACTAATACGCAGCTGATTCTGACATTGTGCTAAATAAAGAGCCTCAAATCTTCTGCATCATCTGTCAGGTGAACATTTCTGTGTGTTCCTGTTACCAAACATCCCTGCTCCTGTGTTTCTAGTGTTCTTCTGCAGAGCTGCAGATATCAGCTCCATAAAGCAGTGCCAACAGCTGGAGGCATGAACACACACACACACGCACACACTCCCACAGTATTCTGACCTATTTTCAAACCCCACAACAAAAACTAGGAGAGCAGAAGAAGCTAGGAGGAGATAAAAGACGCTGGAGATAAAGGGAATTAAAAGAAATGTGCCGTTTTAATCTCCTGCTCACTTCAGCGCCGCTGTCGGCTGCAGGATCCAGAGTTCTGTCTGGTCTCTGCGCCATACTGATCCATACAGGATCCATTACTGACGTGTGGTAATGGTAATCCAGCTCTGACAGACCTTTCAGAGCGAGTGTGGCTTTTGAGAGGGGAACGCTGAGACCGAGGGCAAAATAACAGATTAACAGCCCTAATTTGTCCTGAGGTTTTAATGGCCAAAATTATACGCAATCCTCCCCCTTCTTCTATCAATCTAAGTGTCTCTGCGGTCGGTTTGAATTCACATTTATAGGCAGCCATATGCTTCCAATTTCTCCTGCGGACTAATAAAGGCCATTCGAGAAAGGAGCATTCTGATTGGCCGATTCTTCTCCTTTTTTTGGGAAACCTCAGGACGGCAGAGCGAGGATGTTTGACAGCTACAAACGCAGCTCTGGCAGGTTCACGTTTCTTCCAACCAGACGTCTTTAAACTGACGCAAATGTGGAGAGAGGACACACACACACACACACACACACACACACACACACACACACACAGTCATAACCTGGATTCAATAACCCACACTGCTCTATTAAGTTGAGAGGAGCAACATTCGCTTCCACTGTCAGGAGAACTTAATGTAAAACTCAAAGAAAGGTCAACAAGCTTTAATGTGCTCCGTCAGAGAGTGGAAACTGTTCAGACACGACTCTGACTGTTGTGTCTCTGCTGCTTATTGAGAATCGCTCGTTTCCGTTTGTTATAGTTTGAGACTCTGAGCTGAATTCGCTCCAGATGGAACTCAGATAAATCAAACTCTGAACTCCGGCGACTGAAGATCTCATACTGGTTTACATCGTGTCGCACCAGTTCTTCCAGTTTCTGAAGCAGAGACAGAGAACATTCATCACAGAGAACATCGTGTTTTGTAATGTTATCAGAAGCCCTACTTTTCACTACCGAGGGACCCCGTGTGATCCAGAAAATCAGGTGTCGCATCTGCGACTCATGACTCATCTTCTCACAGGAAAAGCAGAGAGGGAACTTATAGGGAATTTGTTCTTTACAGGTATTCAGAATCTCACACAACGTAAATATGCAACACATTATCATCAACATCAGGGCACCTTTCTCTGACGTGACACACATCACACAACATGTGAGTGCATGGACACCGAGACAGCTGACAGAGAAGAGGCCCAAAACTGTCCAGTGTTGGAGTGACCCACGAAACAAATGAGAAATGCTAACTACAGTGACTCTAGCAAACATCCACCTAGCTGCGATGTAATTGGATGGTATTACTGTGTTGTGATTGGCTAACACTCATTGCTTTAAGTTTGATTCAGAGTTTTACTGTGAGGAAGCTCTTCTCCAGCAAAACAGCCCCTCCAGTTAGCTGCCCTAGGGTGTCCTCCCGGTTGGACGTTCCAAGAAAACCTCCACAGGGAGGCGACCTGGAGGCATCCTAATCAGACGCCGAACCACCTCAACCGGCTCCTTGTCCTAAGGTTATTCCGAACCTAACCCAAAAGTAACGATGTGAAACACCTTAAAACACTTAAACACGTGGGATTTATTAAAGGACAAGGACTGAAGACCAACAAAATCAACAACAACAGCGGTCCCCACTCCAGGAGCCTCTCTTCAGATGTGTTTTTTTTTTTAAGCATCTAAGACCAGGTGCACCTCTTTGTGCAATCACCTGAGCTGGGTAGACACAACAGGTAGGGAAAAGGGACACATACAGCCGTAACACTCCTTTCTCCGAGCTCCCTCCGGATGTCTGAGCTCCTTACCCTGTCTCTAAGGCTGAGCTCAGACACCCTGCAGAGGAGACTTGTTTCAGATCTGCAATCTCATTCTGTTGGTCAAACCCAAAGCTCCGAGCTATGGTTATAAACCAAACCATAATCCTTTCCTACACCTGACGCTTCAAACACCACGTACTCGTTCAAGTGTAGGCACCAAAAACGACTTGGTTAGCTTTAGGAGAAGCTCGTTGTTTGGGTTCAAATGTTTGATTTCACACCCGACACATACGGCGCTCTCCTGGGTTAAAATCCTGCGTTTGACTTGTTGGATTTCCTAACCAATCACAGCACAGCAGGGCGGGACGACCGGGAAAAAAGTTACATATTCCTCTTCAATTGTCATGAGCTAGCTAACAATCTAGTAGCAGCTTTCTGTCACTCATTAACATCCTATGGAAGCTGTATGTTTCAGGAATCCTGGTAAAGAAAAGGACGAGAAAAACAGGATTTCTGCAGGTCTTCGTCTGTATTTCAAACACACAACATGAGCAATCCATTTCTCCTCACATCTCCATACAAAGCCAGTGTTTAAGGTCCCTCCCTGTCTGCTGTCTGCTGTCTGCGCTGCACGTCTGCGTATAGCATGACTCATCCCTTCATCCCTCAGTGGGAGAGAGAGGAGAACTTCAAAGGAAAGCTGCCTCCACGCTTTAATGAAGCTTCGAACCAGGAAGCCAAGAGTTCGGCTCTCTACCTCCAACCGCAGCGCTTCAGGGGGAAATATCTCCTCATTGTGAACATACAAAGCTTTAAGATTTGAGCCTCTTTAAGCTGGTGTGCACATTCTGTCAAAGAATACAGCAGCTACATGGTGCAACATTGTACACACATAAAGACGTCACACCTGAACTGGTTAAAAAAGACAAATTCAAATATAAAATCTCAGCCGCTTTAAACACGTCCACACACAGCCTTCTGCAGGTCTGTGCTTTTACGGCTTCTTGCCTTCTTTACCTCGTTTAAAGCGTCCTTCCTCAGGCAGATTCATCGTCTAATTTATGTGTTCGACCTATTTTTGCACTAACATGTTAGAGCATTAAGATTCAGGAGCTCATGTGAAACTCTGTCTGCAAAAACAAGGCCTCAATTATCTGCTTTCCTGCAGTGACAGGTCTTTATCCTGACAGCCCCTCCTGCAGGTTGTGTGTGTCTTTGGCAGAGGTTCTATGATGCTATATGCTGTATATACGCTCTTGTAGGGGGATTTGCTGTATACCTATATAAGAAACAGCCAGGGATGCAGATCAGTGTTCATCTTGCAGAGAAATACTGTAACCAGCCAGCAGAAAAACAACCTACAGATGTTAAATGGTCTTGATTTGTACCCTAACAGACTGATTAACACACACTTAAACACTAATGGTGGTTGCAAGGCGCTGGCCTGCCTGTCGTGAACAACTCAGGGTTCAGTATCTTGCTCAAGGACACCTGGACTCGCAGGAGGAGCCGATGATTTAACCACCAACCCTGGGATTTAATGGACAACATAGACAACCTTTTGAGCCACAACAACCTCCCTGTCCTGCTGAATTATTCAGGCACGTCGCAACTTGGATTCCTGGAGCCTTAAAGCTTCCTAACTTGAGACTTGAGATTAAAAGGTCTATGAGAGGAATTACAGAAACAAACTTACTTCATCCTATCTTATCTCAGATAGGAAACTCTAAATACTTAATACTCAAACTGCAAACCAACTATTATGTGTTAAAAAACATCTAATTGTTGTTTATTATCAGAGATGTGGACTTGAGACTTGGTGACTTGGACTCGAGTCGACTTGCGACTTGACCTGACAAAAGAAATTAATGAGTTGAGACTCGACTTGACTTGAGGCATGCCTTGACACGATTAATCGAATGAATCGAGTGTGTTCATAAGTTTGAATGGCTGGATCTTGGGTGGAAAAAAAGTGACTCGACTCGACTTGACTTGCCCAAGAAAAAATGACTCAAGACTTGCTTGAGACTTGGACCAAATGACCTGAGACTTGTTTATTATCACTCAGATGTAGAGAAAATGGAGCAAAAACAAGAACAGGTAACTTAGAGACAGATTACAGGTAGTTAAAAGGTTCCTCAGACATCTGTAGAGAAATAAAAAGATGTTGACTCTTACTAAGGAGGCAAACGAAAGAGAGTGAGCTAAGAGAGCAGCTGTTGTTGGATGTCTCTAAACAATAAAAGAGCAGACAGACAGAAGTCAGCGAAGACTACTGAGTGGAACAGTGAACGTTTGCACAGTTTATTTTAGACTTCAGCAGGTTGGAAGATCTGCAAGTTCAGAGCCTTAAAGACATGTAGGTTTAATGCAAACTGTTTGTACTAAAGTTTGAAAAGAAGGCGTTTAAGTGACGTAAATGAGATGTGATGCAAAATATTCCCTCCTGATTCTATAAATCCTGTTTAGTCTGAATCAGGAACGATGCTCTGATCTCTTCCTGCTTCAGTCTCAGATTTCACATCATCCGACCTTTCTCCCGATACAACCCGATCTCTCCTCATCAATTCATCTGAACTACAACCAGCACCTCCCCCTGCCCTCTGTACTCCTGCCCTTCACTAAAAGGGGAGCAGGGTAATTTCAGAAAGCACCTCCAGAGTTATATCAGACCCATAATGCACCTGGCTCAGCTCCCAGAATCCATTACTCCGGCTCAGAAGCAGAACCAAAAGGAAAAAGTGCACAGCAGACTTTTAACTGTGCGGCTTTTCATTTAAAGTGCCTGATTCAAACTTCTAAAAATATGTCTGCGTATGTGGGCCTGGTTATTTATGCAGACATCTTTTTATGACTCAGTCGGTCTTTGTGAGCCATATTTAAGATAAAAGTAAGTTATGGTGAGATGTATCTAAAGTTTGAGATGAGATAAGAAATAAAAACCTCTTTTTCTTTGTCTTTAAAGGTCAAACAGCTGAATAAATCTACAGGAGAGTCATCCTGAGCCTCACAAATCTGTCAGCCCGAATACTGAGTTTAGCCAGCCGGACCATGACCCTGCAGCGTCAGGTGCGTCTTTAGCGTCAGGTTAGAATGCTGTCATCCTCCCTATAGTTATGATGTGCCGTTTAAGTCAGGTGACGTCATATCAAGAGCGATGGACAGGTCGAATAAACAGAATATTCTTACAAGAGACCAGGGCTGCTGTCTTCACACCCTCTGCCCTCCAACTCTACAAAACTCTGAGCTCAAGTCAAAGCCTCCGACAATGCCAGCAGCAGGACACGTAGAACAATGAATGTGACAGAGTTTTAAAGGGACTATTCCTCAGGTGCTCCTCACCTCTGAAGCAGCATGCCCTTTCATTTTTAATCATCTGTTTAAAGACTGGAGGCAAAGGAGGAAAAACCCTGATTTGCAGCATTCTTACTGTCCGCGAAGGTGTGTCCATGATCAGAGAAGCAGCATTACAGCAGGTATGAGAGACAGAACGACAGGAGCTGTGGAGTAACAGCAGGAGAGAAGAGGAGGAAGATCTTTGACTCATGCAGAGTTTCAGTTGCCACATCATCTTCCCAAACACACCTACATAGTGATTACCACAGAGCACAGACAAGCCCGGTAACACACACACACACACACACACACACTCACACTCAGCGCCACGGTAACATCCATGGAGCCTCATTTTGCAACGTGTCCATCAACTCAGCCAGCTCCTGTTAAATCTGCATCATACAACATGTGAAAGACAAGGTGAGAACACTTCTTACCTGTTCAAACTCTCGGAGGCTGTGCATCTGTACAGGTGGGCCTTTGTCTGTTTCATCACACGAGAAATCTGCACAGAAAAAGAAACAGTCAGAATAAATCAAAGTTATTTAAAGAAAAAGATGTTTGTGTCTAAACCAATCTCCTCTCAGCTTGGGACTGAATCACATTTCCTTAATCAGCCGTTAAGGTTGGTTACTTGTCCTAAAACTGTAAGTTTTATAGAAGTTTTCCTTCACTTCTCGTCTATTCTGGCAAATAAATGAAGCTCGACAGGTCAGTGTAAACCAGGATTTACAGCTGAAAGCTCTGAAACAAGCAAATATTACAACCTCTTTTTGTTTATGGCGCATTTTAAGTAAAGTACACAAACATTAGGTTTGTCTGGTCATCTCTGTTTTATGCAAATATTTACAAAAATTGTCTTAAATTCTGACGAGCAACATTAAAAATGTTCCTGTGTTACTGAGAGCCATCAGTCAGAGCTGACATATAAACACCTCCGGACTCTCTGAGTCGAATCTCTGAGACGTCCTGATCAGCCCTCGCCTTATTATAACCCCATTAAACCTGAGTATGTGAGCTGTATTCACACACACACACACACACACACACACACACACAGAACCGACACGGTGTATTCCTGTCCAGCTGAAACTCCTCCAGAGGTCTTAAGACGTCTCAAAGCCAAACTTATCCTCTCTAAAAGGCCGGGAGCGTTTCCAGAAAACTCCACGCAGGAGGGATTTGTACAATAGTTTGTGTTTTATTCCTTCAAACGCACGGCCAATAGAAGTGTGTGTGTGTGCGTGTGTGTGTGTGGGAGAGCCAGATCCCAGGGGGTGTAATCAAGACAGCTTTGGCAGCGTAAAGATTTCTGACGGTTCTTTAAAATTGCGGCACATTAAATATTATTAAAAGCTGCTCTGTAACATAAAGGTAGAGGGATTCTGGACGGAGGCCTGGGACGTTAACTGCTGCAGGCCAGGGAACCAAACGTTACACAACACTGATATCGATGACGCAGGAGTACAACCATGCTAACACACATAATAATGTTGTGTTGCTGCACTTGTGAGGCCCTTTTTTACGTGTTCCCTAAATCCAAACTCTAATCCCAACCTCTCAAACAAACCACCCCTGAATGTCGAGCCTAAAATGAAAAGCTGAAACATTTTTGGATTTCTTTAACAGTGAAAAATTATTCTTCATCCACCGTCTGTCTGTTTAAAAACAAGAGACAACATGTGAATGTGAGTTTTACAGTTGTTAGATGAATTAATGAACTTTAGACAGCGCCAGGCTAGCTGTTTGCCCGTTTCCAGTTTTGACGCTAAGCTAGGCTAACGGCATCCTGACTCCAGGGCTGTACACAAACACATGAGATTGGCCTCCATCTTTTTATCTCAGAGGAAAGCCCCCCTGATGAGGCCTATACGGGGCTATTTCCCTATCTTTATTAAAGAGGCACCCTGAGTCTTGAAGTGTTTCTCGCTCATGGTGGATTCATGTTGGGTCTAATAATATAACAGAGAGTACGCTCTAGACCTGCTCTTTTTGTAAAGTGTCCTGAGATAACTTTGCTATGATTTTACACCATATAAATAAATATTGATTGACTGATCGATTAATACTCTCCTGTCAACTCCTGATCCTGAACACCAACAAGGCGAGTGTGCGGTACAGCTACTGTTAGAAGTAGCTTTAAAGGTGTAGTAAGTAGGATTTGTCCTTACACATGCAAACTGGGCCCCGCCTCCTGGGCTCTTCGTCACCAGAAGCTCACTCTCACTCTCTCGTGCGAAAACACGCCCACCCCACCGAGCTATCACCGACAGCATCACGCTAGCATGCTAACCGACAGTTACTTTAGCGCTAGCATGCTAACCACCCGTTAGCTTTGCGCTAGCATACTAATGATGAGGTCCATAACATGTCCACAGATAGAAATTGGACAGTACTGTGTGTACGACGAGTCAGTGAGACACAAATAAGACAGACGTGATAATAAAAAGTTCATACTACAGCTTTCATTTGCTGTTGATGCACGGAGAGGTCGGGGTTAGTGAGGTTCTTCCGACTTTCCGAGTTGGAAATCCGACCTACAGTACAAATGGAACGCACCATAACCGCCGGAGGGAAGGGTCTCACAAGGGTCTGCACACACACTCACAAACACATGTGTATCCATAAGTGATGATTTATATTGTATTATATTTGTAAAAGTCTATATGTCATTTTTCTAAAATCCTACTTATTATAGCTTTAAGCAAAAAAAGGGACACTGGTGTCTATATGGTCTTAAATAACTCTCCTTTTATATTGAAATCAAAGGTGGACAGCGAGGGAATTACATTTAATATCTCTGTGCAGGGGGAAGTGCATTAACCACTGACACTGGGCGCTCTAAAAGTAAAGCAAATGTGCCCACAGTAAGGTAGGGATCATGTCAAAGGTCAACATCAAACGTGGCGTTCCTTTGTTTCAGGGATTTTGAAAAGGCTGCTGCATGAAAGAATCCTCGAGCGGAGCAGAAATCCAAGCGTGCACAAGCAGCCTGAGCAGAAGCAGAAAGGCTGAAGCCACTGCAAGCACGATGCAGTATATCTGAGTGCATGAAGTTTGAGCAGAAGCAGAGAAACACAGGGAGGGAAATCTGAACCTGCATTTGATCAAACGATTTCAAATTGAAAGAACACAAAGGTTAGGTTGATTTATATTTGATATTTAAATACATTTTAAAAATGTTTCTGTATTATGTAGAAATTATCGGGAAAGCGCTCGCTTGGTATACTTCCATAACCTTATTCCAGATTATTTCTAGTGCAGCATTTACAGCTAACAGCAGGTTAGAGATACAAGATGTCCATTAAAGTACTAAAGTAGATCTCTGTTAATCTTTAAGACTTTTTATATAAAGTATAGCTACATAAATATTTATGTACTGACTTTAAGCATGACTTGGTTCTCCATTTAACCAACAAATAAATTAGTTGGTGTCTCAGAGCATTAGCGCCAAATTAAATCTTTTTTTTAATTAAACTTCTTTGAAAATTATAAGCTCGAAAAATCAACACCCATTTCAGCTGCTGCTGTCTGAATGTAGCCAAACAAGCAAACATATGAAGTAAGAGAACACACACGCCTACACAACCACCGTATAAAGAGGAGGTGGCTGTTAGCAACACACTCAGTCATTCATAGAGTCACAGTGGTAACAGACTGCTCATACAAACAGCTAATGAGTCAACACGGGAGCTTTTAACTGGCAGAGGGTGGAACAACTGTAATGAGATGTTTATATTGTTTACTGGATAAATAAACATGTAATAACATTTAAACAAAGAGTGAAGTATGGATCAGAGTATTAAACATTTTAGAACATGTACTCACCCATCATAGGTCCGATGCTCTTGGGCCGGGCCCGTTTCTCTGCACCACAGTGCCTGAAACAAGACACAGCTTTCAGCCCACTTCCCTCAGACTCAACACAGTCCCATGTGTCCACCAGCAGCCACACACCGAGCCTCATACCTGCACTGAAACCTGTTCATCCTGATTTATTCTCACTATTTTCCCGCCTATACCCTTACCTGCTGGTGTCCTGTCTGCCTCACATGTCCCTGGAAATGTGGTGAATTCTCATAAAGCACAGAGGGTCAAAAATAGTCCATGATGAGCGGAGCTTCCCACTGACATGTCAGAGACACACACACTCACACACTGGTGGAGACTGAGTCAGCGCATGCTTTAAGTCACACTGCCATCACTCAGCAGCTGGGACACAGTAAACAAAGAGAGAGGAAGAGGCCACGAAATCCTCCCACCAACTGGTCACGACTTTTCCGAGAGGTTTTGTTACTTATAGAGTGAAATTAAAGGGTAATTCTGGTATTTTTAAACCACTGCAATATCTATTACTTTTTGGGGGGTGTAAGTTACCGTAAAACAAGCTGCAATGGAATATTTGAACTAAAATGTGCGTCATATGTTCACTAAAAGTTCTTGTTGTTTCCACCGACAGGCTCAGATTTTTATTCTTAGTGTCTGACAACATTACAGAAAGGATCCCTACAGAGATAGACCTTTTATTGGAAGTGTAAGATGCTTTTTTGTAACCAGAAACAGCATTTTCATTGAACTCTTCATAGTCACCAGACTCCATTGACAAAACCAGTGATTTTACCTTTTAGAGGACAGTAGTTTCTTGTCTACCGCTGCCTGAATCGGTTAGCTTGTGTGGGTTATTGTGTGTTACATAAATATTGTGTTGGCTCCAAATTAACAATTTACAATCACAAGATCACAAAACAACTCAAATGTCAAGGCAGAAGTTCACCAGGAACTCCCCTGTTCTGCTAAGTAAAACCCTGTTTTTTTCAATGACGTCTGGTGGCTATGAAGAGAGTGATGAAAAAGTGGTTTGTGGCAGTTTCTTTCCTGAACAAAAAGGTCTATCTCTGTAGGGATCCTTTCTGTAATGTTGTCAGATACTTAGAATAACAATCTGAGCCTGTCAGTGAAAAAAACAAGAACTTTTTGTCGACAAATTTCATTAATGGAAGGATTACGTTGCAGCCATTACAGCCTGTTTTGCAGCTTTTTGTACATATTAGTAATTTAGACACCAAAATAGAGCCCTGGTTTAAAATACAGGAATAACCCTTTAATTGTTGGTTTGCACAGTGAAAATCCTTCATAGGTCAGTGAATTAAACGTTTGTGTTTTTTCTGTGATTCATTCTTACCTCATAGAGTGAAAAAAAATCTGGTTTTGCTTCTAAGATTTACTCTAAAGTTTTAAAGTTGGTCAGTGAGGAGGATGTTTTTAGGATCAGAGGAACAGGGTCTGGATCTCTTCCCCATTAGCACGTCCTCTGAGCCTTTCATGAATAATCAATGCGGGAGATTAAGTGAAAGCAGATCGCAGCGAGCTGTAAAGGCCTCTTTTATTAACCAAAGTGAGGATCAGACAGACGAGCAGCTTCACGTCAGGGTGAGAACGCAGTGAGCTCCAACTCATCCTCTCTTAATCAAAGGCTTAAGTAGAATCAGTGTATTTAACAGCATCTTGACCACCTAGGTGTGTGTGTGTCTATGTAGCCACTTGTTGCTAACAGCTGCAGGAGGTGTGAGTAAATGTTTCCTCCTGTGTGACAATAGAAGCTGAGTAGACGACGGTAAAGTCCTCTAACAGCTGCAGACCACCAGAGCTCTGATCAGCAGGCTGGAGTTAAAGGTGTGAGAACAACATGTGTGCTCTCTGTGTGGTTTATTCTCGTCATGTAGACCTCTTTCTCTCTGTTAACATCGAAACAAGCTGGTGCAACAATCATTCGCAACACATCCCAAAACTGCCTCTAGGTTTCTGACATAAGCTTCATAACTCCAGTGAAACTCCAGCAGAAAAAAGCTAACCCCCTGAAGCCTGAGTTTACCTTTAAATGTCTCATTAAAGTGCATTTTATGACACGTTTTATGACCCATGTATTATGTAAGATCGTCCCAGCACTGAATTGAAACTGTAGATTTGACGATATTTAACATCTTCAGACAGAACCAAAGGTCCTCCCTCAATTAACATCTATGTTAGTGGATTTGGAGTTTATTCAGTAATGTCATTAAAAGAAAAACAGAACAATTTTTGGCTTCAGCGTCTAAAACATGAAGATCAGCTTGACTCTGCGGCTGCATGCTTTCAGGTTCAAGTGTTCAAGGGCAGCAACAAGCCAAGCTAAAACAACTAGTGGACAAGTAGTGGACAACTAGTGGACAAGCCAACTAGTCGAGCAATTTTACACAAACAGGTTAAATTAAACCGTCACAGCAGGTAGAGACAATAAATACAAAGAGATGAACAGCCAATCAGACGTCTCTCTCACTGACTGGTCTCGTGGAAGCATGGATAAGTTTCCGCAAAACAGCAGAAAAAATCTAAAGATTAAAAAATACATTTCTATAACTTTTTTGAGTTCAGAAACAGGTCAAAGGTTATCTAGGCTTTTTTTAACTTGCATTGAACACTAACCTCTGTATCGTGATGAATGTTCTACGTATAACAAACTGCTCTTTGACGACCTGTCAGTCGCTCCAGGATGTTTCTGTGATTGTCGCACACAAAGATTTCACGGCAGCTTTTTCAAAAGGTAAAGTTGTGATGTTTGAGCACAACGCTCCAACAAAGCCACCTATTGGCTGAGCGAGCCGTTTGTCTTCTGACAAGACGCCAAACAAAATGTGTAAAAATGCAATGACAGTAAAGACAATCTACACATACATTATTTATCACATATACACTGTTCTACTCGTTATTTCGAGCAGTATAAAAGCACTGATAAGAGACAGGAGGATTACTGTCTCACTGTAGAGACTCTTTGAAATCAGCGACATGTAACGAGTAAGTGATCCAGTAAAAGATGCCCTCCGATGTTTTACGCCATACCTCTGTGGATCAATGTGTTGAAAATCAAAGAAGTGACTTTGATGACTTCACGCGTGGCGGGAAATATCATCAAATGTGCGGAAAAGTTGCCTCAATTGGTTGAATTTGTGTGAATTTTCTGGAGGGACTGTACTGTGAGGGTGAATCATTATGAAATCACACGTGTACATCTTACGCTGTAGTAAGGATCCTTAAGTTTCCACAGACACCAAATCTTTATTGCTGAACTTCAGGAAAGTGTTTAAAAAAAAGGACTTTTTTCCAGATGGCAGGACATTTTAAATACTCCCAAAGTTTGTACATTGAACTGAGTGCAAACATCTTAAAGAGCAGCTTCAGTATGATCTGCACTCGATGATGAACACTTTGTAAGGATCTGTCAGACAGGGTGGAAAGAAATGAAACCTAAAAACTACTTAAAGGGAAAAAAGTGAATCTGTAAAAGAGAGAAACACTGTTTGGATAAACTCTCCAAAAAGGACTAAAAGCTCTCTGCCTTTGACAACGTGTTTAACAAACACACTGTTGAGTCTGTCAGGCTCCAAGAGGTTAAATCAAGCACAGATAATTCAGGCGTTTACTCTGCAATGAGCTCAGCCAATCGCTGCCCATCATCCAGGAGCTCCACTTGTTTGAGTCCAGACCTCAGTCGTTATGTAACACCGGCACAAAGGTCCTTTTTCCTTCTGAGGTAAAGAACTTTTTACTTTCTGCATTCACTGCAGGGAGAGGCTTTTTCTATTCACATTTTATTCATGAATGCACACAAAAAACCACCACACACGCTCAGAAAACCAACCACCGTGACTCAGCAGAGGATCATCAAACAGCCTTACCTTCCTCTGTAAAGATATCCACTCATTTTACAGCTGCAGAGATAAAGGGAACACAAGGTAGCTCCAGAAGCAGCTCTGTTAGTGTCCCCTCAGCTGTCAGGTCAGTCTGAGCGCCTCCTCAGACCCAAACACATCCTCCAACTGCACAGACAGCTCCAGTAAACAGTCAGACGTGGCCAAACAGCAGCCAGAGGAGCTGCAAGTAGTGAGTTAAATCTTCCAGCCAGTCGTCTCTGCCTCCTCAGACCCGGAGCGGAGTGACCACAGTCAGGCCGTTTGGCGGCGAGGATCCCCGAGGAGCGAGCCAAGCGCCCAGCCGCTCATCTGACGTGGCAGCGAGAGGAGGTAAACACCAGCGGGGAGCAAAGGTACACACACTGCCTGCTGCAGCATGAAAGAGTGATCTGTTTCAGCACGCTGCAAAACAGACGCTTCACTGGGTCTCAGTGTGTGTGTGTGTGTGTGTGTGTGTGTGAGCATGTGCACAAACCACACCAACGTCTTCCTGCCTGTAAAACAGTCACTAATCTGTCAATGGACTATTTGCCTCTGGTATTTTTTGAAGGCAGGGTGGAGCACAAGAAGGGCGCCCTAATGTGAGTGTGTGTGAGTGTGTGTGTGTGTTTATGCATCCCTCCCGCCCCTGCAGGTGTGTGTGACATGTTGGAGCAGGTCTCCAGCAGGTAAAACAAGGTATGAATCCAGACACTAAAACCCCACAACACTGAGCACACATCCAACTGCTTTACATTTCTCTCTGCAGGACACACACACACACACAAGCACACAGATGATCTTTGTTTTAAAACCACATTATTTAACTGTATTATCGCTGTGTTTAAAGACGGTTCAAAGAGTACACAGAGCAGCTGTGTTGACTGGATTCAAACAGACAGGCCGCACATTCAGGCCGATGGAGCGAGCTCAGGATCAAAGACAGGCGGCGGCGGGCCGGAGTCAGCAGCAGAGGTCTGGATCAACGTCCGTGAAATTCCTCCTCAGTGCTTCTGCAAACAGGAGGGTGTGCTCTTCAGGAGGGTGTGTATGTGTGTATGTGTGTGTTTTTGTGCAAGTTCTGGAAAAAAGTTTTTATGTTCAAACCAAAAAAAACAACTCCTAGTTTTGGGTAAGTTACGCCATAACTGTGAGTCTTTGAGAGGCAGGCGTAGACATATTGACACTTGGTTCATAAATATCTTTCCAATTTGCTATAATTTAAGATTAAAACACGTTCAGCTCTTAAAGGCACATTATCCCCTCAATTCAGATGAAGGCTTTTATTGTGAAACACCTACAGGAAGTGTCGAGTTTCATTAAAAGAAGTTTTCAAAAAGGTGGAGACGATGTAAATACAGGTCGTCTAGTCTTCAGCAAAAACTGGAGGCGAGTGTTGGCCTGCCAGTTTTAATATTAGAAGCGTGCTAGCTCCAATTAGCATCAGGGCTAGCATGAAACACCTTCAGCATCTCCATCTCCTTGCAGACTTGCAGATGGGGTACAGCTCCGGCTTAACCATCCAAATCTTAAATACTACATATCAAATGTTTAAAATGATTGGATCGGATGTCCCAGAGGTTAAAGATTGGATCTGTAAATGCCTCAAATTTCCAGATAATATGGACCAAACATCGGTACCAGCCAAAGGCCCAAACCAGACTCCTCCTCTGATATCAGGAGGGTCAGACCGGTATAAATCAGCTCCCCTGTGAGCCTGGCCTTAGATAATATCTGAATGAGCTACCAGGACTTAGATAAGAACGAGTTAAGGAAACAGATCCTTTGAGAAGTGAACATCTTCTTTGTGTACCAACAGAGTGCCACTGCCCGGTATTAAGAGATCTGAGATGACTATGTAAAATAGAGACAGCCTGCAACTTCTGCATCTGTATGAGGCATAAAACTGTTTTTAAAAAAGTGCAGATGAGCCCTTAAAATAAGTAGAACTGGATGTTTCAGAGCACAAACACCTGCAGTGTTACAAAATGCATTCCAGACTCAGGACTCTGTGTGACCTGCAGTCTGCACAAACACACACAGCACATGCACTGTCGGCTTCAGTTAAAATTCAAGGAATCTCTCCCTCTCTCGCTCTCTCTCTGCTCTCTGTCTCCCTCCCTCTATCCTCTCTCCTCCTCACATACCTGTCTCACATTCCTCACATGCAGCCTGTGAGGGGCTGCAGGCACGCAGGCTGAGCCGGCCTGCAGGTGTGAGCCGGGAGGAGAGAGAGCATCTGAGGCTGGACTGGGAGGTTTCCCCACGCTGAGCCAAACACGTTATGCAATCAGCTAAAAGAACAACCTTCACTCTCTGAGACTTCGAAGTTCAGGACGGAGTTTTTAACTCTCTGTATGCAGGGCTGATGGTCTGAGTTCACAAACTGGGGGGTAAAGGTGAAGGGTCGTGAGATGTCAGAAGACATTTCTGCTGCACAGCTTGTGTTTATTTTGGCTCACTTTTCATATTTACTACAAGTTTTAGTTGCACTTTTTCCGACTTCTGCAACCTGTGAAGAGGTCAGAGGTCAAAGGGTGATATTGCTGTTTTAAGGGGTCACAAAGCTAAAATGTTTTCCCTGTTTTCTCACATTTCTCCTTTAGCTGTTTTAGCAGAACGATTCTAATCAGGTAACCAGAGACAGAGGCAGATGATCTGAAGAAGAGGACGTGGTGACTTTGTTGAGGATTTAAGTGACAGCTTGATGTTTGGAGGACGTCCTGACACTCTGAGTTCATCTTATAAGTGATGTCAGAAGGTTGTTATTTTGGTTTGAGGTCATGACAGGCCGTCCAATCAGCTCCCTGACTGAGAGGAGGAGGGAGGAGGTTCAGTTAAAGATGAAAAACCAGAGGAGACAAGTTAGGGAGAAGAGGGAGAGCTCGCTGACTAACTTACACCCTGTAATTATCCTGATCACACCTTTCCTCCCCTCTTCACTCCTTCTTTCCTTCCCTCTTCCCATGCTTCCTTCCACATATGCTTCATCCTTGCTAGCTTCCTCTGGTCGGCAAACAGACTATAAATGGAAACAACACTTTCACCACTGAATATTATTTAGATAGCAGTTTCAAAAGTCTCCAAAAGAGAAGGAAGGGCAACTTCCAGTTTAAATTTAGCAGATAAGCTAAACACAGGTAAGACTATATTCAGGAATCATCTTTATACACAGACATCTGCATATGACTGACAATCTTAGGATGACCATATCTGTGAAGTCGATGCGACTCCATTGGTTACAAAAAGAAGTCTGACTGTGTAGACGTCTGAGAAAATGAGCCGACCTCTTTCTCAGTAAACATGATGATGGGATGATTTAGGGCGGGGCTAACTGTGATTGACAGCCTGATTCAGCTGTACCAAAGAAAACAGTCTTACCAGTCAGCTGTTCAACTTTCAATGAGTTCATGTTGCCTGTTTTTCGCTAGCCAGATTAGCTTCCTGATTTATATTACTGTGAATTTCAGATACACCTTGCTAACCAAGCTAGCCCTAGCATTAGCCGTTAACTCAGTGTTTGCTCCTCTCCAGCTCAATCCTGTCATTAACATATTGTCGTGTCTGGATCCAAACAAGATGGCGACGGCCAAAGTGCCAAACTTGAGGCTGACGGGTTACAGGTGACGTCACAGGGCTGCATCCACTTCTTTTATTCAGTCTATGATCCAAACCTAGAAATCATTCAAGTTCAGTCCCATAATTATCAAACCACACGTTCTCTGTTCAGTTAATACCAAAGGATAACCAGAGAGCAGTCCAGCTTTCTCTGGACAAAGTTATTTCTATCAGTTTTAAATTTCACCCAGAAGATTTGGAGAAGATTTAAGTAACAGCAGAAACTCACTCGAGTCGGTCTGCATCATCAGACAGAAATGTGATGTAGGAAAAAGCGTCTGTGCGGCTGGTCTTTGCGGTTCAGGCTGAAAACGTTTGGTGCTTTTTTACATAATCTCGCCTGGAGCCACGTCATGTTATTCAGTCCTCAACATGAGAATTAGAGGAACTATTTTCTTTCTCTGTCATCTCTCGGATCAGATCCAGAGCCTGTGTACCTCCCTCTGTTGGGATGAATGTTACTGTCTAATTAACTTTCTGTACAAGCTGTCAGTGTGTATCTCTCAGACAGTGGAGTGTTTACAAGGCCAAGAGCCTGTGACAGAGCGCTGGAGCGGGTTCTCAACAGTGCGGCCAAAAACATCACGCTGGTTTTATGCTGATTTAATACAAACTTGATGATTTTAATGTTTAAATCTGCAGCAAAGATCTCCTTTGTTTGCCTCCGTGTGAGCATGTGGTCATTGATACTGTCCTGCACAGGCTCCCACTAAAATCTACTCAACAGTCAAATGCATTTATTATTAATCAGCAGCATGACAACCCCCATCAAAGGCTCATGTTACCAAACAGCACTTATTACGATTAATCAATAACTCATTGTGATGTTTTGGCTTGAATAATAAAGAACAGGGAGGGTATCCAACTGATTTACTGCAGTAAGAGTAATGACATCACTGTGACCAATCCAAATTATTCTATTTAGTATCTGACAACATTACAGAACGGATCCCTCCAGAGATCGACCTTTTTGTTACAGAAGAAGATGATTTTTTAACACCAGAAACAGACGTTACATGGCTCTCCTAAAAAGCCACCAGACTCCATTCAGAAAAACAGCGATTTTACCTCAAAGAACACAGGTTATGCAGGTCTACTGATTCCTGGATCAGTAAGCTGTGCTACACAAAAATGATGTTGCATGTTGCATTTAAATCATCGATGTCACAAAATTATACAAACAATCAAACAATCCAGGCAGCGGTCTGGTGTGTTTGCAAAAAGCGATGGAACAGTTGTTTCTGGTTTTAAAAAATCAGCTTCCTCTTTGACAAGAAGGTCCATCTCTGTAGGGATCCTTTCTTTTGTACCTGCTCGTCGTTCAGTCCCCAAAATATTTAATAAAAAAAATAATAAAAAGATTTCCCATAAGCCCTTAATGAACATGTGACAGCTGAATATCTATGGTTTGAAATCACAAGCAGAAAATAGCAGCTGTTTGACTGTGACTGCTGAAAGTATTACAGACATGTAGAGGTCTGGTGAGAGCTGGCTCAGGGGGAAAGTGTGACAGAGGACAGCGCGGGTCAAAGAACAGCAGAGAGGCTGAGTCCCTGAGATCAACAGAATGAACTGAACCTCTGCTCGCACACAGACCGGTCCACACAGAGAGTTCACATTAAATCCTGCAGGGGCCTTTATATTTAAACTCTTACTATGCTCTACTGCTAATAAACATTTAAAAAGAGAGTTGTCTGAATGAACTGATTATAGAAAGCAAAGGGACACTTCACTCACTGAGCCATGATGCTAAAAACAGACCGTCACCAGCGAGGACGACTGAGGAGTCACCAGACAACTTCACAGTGTTGTCATACAGCAGGTTGGGCAGTGCTTGGGTCGTTGGGTTCAATCCCAGCTCGTCCACTAAAAGTTCTTGTTGTTTCCACTGACAGGCTCAGATTGTTATTGTAAGTGCGCGACAACATGACAGAAAGGATCCCTACAGAGATAGACCTTAGTGTTCAGGTAAGAAGCCGTCTTTTCATCGCTCTCTTCAAAGCCACCAGACGTCAAAAAACAAACAGGTATTTTCCTTTGCAGAACAGTTGAGTTCCTGGTGTGCTGCTGCCTCAAGGTTTAAATTTGTTTGTGACATTTTTTGGACATTTTTTGGTTGGAAATTGTTAATTTGGAGCCAACTCAATATATATGTAACAAACAACAACACAAACAAACTAACCGATCGAGGAAACTACTAACTACCTCTAAGAGGTAAAATTGCTGTTTTCTTTAATGGAGTCTTGAGGCTTTTTTTTTTTTTTTTTTACAGAGGAAGATGATTTTTTTTAAACAGAAACAGACGTTACACCGCTCTCTTCAGAGACACCAGACTCCATTGATAAAAACAGTAATTTAACCTCACAGAACGCAGGAGCTGCTCTACCACCACTGCTGTAATCAGTAAGTTTTTTTTGTTATTACTGTGTGAATTTTGAGTTTCAAATGGTTTGTTTTGATCCAACACCATATGTGTATCCCCCACAGTAATACAGACAAACAAACAAACTGATGGAGGCAGACCAGCAGCTCCTGTGTTCTGCAAAGTAAAATTGCTGTATTTGTCAATGGAGTCTGGTGTGTTTGCAGAGAGCGATGTAACGTCTGTTTGTGGTTAAAACAATCATCTTCCTCTGTAACAAAAAGGTCTATCTCTGTAGGGATCCTTTCTGTCATGTTGTCACACACTTAGAATAACAATCTGAGCCTGTCAGTGGAAACAACAAGAACGAACTTTGATAAAGAATATTAGTCCTAAAGCATAACGTTGCAGCCGTTACATCTATTAGACATTCAGACCCCAAAATATGTTTAAAAATGGCACAGGTTTAAAAGATCCACTTTTGACCCTCTAACTCGAAGCTGGCTTGAGAGGCTAACATGTCTAATAAACTCCTCACACACACACAGCAGGCCTGCTGGGAGTCCGACAGCTCAGAAATCAATGAATCAATACAGAACAGGAAACAGTTATTGGCTCAGAGCAGACACCATCAGACAGCTGCCACCCTCTGACAACATCAACACAGTCGACCTGCAGGGCAAAGACAGGCTGCAACTACAAGCAATACAACAAATACAAAAGAGACTTAGCTGCTGTTAAAGTTGTGAGACTAAAATCAGTTATTACTCACACTTTCTATTGTAATCTATATGCAGGTTAGGATACATCGCAGTGACTCGCTGATGCCTGGTTACCTCTCAGTTCCGCTCTATTGTCGTGTCTCGCGGTGACAGCAGATGTCTCCTCTCCATCTTCCTCTATTCACGTCGGCGGGCTCCTTCACGTGTATCACCTGCATCCTTAAATGACCGGTCCGTCCTCGAGCCCCGGTTAGAGTCCAAATCCATCCGCGAGCATCCCCCGATTATCACCTCGGTCTGGAGTCAGAGATGCTGCTGCTGCTGCTGCTCAGACGCCACCGCCGGTGCTCCCGTTTCAGCTCATTGGTCGGCAGCGTCCCCCCGCGACCCAATAAAACTGAATGTTCACGCGTCAGATGCTCTCCCCCCTCCTCCCCCTCCTCCCCTCCTTCCCAGCGGTGCGGTGAACCCAAACATCAAACGGAAAGCCTCGTGATGCGCAGGGGAGGCCCGTGCGCTCGTTTTGGCGCAAAAACGTGCGAGAAGCCCATCAGCCCTCGAGGAATAAAACGTGTTAAAGAGGAGGGACAGAGCAGGGGGGTCAAATGTGAACAGATGAGGACTCCTTCAGTGTCAGGGAGCTGCGTCACACCAGGTGAGGATAAATAACCGCCCTCAGGACGCTGAGGTCATGTGCTCCGTGATGTTTGTGAGGATAAGGTGGGTTAAAGGATTCTCGTTCTCAGTGTTAAATAATAGGCCTAAACATATGGGGTTTAATAAAGGTTTCAGGAGACGAACTTATCTAAGTCTAATCATTTAAATGCAAAAAGCTGGTGGGTTAGAAAATGTCTACATACAGTTACACATAGGAAGGGAATAATGTCGGTCTAATGGAATAGAATAAAACACACATCATAAAGCAAAAAGCAGCATAAGATGCTGCACGAGGATGTTAGACACAAAGTAAACGTGGTCTTAACAAGATTCACAGGAAACACCAGCCAGAGCTGGAAGCAAGAGGAAAAGTTGGGTCTAATATTAGACTTGTTAGTGGGCTAAATGTGGGATGGGAGACGACTCCAGAGCCTGATCAAGCTTTCAAAGCAGAAGAAGCAAGAGTGTTTGATTGTCTAGCAGCATTATGAATTTAGAGTTCATCCATTATGCTGCTTTTCCTGTTCAGGTTCGCGGGGGGCTGGAGCCTATATCCCAGCTGCCATTGGGCGAGAGGCGGGGTTACACCTAGACACAGAGACAGACAACCTTTCACGCCAACTTTCACACCTATGGGCAATTTACCAGTGAACCTAACGAGCATGTCTTTGGACTGTGGGAGGAAGCCGGAGTACCCGGAGGGAACCCACGCATGCGCGGGGAGAACGCGCAGACTCCACACAGAAAGGCCCACTACGTCTGAACCGGGAACCTTCTCACTGAGGCAACAGCGCTAACCACAGCGCCACCGTGCAGCCTTATTAGGAGTTAACTTTGTCGATCACAAATACAGGGAACAGCAATAGTTTATCGAAAGGTGATAAAAGCACAGGTAACTGTTTCCAGGTGCTTCAAGTGTGACCAAAATATCACTGAATTTTAATAAATTAGGTTCTGTTTACTCGTAAAAATGTATCTACTTAGCTCATGAATACATAACAGCAATACGAGACATAAAAAATATGAAGAGATAGTTCTTGTTCTACCTGACTATTTCTACCTTATTCTGCTTTATTACATTTAATTTAATGAAACACTGAAGAAAATGTTTAGACAAACATTCTGTCCTGTTCCTTCTTACACACTTAATAACCTGTTCGTGCTGCTCTCATCTTCATTACTGAAACGTTGTTTGTCCCAGTGTCCTCTTCTTGTTTACCTCCATGTTTCTGCTCATCTCTCCTCAGTTTCCCTCACACAGCTCTTCTTCCTCCCTGTGAGCCTGAGCCAGCCGCTTCTTTCATGTCACCTGGTGGCCGAATGCGGAACTACAGCTCTTTGTTGTTCCTGCTCCACTGTCACTGCGTGTCATGCAAAGCTGCAAAGTGGTGTGTGCGTGTGTGTGTGTGTATGTGTGTGTGTGTGTGTGTGTGTGTGTGTGTGGACTGGACTGGAATTCTTCAGATAGTGTGTGAGATGACGGGTCTGGATACATGTGGGCTCAATGTGTTTTCTCTGTACGGGGGGGGGGAGTCATTCTGCAGATCTATACACACACACGGGGAAATAGACTCTTTTTTTAAAGCATGTTTATGTGGCTGTCCGAACAGTGTTGATGGTTAATGTAGTAAATTAAAGCAGTAAATTCCTCAGTGTGTGCCACACGGTCAGAGAAAGGTCAGTCCTCCTGCTGGTGGAGCTTTCTGCTGCATCATTGTACTCAGAACAATCCAGGTTTAGCAGCATGTCAGGCTGTAAACTTTAGACATTCAGTCTCAAAATAATCCTTCACTGTTCATGCACAAGGTTTTTACCAGGAGCCGAATTATCAACACGTCCCCCCCTCTGAAAAACACACAGACCCTGTGATTAAAACCAGTAAAAACAATTAAACAGCTTTACATGAAAACTCAGCGAGCAGCGCTGCAGCTAGCTTCAAAGAGCGCTTATAGAAAACTCTGGTGAACGTGCATCTGACAGGTAAAATATGAAGCTCGCGCAGACTGATGAAGGAGTTTAGTGTTGCTCTGAACTGAAAGAAACAACCTCCATAACATCCTCGCCTGTGCAACCTTATTTTAAGATGATTGTCGCTGTTAGTAGCATCGTTTGACAGCCATGCAAGCAAACGGGGAGATTAGAAATCAAAGCTGAAATATCCTGTCGTTCTTCCGGCACAAACTAGGTCAGACGACGGCTCTGCAACAGGAACAACAACCGATTTTGCAGCTGGGATGAGCTAAAAATGTTGAAAAATCCCTGAGAGTACAAACCACTTCCGAGCCAAATCCTGGATATTAGCCTAGCTTAGCATGAAGACAGGAAGTAGGGGGAAACAGCTAGTCTAGGTCAGTCCAGTGTTCAAAAGTTCTCATACAAACACTTGGAAAGCTCTTCATTAACACAGTTGTGTACCATGTGGAGAATCTGAGGGGGATTCTGACCCAGCACCGGACCTTAAACTGCAGCTAATGATTTCTCGAAGTGATGTTATCATAGAGTTAAATATGTTCTTAACTTTGAGGGGAAATCTGCGGTGTGTGTCTGCGTGAGTGCTCTCCCACTCGGCTGTGTGGATGATGACAGACGTTACGTTTATGAATATTTACAGTTCGGACTCTTTAGCAGAAAAAATGTTGCCCTCTCGTCTGTGTTTGTTTGAATTTGTCATAATTGTGTGTGACGCGCTGGCTGCAGTCAGGACATTTCAGCTGACGGTTAATATTAGCTCATTCCTGCTGCAGAGCTGATGTAGTGATCAAAACACGCCGCCCGTCCCGGCCTGGCACTCAGATCCATCACAGCCTCCACCCTGCTGGCCCGCAGGTGGCTCCATCATCGCAAACACATGTTCACATGGCTGAGAACTTTATTTTGAAGTCCAGGAAATCTCATTTTTTTACCCTAAATCTCAGTAATTCACACATTTAGCTGCGAGTTCAACACTTTGTGCTTGTTGAGGTACTCACCGCTGAATGATGGAGACTGACGTCACTGTTCTCGATGGTGATGAAGATGATGACAGTGAATGGGAGAGTATACACAGTTCCCCTTCAAAATAAAAGGACTTTCTAACTATCAAACTAATCACTCGAAACAAAACTCCACATAACAACCTGAATCTCCCTGTTAGATGAATCTTCTGCCTTCCTCCACCTGGATCCATTTTCTGCAAAGAACACCTGTGTGGCTCCAGAGCAGGAAGTGTGAGAGGACAGCGACGCTCATGATCTTAGAGAGGACAGGGGGAAAGTGGCTTGTGCTTACTCTGGGGCTTAATGAGGGAATGATGAACAGGTGTGGCTCAAACAGGAAGTCACTGACAGGGTGGGAAAGTCAGAGGGCATCTGGTGGAGAGATGGAGAAAGACAGGGCAGCCAAAGAAATAACGTGTACAGTTGATATACAGTTATTCTGGAAGTGAAAGAAATCTCCGAAGTGAAATAAATAAATAAGTAGCCAGTTGAAAAAGTTGCTTTTATCAGCAGTTTCTTGGATATAACCTTTGACCTTGGCACTAATGCTACAGCACCTTAAAGGTGCTATATGTAACTTTCAGAAAATCCTCATTAGCCAGGCGGGGCAGGGCGGCTGGAGAGAGCTGGGATGAAGCACTTTGTGCTGTGAGAGAAAAAACGCTGCACCCGGTGAGAGAACGCTGCACGCAGGTTTTGTTTCTATGACAACAATAAGTTGTGGGTCCGTCTTGATCCCCAAAAGCAATCGAAGGTCTCCATGATTCGCGTGATGCCGATGTTGACTCTAGTTTGTGTTGGTGTTGTTGTGGGTGCTGTCATTTGTGAACATTATCCGTCGCCTTTTCACAGCTTGCGTTGTCTCGTGTTGCTCACTGTTGACTGTCGTGGCGGAGAATGAGCTCTCAGCAGAGGTACTCGCAAATGTGCAGATATGTCACGTCCTCTCGTCACCGTCCCGAGTGCTTTACATAAAAATCAGCTCGCAGGTTGTTCGGGCCGAGGGAGGAAGATGGGGAAGGTCTCAATTTATCAGTTCCTCTACTATCCCTTCACACATTGGCAATAAAAAATGATATTTGATTGATCAATACATGTCAAATCTTACATATAGCCCCTGTAACAGAAAACTATATCACAGACTGAAACTATAAAACAGCAAATTAAACCTCAATATTTAATCGGTGTCTCCAGGAATATAGCACTCACACATCATAAGACATGTTCCTGCGTCCTCCAGTTCTGCTGCAACGACATGATGCAATGTGAACTACATGCTAAATGTAGCATATGAAGTGTTTGATAACATTATAGAGAAGTGTACTTTTAATATAGGCTTATTATTAATATATAGGCTATTATAACCTTATTCAGCATATTAATATAATATTAAAGATGTTTTTGTTGCTGTTTGAAAGTTGACATTTTACTGGAGCTATGGGCTACAAAGTAATGCTTTCAGTCTTTGTGCTAAGCTAGGCTAATGCCACATTCAAGTCTTATCATGGCCCTTAATTATGACGCAATCGAGTGGTTAAATGAAGCTCCTACTTTCAATTCTGGAAGAAAACCTCCTGCTGGCAGTCACTACCAACACCAGGTTACTTCTTTCTGTGACTGCTCTGCTGACATGGCACGAATGCAGCATCTACTTTACAACATCAGTGTTAGCATGTTTAAGCTAAGTGCAAAAGGCAGCAAACAGGAGAAAACATCTTGTCGGGGCACTTGTGCAGCTCAGTTGGAAGAGTCGGCGCCCCACATACAGAGGCCACGACGCAGCGGCTGCAGGCTCCACTCCTGACTCCCTTCTCCCCACACATCCTGTCTCTCGTCCGCTGTCCTATAAATAAAGGCAGAAACATCTAGTATTTGTTAACATGCTAACTGTGCGAGTGTTAGCAGGTTTGCTAGCTTTTGGTGTGGCTAGGCTAGCTTCCTCTCTGCCTACACTACACTACACTAAACGCCTCCCTGAATGAATCAATTGTTCCGGATGCATCCTCAGATCTTCTCATCTCTTGTATTCGGCTGTTAGTGTACAGTAAGTGTATCATTTGTTGATGAAGAACGTCTTAAATTCTTGCTCTGTTGCATTAAAAACTTTCTGCAGGACCAGTTTAAACTGGAGTTAGAGAAGAGCAATGAAAGAATCCTGAGGCGGCAGGTCAGAGTCGTGTTTGGATCAGGCTCTCCCTTTCTTCCCATCTCGTATTCTCCCCCTCCCACACTTCCTGCTGTCTCCGTAGATCTCTGCAGAAGCGTGCAGGAAAAGATCCTCCGCAACACGAGTAATGAGCAGAGAGGAGAAAACACAGATGAATATGAAGAGTCGGTCCTCAGGGGAAGAGAGGCGTCAGCAGGATTTCACGAGGCCCCTTCACCCTGATGAGTCAGAAGAGAAAGAAACAGGATTCTTCAGAGATGAAACTGCAGAGCTGACGGGAAGGTCGTCCAGCTGAAACAATCATCCTCTCGTACCATCCCGGCATTGTTTCAGTCCGCTCTGCCAGAGTCGGTCTCTGTCGTGGAAACTTGTAATCACAGCCGATCAGAGCAGACGAGTGTTGGAAAGTGCGGCGTCAGAGCTTTTTATGGACGCCTGGCAGAACTTCAGGCTGGGTTTAGTTTATCATGCTGTGTTCTGGAATCATCCGAGCTCGTGCAGCAGAGCGTGAACAGACGATGGATCACAGAAAGGACCCGCCTGAAGTCCACACAGTCAGCTTTGGAAGAACAGGGTGTAACTGAGGTGATGTCCTCGTCATTTCTCTGGGACTTTGGGGGATTTCCACAACCTGGGAGGAGTTTACAGTTAATGATGGATTTTTAGAGACTGATTCAAATGTTTTTGAGGATTCAAATATTACAAATTTTACCAACATATTAAAGGTTTTAAATTATAATTAACAGAGATTAACGGTAAGAAATGACCTGTTGAAATGTGTGTTCAAATGATGGTTTGTATTCACAGATGTGAGGACTGTATAAAAAGATGGCCGACATGGCAGCTCCCTGAAAGTGAGGCCAAACCCTCTCTGTCGCCCCCTGCTGACTGGCTGCAGTATAGCTCATAAAGCCCGCCTCCTCCATGTTAACAGATGGGACATGGGTCAAACTATAAAATCAAAATACACGTCACACATGGTTTCTGTCATTATAGTTAGTTCTTATCCTGCTGATTTATGTCCAAGTGTTCATTTTTCTGACACGTTTACTTTTAATTAGTTATTTTATGTTATAAAAAGGGGGCGTGGCCTCATGATTGACAGCTCTGTTGACAAATGGGGCCCCTGCAGCATTCTGTTCCCGAGTAGCAGAGTAGAGGAGACGTAATTAGATTGAGACTGAGCCCACCTGAGGGCTCCGACACGGCAAGGACACAAGGTAAAGGTGTGCGTCGGGGAGAGGAAGGGACAGGACATCGACACCGCGGCTCCACCAGCCGATCTCTGCTGCACACACTCTACAGATGAGGGTACAGATGAGCAGGATGGCAGCGCCCGCTCTGGGGGGGGTTAAGGCTTCACTTTTTGTGCACAAGAGAGGAGACGCTTTGTATTTAAGCAAACAGTTCAGTTAAAAAGTAACACAAGAAACATCCAGATCTTTTGCCTGTTTGTATTTGGAGGAGGGTCCAAGAGGGACGACTTCCAACATCCTGGCTGCTGCCCGGTGTTAGAACATCATCAAACAAACACAAAAACATCTTTATGTTTAATCATGTGAGGAAAGTGGCTTTTTGTTCATGTTAACACATGTCCAACCTCGCACATACAGATCATTCAGTCCTCCCTCAGTGCTTGATATTTAAGAGAACAGATAAAGAATATCAGTCTCTAAAACGTTCCCCTGCAGCTAACTGAAGTGAAAGCACACTCAGTTTGTCTGTAGGAGGAGCTGTGGTGGTCGGAGGCGATTACTGGAACAAGAAAAACAAAGAAACAGCGTCAGAGCCGGCTGTCTCTAAAATGTATTTCCCCGCGGTGACTCGCTCTCACTAATCAGGTATTAGTTTAGAGGCTCGTTGCAAAACGAGGACAATACAAACATTTCCTCTCGGCGTGGAGCCCATCAGCCGCCTGCCACTTACACTAAATGGATAATTGAGAAAAAAATAAACTGTGGGGTCCACGCGCTGCAGGCCAGCTACATCTAAAAGTTAGAGAGTGTGTGAGGGGGAGAGCTCGGCCTTTGGTTTGCTCAGTGTGTGTGTGTGTGTGTGTGTGTGTGTGTGTGTGTGTGTGTGTGTGTGTGTCAGCGAGAGAGAGAGAGTTGGAGGGGCGAGCGCACGCAGAGCCACCAGTGCAGGAAAATTGAAGGCAGATTTTCCACGGCAGGCGTTGGCTCCAAATTGCTCGTTTTGGACGGGGAATTTGCTCTGGCACGAGATGTGACAATGATATTCATTTCAGAGCTCGCCCCCATTTATACCAGGCTGAACACACACACACAGGCACACACGCGCACACACTTACACACACAGGCCCCGGCTGAACCAAAACTATTACAGAAAACTCAAACTGCCTTCAAAGGAGAAAAAGAAACATTCCTCATAGCCTCCAGTTTAGTGCTGATCAAAAGGCACATAAACTGGAAGACTCTCCTCCACACACAAATCTCTCTTTCCCTTGTTCTGACGCACATACATGCCCGGACCTGTAACGTGCCCACATTGGGCTGATTTGATCCAAGCCGGTGTCGTGTTTCCCCAAATAATCGTCTCAAAGCGGCCTGTATGGAGCCCATTAGAGGAAACTCCACTGCAGAGGAGTGAGCCGGCCTCCTGCTCTCTGCTCCAGGCAGCAGCACAGAGGAACCCGGGCGCTGTGAGGAGCGACATGACAGTCAGGACATGTAAAAAGATCATGTGCCCATAGTCACAGGAGAGACCTGTGATAGGGTTAAAGTCATCATTAATAAACGGGGCCTGGTTATAATCCTGGTTAGTTCATTCTCTGTTGTTTTATTTAAACGAAGGTCGAGCTGACTGTGATCTGACTCTGAATCTGACTGCTTGTCTTCACCCAAACACCCGGGAACCTGCAGTGTTTTCTTCCTCTTATTAAAGCTGTTGCTGAGGGAACGCCATCCAAACAGCTGTGATCAGATCTTTTTCAGATGAAGGCTGAATCGTTGAAACTTGGCTGTAATAACTCGCTAACATCCAAAAATTGTTGAACTAATATTTAAGGAAGTAGAAGAGCAGGAAAGAGTAAAATGGGTGGAAGGTTCCTGGTTCGAATCCCTGTTTAGAGTCTGCATGTCCTCCCCGTGCATGCGTGGGTTCCGTCCGGGTGCTCCAGCTTTCTCCCACATTACAAAGTTAGGTTCATTGGTGACTCTAAAATTGCCTGTAGGTGTGAATGTGAGCATGTGTCTCTGTGTATCAGCCCTGTGATTGACAGGTGACCTGTTCAGGTGTAACCCCGCCTCTCGCCCAATGACAGCTGGGATTGGCTGCAACCCTGACCAGGATAAGAGGTACAGATGATGGATGGAGAGAGTGTGATGAGATGTGAAGCTGCTCTGTCTGTCGAGGAAGATTTTGTATTTTGATCAAAGCTCAGAAACAAACCGGATGTTGTCGTGACAGAATATTGAGGTTGTATGTTTCTTTGATTCTGCTGCTCCTACCTGCTTTACACTTTTCTGCTCTTATGACAGAAGATTTCTTAATAACACATAAAATGTGCTTAAAAAATAAATTAAACATTTATAGATATAAATCACTCGACCAAGATAAGTTTGATTATTAGAGTTGAATGACACCTTCCTCCTCCTGTAAGTCAGCAGCTTCCCCTGACCTGCAGCTGTGTTACGCTCAGCGTCCAGCAGAGGGAGTAAGACAGCTGAGAATCCCTGCACAGGTCACACATGCACACTACAGATACAGCCACCACATGTGTGGAGGTGTGGAGACATGTCCTTCACTAAACTGATTCCTGTTTCAAAGTGACAGCTGGAGCTGGTGGAGTGGATGCTTCTGCAGCTATGACACTCACTTCCTGTCGTCAAAGAGCTGAAAGAGAACGAAGGTTGGATAGTTGACAGGTTCGTACGATGGTCGGTACTGAACAGGCTCTGCCTTTAATCTGACGGTCTGATAACGCAGTCTTTGAAGCATTTAGCAAGACACAGAGCAGTGGCCTTTGTGGTCAGTAAATATCCGAGCTCCTCCTGAGACTTCTTCCACATTTCCCGGCTCATACGTCCACGTGTTCTTCTGCAGGAGGCCGAACTTCCTGTAAGAGACGTCCTCAGACAGACTGAAAATAGTCCCTGCTCCATGAGGGAATATGAACTGCATGATTATATAGTGACGACGTCTCCGCGCTCGCGTCACGTCACTCACCATAATAGTTGTTTTGGTTGTTGACCTCAGCAGAGCCGAGAGGATTGAAATGCTAATTCATGCAGGACCGGAGCGCTCGCAGCGGCCCGTCATGATGAGCCAGGAGCCTTTATCACTCCGTAATTACATTACATCCAGGACACAACACAGAACTATCTTTGTCACTGTGCGACAGGCATCATGGGAAAATACAGCATGTGACATTTAGTAAGAGACATCCTGTACTTTTGAATCTGAAGTCGTGTCATTGTAATTATAAAGTAGGGCGGCGCGCACACTGCTCGATTGTTGAAGAGGGTTACGAACGGCCGACGCTCAGGCCAAACTGTTTGAAGCTACTTGTTTCAGCCCAAATGTGACAGGAGCATCATGAACGAAACCTTTTATAAGCTTATAATTGCAACATCTGAAAGTGGAAAGGTCACAATCGTTTTAGGGTTTTAAAAAATGTGAAGGTCACAAACTCTTCTCCTCCACCGCCCCGACCTTTACGCACTTTAAGGGTTCAGTCTGCTTGAAATGAAGAAGTTAAAGCTGAATGTTTGTTAGAAATCCTGGCGACAGTTTCTTCTGCAAGACGTTTGGTTTGTTGCATTTATACGTTCCTGCAAAAAGAGACAGAAAATTGCTGCATCACATCAGAAGAAGAAGTTCGGTCCTTCTCTCACATCCACACACCGGGACTGTGAGGCTGTCTGATGAGGAAACAGTCACGGAAATACAACAAAGAATCGTGAACATGAACAACAATTTCCCCCTTTTTTGTGTCTGTAGGCACAATTTTCAAAGCACTTGGAAGTATATTTGAATTTAAATGATTAGTTTTTGGCCAAACCAGGATCTTTTCCTCAAACTAACTCAGTAGTTTTAGTGGCTAAACGTACGATGTGGATCGGTTGGTTTTAGGCTCCAAGAGTAACGGTCATGTTTTAGATATACATCCAGCCCTGCAGACTTTCTGGATCGTTTTACTACAACACCTGACCGTGTCCAAAAACCTTTCATGTCGCAGTCAACAACTGTTGTAAATAAAGTTTTGCTGACTGACAAGAAAAAGGGGAAATTCATGTACGTGTGTAAGATCCTTTCAGGGATATTTACATGAATATTTCACGACCTGCCACGAGGCGGGGTTATTCAGAAAGCTACAGAGATTGTTCCTTCAACTCTGAAGTCAAACAGGGGTTGAAGACACAGCCTCACTATCACACGAGTAGTTTGTTAGAAGCATAAAGAGGCTCTAACTTTCTGCCTCACAACTCAAAGAGCACACTCTTCTTAAATAAAGGTACTGGAGGGAAACGCCGCTTGTTGCACAAACATCCGATGGTTTTATGAGACAAAAGGAAAAGTTTACACAATCTAAGAGAATTGAAAGACTTTTGAGGCCTTCAAACAAATATAAAATCCTGTTCTACCTTCGAGGAGAGTCCTCACTAATCACAAAAAGTGACCGTCTTTCTTACGGCAGATTGTCTCACTTCCTGTCCTGAGACGAGCCGTCACAGCGGCGTGAGAGCAGTACATGTGGTGATCAGCGTTAACCTTGAGACGGCAGCTTGAAGCTGATTATGTTTCCTTTACAGTCCAACAGAGGGGGCATCGGAGCCTGCATCTGTGTTTATGAAGAGTGAGCAATAATAGTGACTTAATCACACAAACAGTGCAACCTCTCAGTCAACTCGCCTGTGCGTGGAAACTCCACATCTCGGGACATTCTTTTGGTTGTTCACCCAAACCACACACTGTTAACAGCTGTGCAGTATTTCACTCAGCCCGCTCCCACACTCTCTTTCTTCTGTGCCAAAACCACTCATTAATAAAGTATTTGTGATCATGTGGCACTGACGGCAGGACGGAGATCACTGCATGCAGAGCGAGAGGAGGCGACGGCAGGAAGAGGAGAAAACAGAGAGAACGGGATGAAAGAGGAGAGAGAGGTGGATGTTTTAAGGGAGAAGGTTAAGAAACTCTTTCCCGCTCTCTTGCACACACACACACACACACACACACACACTCCGCACGCAGACTCCCCGCCCCTCCCTCGCTCTCACTGTCTCCTCTGTAATGAGCTCCAGATGTGCTGCTGAGGATGGGGGTGGGTGGGTGAGGGCGAGGGAGGAGGAGGAGGGGAGGTGGTGGGGGAGCTGCCTTGCATGTCATGTGCTCAGGCGTGGAGAGACGCTGTCCGAGGGGACGCTGTCAGCCCTGATGGAGTGGCTGGCCGGGGCCTGGGGGCGAGGAGAGGGAGGAGGAGGGCGCAGGGTGGGGGGGTCAAAAAGATCTCCACATCTGGAATCACTTCAGGTCAGCCCCGGCCCTGGCCGTGAAAGGTGAGAGCGGGCGCCTGGCAGGGGAGAGGGGGGCCGGGGGTCTGACACTGGACATACCACAGTCAGGGATCAGCGATCAGGAAAACAAGCGAGCGCTGAGAATAAAACGGCCTTTTAATGTGGCATAGAAGTCAGGAGAAACCCTTAAATCACAGCGATGGAGCTCCTCTCCATCACGACTGAACCTCGCTCTGCTCAAACACACAACCGGGGAACATCAACAAGAGGGAGAAGTCCTTAAATCCTTCTTAATTCACTGCTCTGGAACCAATGCTCCAATACTAGCGTGTTGTATTGTTCCTGCTCTCAGAGCAGATAAAGGACGACGTGTCAAAGTTAAAGAGAAAATGTTCCTGTTAGCAAAAAGTCAGAAACACACTTTGATCAGGCAACAAAAAGGTGCTTTCTGAGAGTTTCTTACCCGGCGACACGGATCTTTTTTGAGGTTTTTCATCCGTAAAGTGACTCCAAAGAGTCAGATAAAAGTTCTAAAATTCTCAAAGTTATCTTGAATTACAGTTACTTAAAAATAAAGCAAAACTGAGGCTGAAACCACAGAACAGAAAACAGAATAACTGCTGATGGATGCCACGAAACAGCATGCACTTTATCCTCAGGAAGCAGCGCCGGCAGAGAGACACACAGCGTTGTAGAAGATTAAACTCCTTAATAACCGACATTTGTGTTTAATTTAAAGCCGAATTTAACAGAAGACAAAAAGAATTAAGCGTGTGCTGTAGACAAAGTTATACACTTAGTTTAGTGTTTGTTTTTGCCAAAGCAAAATTAAACTTGAAACTTTTTAAAGCAAGCTTGGTTTATAACAACGCAGCAAAGCAGCATTTCACTGTCCTTGGGTTTTTATGAGCAGTAAACAATAAACGTCTGCAAAACAACACATTTGCTGATGTCACCTCACCTATTAAGCACCTTTTAAAAATCCAAACTCGACCGCATCAGCTGCAGTTTCATCCGCCCCCTCTTTACGGCCCGCGAGCGCCGTACGAGGACGAGTGTCGACATGTGTTTGTTGACGGCGAAGGTTATGAGGGGCCGAGGAGAAGAAACACCTTGTGTGACAGCCGCAGAGTTAAACGAGGCCCCGGGGCCCTTCATATTAAGGAGAGGATTTCCCTGCTCGTAAATATCCGTTTTTTAAGATGGAAATTTCAGGTTGTGGTAATCAGGAAAGAAAAGCAAACACACAAAGCGGGACCAGCTTGAGGTTTCAGTGAAGGAGAATCTGTTCTCGGGCTGTAAATCTCTCTTTATGGGGCGTGCACCGAGTCCTCCAAACTATAAACATACTTTTTTCTTTACGTTTCTGAGGTCTGACTGCTCTGGAGCAATCATATCGGTGATTTAAAAACCTTGTTAAAGTTGACACTGTGCCATAGCATTGCTTGAAATGCATTTTTATTCATATACAAGTTTTATTCTGTTACAAATTAAAGGATATCATAGGAAAATAAGAGAATCTACTGGTTTTGGATTCAGAAATACATTAGCCTCTCCGTTATATTGGACTATTACATGTTGAAAATGTTTGCTCGTCAGTGGTATAACATGGAAAGAAATGTGGAAAAACAAAATTATCTTTTAGAAAATTGCGTAAATGTCAGAGGAAGTCCGTATCGGGTTTGTGTTGGTTCTAAAAAAGGGGAGAAGTGATGTCGATCCCAAATGTGGTCTGTAATTTATCCAACACCACAGCCAGAGGGACACAAAGGGAATTCCACGTAGTCCGTACACGAGTCTCCGTCGAGAAAAACAAAATCATGTTTGAAAAATTAATTTCAGTCTCACTGACAAATGAAAAACTAGGCAGAAAGTCGGCTACAGCATCCAGTCTAGATGTCTTTTGTACAAACAGGAGTTCAGAGATGCTCAGGAGGATGAAAGAGGCCAAACTCCTGCCATCACTCGCTGTCCAACATTTTGCATAAAAGGTGTAAAGACGCCATCGAGGCTCCAGGAAGGAGAGGAGACTTCATGATGCAGGCTCGTCCCAGAGACGGTGTGTGTCCCCTCCCCCTCTCCGTGAGCCTCCCCCCCAGCCCGTCCTCCTCTCAGTTGACCGTGGGCACCTGGTTCAAGCTGTACTCCTTGGCTTTGAGCCGCAGGTTGGCGATGCTGTTGGCCATGTTCATTCCCTGGGACGTGTTGGTGTTGGAGCAGGTGGGCGGGTAGCTTGCCATCGCGCTGAGAGACAAGAGGAGGAGGGGGAGAGGAGGGGAGAAGGTTACATCACCTGCAGCTGACAGAGAGCTGAAGCTCAGCGTGAGCCGCAGCTGTGGAAAAATGCAAACGAACAAGAAAATATCACTCATCACGTAAAAGATTTACATTAAATCTGATGGAAAGTTAATGGTTATACCAGAATGGTTATTCCTGAGCCAGATTTTTACATACTTTGGGTTTCATGACTAACAGACAAAAACTTTTTGAATGTCTCCAGTAGATGTGTTCATCCTGCAGCAGTGAAACAGGCTGTAACAGCTGCAACATAATCCTTGACGGGTCAAAGGTCATCCACTAAAAGTTCTTGTTGTTTCCACTGACAGGCTCAGATTGTTATTCTAAGTGTGTGACAACATGACAGAAAGGATCCCTACAGAGATAGACCTTTTTGTTACAGAGGAAGATGATTGTTTTAACCACACACAGACGTTACATCGCTCTCTTCACACACACCAGACTACATTCATAAAAACAGTGATTTAAGCTCACAGGACACAGGAGCTGCTGCTCTACTGCTGCCTTGATCTGTACGTTTGTTTGTGTAACTGTGTGTTCCACTAATTTTACAAATAATACGAATGAACCATGTCTAAACATTAAAGTCATAAAATAACACAAACAAAGTAATTAAGTGACGCAGCAGCTCCCATGTTCTGACACGTAAAATTTGCATATTTGTCAATAGAGTCTGGATCCTTTCTGTAATGTTGTCACACACTTAGAATAACAATCTGAGCCTGTCAGTGGAAACAACAAGAACTTTTAGTGGGCGACCTTTGACCCATCAAGGATTATGTTGCAACCATTACAGCCTTCACTGCTGCAGGATGAACACATCTCCTGGAGCACACAATCATCATTTACATCCCAAAACACATGAGCCAAGGTTTAAAAATATCAGCATTTCCCTTCAGTGTTTTTGCACATTTCAATCTGACTGATCGTGAATTTAAATCACAATTTTCAGGTCTTTCACGCCTCTGTCATCATGTAATCCCAATGGTAACCTATACACGTCAAATTCACACACAGAACGTTTGTCTCTGCTCACACACGACGTGTAACGAGGCCCAGATCATCAGCTCACTCTAGGTTTTGTTCCTTTGCTTAAATCGGTAACTTTTTACACATGGTTTGGCTTGTGCAGACTTATTCTTTTATGGAGAGTTGAGTCTGCTTTTGACAATAACAGAACAATAAATTTATTATCGGACATTGTTAGTCTCTGTGGTGGATTATTTAACAGCCTTTCTTCACAGATTGTCCTGATAATCAGTCACTGACAGAACGGGCAGCGCCGAGGCTTTTGAGGAAGAACTTTCAGGATGATTAAGCCACCTCACATGTAATTCATCAAGTGATTTTGGAGTTTGATGTTAATTTTCCTTTTATTACATTTCCTATCTTTTTAGGATTATGGCATTCTTGCCTGATTTGAGTCTCTTATTTCTGTCTTTCTGCAGTCAGTGTGTTTTCACCTCCTCAGGACGGACGACATCTCTCTCTGTCTCTTTCTGAAAAACGGCCTCTCTGAAGATTTATTGACTTGTTTACTTTTTTTAACCGAGATGTCCTGAATTCATGCAGCTTTTCGTTTTCACTTCATGCCAGTAGTCAATCTGAAGATTTGTTGTTGTCACGACAACGTCCTGCTGTCTCGTCCCACAGATCGGACTGATTGTTTTTTAGCTTTGTCAGTTTCCGCCAATAAAACACGGCCCTCTCTTACACAGCCTTAACTCAGCGTCTTTATTTATGCTTCAAGATTCATCCTGATCGTCAGGAGGAACACCCGGGGATCCTTTGGAAAACAAAATATCTGCCTAAATAACTTTCTATTCTTCCTAAATCAGAGACATTTTTTATTCTACTTTTATAAAAAAAATGTAAAATACAGAACAAAATCAGCCGTGTGCTGCTGGTAGTTAACCTCAAACACTTCAGGAGCCTCGACTTTTAACCCTTTGTCCGTTTTCTCACGTCGTCTATTGTTTCTTTAAATTGTGCTTATTTTCCTTCCTCTTTTCTTTTTCTTGTTAGTTTAAAACAATATGGAGAAACTGTTTTGTTTTTAAAGCGCTTCATGTGCAGACGGATTTAAACAGTCTGCGCTGCACTCTGCACAACGATAACACGACTTTAACATCAATAAAACAGACTTGATGCTGTATTTGTTGGTTTTACTGCAATAATAAATACGAGGCGCTCAACGGCTGCAGGAGGAAAATAAGAAGCACTCAATTCATGTTTTTAAAATGGGCTGAAATGTGCAAAAACACCGGAAGGATCCTTTAAAGACAAAATCATCATTAAATTAACACAAAACATTAAAAAAGAAAAAGAAAAAAAATCAAGTTTAAAACAGTAAATGTGGAAAACACAGCAGCATTGTTCTTAAAGGAGAACTCCGCTGTGTTTTCTGAACCAAAAGAAGAAGTGAATGTAGTAAAGTGAAAGCCTACTTGTTCTCTGAGGGCAGCATTTTCTGTGGCACTCGCACTGGCCCCCCCTCCGGCATCGGGTACCAGCTTTAGGATAATATACAGTCAAGTGTTAGCACCACATTAGCGTCTTCCACATAGCATTATTCCTGCTCCACATCAGATTTCCCCTCGCCGCTCTGCGTCCGGCCAGAAAACCTCAGAGTGAGTTTGAGCCGCAGGCCGCAGGGTTTTGACATTTTATCCCGAGTTTCATAACGGAGGATTACAGTAAATCATGACCAATGTAACCAGAGTCACAAAAAATGTTGCCCAGTAGAGCTCTGTCTCTCTGTGTAGCCTTCATGATCGGGTGTAGTGTAGCACAGAGGGGTCACAGGGGTCAACAGTGGATTTAATACGGTTTGTTTTCACATTATCACCTCGTCAGGAGGGTCACGGGATCTGGCCCCGCCCCCGCTCACGCTGACAGAGCCGAGCGATGGGAGCGAGGGCGA
Source organism: Semicossyphus pulcher (assembly GCF_022749685.1). NCBI lineage: Eukaryota > Metazoa > Chordata > Actinopteri > Labriformes > Labridae > Semicossyphus > Semicossyphus pulcher. The sequence goes on from NW_027211715.1 coordinate 34,187,316, forward strand.
GGACAAGGGTGTTTTCATTCAACACAATTAGTCTGGAGTTAGATACGTGCGGAGAGACGACTGTGAGACGTGCAGTGAGGAAAAGTCTGCAGGGAGAGGAGGAGGTCACAGAGAGGAGAGAGGCAGAGCTGCGACAGAGACGGAGGCCCATCTTAATTATTACAGATTATTAGAACTTTGGCTCAAGCTACACTGAACTTTCCATTTGCAATACTTCTGTTACAGAGTGCATTCACTTAACAACACCATTCATATCTGAGGAACTCACTTTGATTCATTTGGACAAACAGTCTGGATTCTTCATTATTCTTCCGCTGTGAATTTCAGCCGTATGTCAGGAGGACTGCGATATCATTATAGGAACATTTTCCTTCATATTGAGACAATCATTCTCATCTTTGTATCAGACACATGAACCTGTTGTAAGTCTGGCTGCTCTGCTTTGAAGATATCTCTGCGCTCTTTAACACGAGGCCTTTTTAACTGTTTAAATAAAAACACAGCAGGTAGCAGATTACAGCTTACTGTCAGCACTGTGCTCCTTTTTATCCTGTTTTTATTTACCTTGTTTGTACTGATGGTTATTTCTATCCTGTTTTTATTTACCTTGTTTGTACTGATGGTTATTTCTATCCTGTTTTTATTTACCTTGTTTGTACTGATGGTTATTTCTATCCTGTTTTTATTTACCTTGTTTGTACTGATGGTTATTTCTTTCTTGTTTTTACCCTTTCAGTCTCGAGCACTGTCACTTTGTGTGTCTGTCTTGTGCTGCTGCTTGTGTATAAAAGGAGGCCGACTCACTCCCTGTAAACCAAACCTGCCTACGTGTACAGATAAAGTAACCTGACCTGATTCTTTCTCGGCTTTGACAGCTTATTTCTACTTTTTTAATGATACATTTCCTGCAGTAAAACAACTGCATCAAATATCCACCCTGCATCTTGTCTTTCAGAGCATTCAACATTTTGTGTTTGATCATCTCAGAGATCAGGAGGAAGGTAAACAACATGCACACAAGAAGAAGTATTCCAGATGAAATGGAGGAAAACAAAGTCTGCAGTTCAGGGCGCCGGTTTAGCTCTGCGGTTACATCAGCGGCCCGCGCACAGAGGCGACAGTCCTCGATGCAGCGGCCCCAGGTGCTACTCCCCCCCTCGGCCCTTTGCCGTGTGTCGTCCCCCATTATCTCCTCCCCTGTTTCCAGCGCTGTCCTCTGTCCTCGCTCTCAGCAAAGGCACAAAAAGGCCAAAAGTCTGCACTTTACATGTTCACAAACTTTATATGTAGCAGGTCATCTATGAACCATGTCTGTGTTTAAATATTTCAGTCTGATTCATGTGAATGTGCTGAAACATTTACCCCGGCAGTAAGGCACAACGAGTTCTGCTAATGTAAAAGTGTAAACAACTGTAGACTAGAGCATCAAACGTGGATTAATCCACCGCAGAAAATAGTCCCTAAACAAATGCACTATGTCCTCGTGTCTGTTTGATAGAAGCTGCAGCGCGCGGCTGCTTCAGGAGCCTTTTTTAAACATGAACACTTTGTATTTATGAGCTGATTAAAAGTCAGTGAGCTTGAAGCTGAGAGCCACAGACAGGAAGGCACGTGGATTTAGAAGCCATTAAGAACAATGTAGAAGAACTCCACCTAGCTTGTATCCTGTTCATGTATTTATTGCTGTTCGGAGAGTGTGTGTAAATAAAGTTTGAATGAATAAAAAAAAGTGAGCTGCAGCTGGTCAGGTGGATCAGAGGAGATGAAGATGTTCAGAGAAGGTATGAGGAGAATGTGCAGGTAGAGGAGGAGGAGGAAATGAAACAATAACAGCGAGCAGGGCCAGCGTGTGTGTGTGTGTGTGCGTGTGTGTGTGTGCGTGTGTGTGTGTGTGTGCGTGTGTGTGTGTGCGTGTGTGTGTGTGCATGCGTGCGTGCGTGCGTGCGTGCGTGCGTGTGTGTGTGTGTGCGTGTGTGTGTGACGGTGGTGTTAACATGTGGTTATTGTGGTCTCAGCTGTTGCTTTTTCAACTGGAGACACTTGATGTGATTTAATGTTCTGCAGCAGAAAGAAGACATGAAGTTCTGCGTGCTTCAGAGCAGTCTGAAGTTTCTGTTGACTTTCAGTCGCAGGTTGAAAATGTTTCACTCGTCCTTTCTTTCTGTTTCTCTCTCTCCTTTTAGTCCTTTGTTTCTTTAATTCATGACTTCCTTCCTTCCTTTCCTTCCTCCCCTCTGAGTGCTGTTTCTTATTTCTTTCCTGCTGTCATTATTTCTTTAGCCGTATTTCTTCCCTTCCTTCCTTCTTTCTTCACCTCTTTACTCCCTTTTTTCAGTCCTTTGTTCTTTACTTGATCTTCCCTTCTTTCCTTCCTTCTTAAGTCCCTTGTCTTAAATTCTTTCTCCTAGTTTGTCTCACTGTCCTGTCCTTTCTTCCTTCCTTCTCCCTGTCATTCGTTACCTTTCCTTTTCTATCTGTCCTTCTTTCCTTATTAGTTCTTTTCTTTGTTTCTTTACTTCCTTCCCTTCCCTTCCTTTTCGTCTGCCCTTTATTCCTTTCTTCCCTTTGCATCTGTCTCTTCTTTCTTTAACTGTCATAACTTTTGATTTGAAGGTCTCACAGAACTTTATTTCACTTTTAATGTCGAAGGTTAAAAACATTTTAAGATCTTTTCCTTGTAGTTTAACTCTCTTTCCTTCAGTACTTTGAGTTATTGTATCACCTCTGTGCTGCAGGTCAATGTGTTAAATGTTAGTACAGAAGCAGAACACGGCGTCGACAGCAGAAAGCAGCGTTGGACTCTACCTGTAGGGGGCAGCGCTGCCCCAGGACAGGTAGTCGTTTGGGCGCGGCGCAGGTCGCGGTACGATCGGCTGCTCCACCGCCGTCACGTCTCCGGAGTAAGACTTGAGGAGCGAGGCGTTTTTGCTGGCCAGCATGGCGCGCTCGTTCCTGCGAAACTTCGCTCTCCTGTTCTGGAACCAAACCTGGAACCAAAGAGGAAACAACACGGGGTCAGCGACGTCTCAGATCACACACGGTCACATGACTTGTCTCTTCACACAGCCTCTCAAAGGTAGGACAGGTAGGAGACAGGGAACATGTTACATGTTAAATAGATTTCCTTTTGATGGACAAAGGCAAAGTAAGATTACTCTGTCACACGTGGTCGAAGCATCACGACACCATTTAAGGCTTAAAGGGACGGTGTCAGACGTGAGGGCTGTGTTTATGTTACGTTTTTTATGATTAATGAGTTGCATCGTTTTTCATCAACACTGACTCAGATTAAACTGTTTGATACTGCGTTGCTCTGAAACCAAACATCATCTGTTTTGTTTGGATCGGTTTTATAAAACACAATGACACACACACACACACACACACACACAAACACACACACACACACACACACACACACACACACACACGCATGTTTTTGCTCTTTTTCTGAATATTTGGCAAAAAATGTAACAATATGATGAGTGTGTTCACAAAGAGACGATTGATGCTGCATATAGTAAAAACGGGCTTCGACACAGCTGCAGTACAAACAGAAGGAAGAAGCTTCAGACGGTGTCGTGTTTCTCACGGCGGGGCACAAAATGACGTAAAAGCAGCCGTCACTTCATCGTACGTTAACAGATTCATTTCCCAAATCTTTACAGAGTCGTTGACCGTGGTGGAGACACAGACAACACCCGGCTGAAGGAAAAGTGAAAAGTGGTTCCTCGGATACTTGTTGGAAACCCGACTGAAGATGTGTCACACGGTTCACCGTATCCTCATAAAAGCTTTATCTAAAAGTTATCGTACATAATCTGACAAATATCATCCCCAGTTTGTGGAGTACCCAGACTTTGCCTCCTCAGGACGCACATCTGTTCAGTGTCACGTCTGCCTCTCTGTAAGTAAAGTAAAGACAAAGGTTCCATAAAAACCAAACGAACAAGAAGCTTTTCTGAACTCAAACTCTCTCTTTTAAAAACCTAACACATCTTTCATCCACCCCTCCTCGCCCCCCTCCCCTCTTTGAGAACAACCCCCCCCCCCATTGCTAAACAGATGATGATGTGACTCGGGGGGTGCTAACGCTGTTCCTCGCTGTGAAATCAAATCCATTATTAGAAGCCGCGGGCGCTCGCAGGGGCTCTCTGTCGGCTGACGCACAGCCTCAGGAATGAGCCCAAAGTCTCTTTTATCAAAGGATTTCTGCATCGCGCTCTGCTCCACATTAATCACAGATGTGCTGCTGCTCTCCCTCCAACATCACCATTTCCTCTTTCCCACTCTCTCTGCCCACAGAGCTCAGACTCGCACTGCAGAACGGGAAGTGAAACACACCGAAAAGGCACCAAAGGACATATTGATCTGCAGTTAATGCTTTAGATATACTCTGATTTCATCAGCCATACATGTAGATCACATCAGTATGAAACACAAGGGCTGTTTGCATTCAGAGAACAGTTGCATGAACCTTTCTGGACTCAGTTTAAATCCAGTTTGAATTCACAGGAGGGACACGGGCGACGTGTAAAATCTCAGTAAACACGGTCCCCTCTCTTTAGCCGTTACAGCCGAGATAAAAGACACTCTGACTGCAGAAACACAGATTCTCCCTGCCCTGGGTTTTGTCTGCCAGGCTCCAAACACTGTGTCGTCTGTAGCACTCTGCTGCTGGAGCTCTTTGGAGCTGAACGCAGCCTGAGAGGATGTTTCTGCTGACTCCGCCTGTCGTCGTGGAGGAATTTCCCCTGCTGGGATTTAGGGCGGTGCATCAGCGAGGTATGATTATAGATGTCTAGAGGGGTTTTTGTACAAATTGCACAGTGTATGTAAAGAATTAATAAATGACTGTTACTTTAATGGCTGCTTTCACTTTGGCAACACCTGCAGAGACCTTTCTGCAGCAGATCTTACACGTTTCATCGTCTCAATCAGCCGTCTCTGTTTTCAGTCGGTTAAAAGTCGTCGTTGTTTCCTCTTAAAAAACAAAGACGGAAACTTTCTAACAGCTGAAGCACACAGACAGTCAGCGGGGTAGTTTACACTCCTATCTCGAGTTTTCATTATGAATTAATGTAACATCCGTTACAGACAGTTGAAAACAGAAAGGCACAGCGGCTGTGGCGGTGGCTTTGCCTCCCCTGCAGTCGGCTCGTTGCAGTTACGGAGACGGTCCTGCTAACGTCACTCACTTCTGCACGAGTTCAGACAAAGATGAACCAGTAGATATTCTACGTGTGAGGGTGAGAGTGAGTCCTTCTTCCTCAGTTAAAAATGAAGGTGATGATTCAGACAGAAAATGCAGTGTTTGAGTGTTTATGAACAAACAACTCTGTTTGCATCGGAGCAGCGGCTGCACTCGTCTGGTGAAGGATCTGAAGGAACAGCACACTCATCCTGAGACAGACGAGTGGAGCGGGCTGGGATCGAACGTTTTATTGTGTGTGTCTGAACCGCTGTGCCACCGGACGCCCCAACAGTGAGTCATGTTAATGTTCCGGATCAGTTCCCCCTCCTGTGTGTCTGATTCAACCCCGCAGCTACGTCAGATCAGTCATCACGTCCCAAATACGCTGTCACATAAACAGGAAGTCATTTTACACTTTTAATAAACTTTAATATTCTTCTACTTTCTACAGAAACTGGACGTTACAATCAGTTCTACTTCTAGCGGACAGTTTCATTCATTCATTTTGCTCAGTTATTAAACAATACTTTGACTTTTTCAGCTTCTCTGTTCTCCCTCGTATTCATGCACTCACGTGATCGGCAGCTTACGAGTGATGAGTGTCAGACACTGTGTAAAGAATCTGTCATGTTTTTATGCTATTTTTACGTCGAATTATTTGAATTTGGTTACTAACTTAACTTTCCACATTCCTCCTGGCAACTGCAGAAGCACGGAAACTTGTGAATCACTGCTCGGCATAAAGCATGAGCAGCAGACGGCCGTCATCCAGACAAAAAGAAGTGATTTATGCTGATAAAATGTTTGTTTCCTTTACTGAATTTATTTTGTATTTTGTTGTTTAGAGGATAAAAATCCAGCTCAGTTTTCAGCGTCACAAAGCAGAATTTCAGTTAAAAACACAGTTGCATTAAACGTATTAAATCTGAACCCTCGTTTGATTGACGATATTAGTAAGTGTGATGTCATTTGTCCAATTACAGCCTCATATTTAGCTCCCGTTCCGCTGCAGCCTCATGTGTGGAACACATTTGCCGTTTATCACTGATCTGTAAACCTCGGAGGAAATTAGACGTCATTACATCCACTTTAGTGATCACATGCAGTCCTGAGGGGAGTTTACAAACTGCTCACAGACTCTCTGCTGTTGTTTAAGAGACCAAGTGAGTCCGACAGAAGGTTCTGACAGGTCCTTATCTTTAGAAAACCACAATGTGACATGTGAGTTAATAGGATCTGATAACAACCAGCCACTTTATCGGATTATTAACTTAATCTGTTAGTAGAAGCAAACAGATGAAGAGTCCCTGCTGCTGCGGCTGCGGCTGCTCTGCTTTATACAAACAGAGGACCCGAGGATCCTTCAATCCTAAACATGTATGTTTTGGGGTCTAATTTAAATTATGGAATTACTTCAGTAGATGTGTTCATCCTGCAGCAGTGAAACAGGCTGTAATGGCTGCAACATAATCCTTGATGGGTCAAAGGTCATCCACTAAAAGTTCTTGTTGTTTCCACTGACAGGCTCAGATTGTTATCCCTACAGAGATAGACCTTTTTGTTCAGGTAAGAAGATGCCAGAAACAGCCGTTCCATCGCTCTCTTCAAAGCCACCAGACGTCATTGAACAAAACAGGTATTTTACTTTGAAGAACAAGGGAGTTCCTGGTGTGCTGCTGCCTCGACACACAGTTTGTGTGTCAAATTGTGCAACTTATTTGGTTGTAAATTGTTACAAAAAAATTGCGTTGGCTCCAAATTAACAAACAATAACACAAACAAACCAAATGACAGAGGCAGCAGTAGACCAGCAACTCAAAGTAAAATGACTGTTTTTGTAAATGGAGTCTGGTGGCTTTGAAGAGAGCGACGGACCGGCTGTTTCGGGTTAAAAAGAAGCGTCTTCCTCTGTAAGAAAAAGGTCTATCTCTGTAGGGATCCTTTCTGTCACACACTTAGAATAACAATCTGAGCCTGGCCCACTTTTCCCTGAAAGATTACATCGCAGATTACAGAATCTGTAACGGCCAGATTTGCGGGTGCCGGCTGAGCAATCTACTGGAGCAACTCCAAAACTTTTTTGTGTCTTTAGAAAAATATACCAGAATAATCCTTTAACAGGTCGTCAAAACTTCAAGAGCCACTCTCGACGAGCAGAGGGATGCAGCGAGTTTCTGTCACTGTGTGTTTATAATAAAATGTTGATTTTTGTGACCCTTCAGTGAAAGCTGTTCGTCCTATTTCATGACTGAATACTTCGCAGTCTGGTGAGTTTTATGGCGTCTTCTCTTTGGATCGAAGGTTGAACCAAACTTTAAGGAATCGAGGCTTTTATTTTGTAAGAGAGGAGGATGTGGACAGGTGAGCATGTGCAGTGTCAGTGTTTCCCTGCTCGTACCTGGACTCTGGCCTCGGTGAGGTTGACCCGGCGGGCCAGGTCCTCCCTGACGAAAGCGTCGGGGTAATGTGTCCTCTCAAACACTCTCTCCAGAGCCTGCAGCTGGCTGCTGTTGAAGGTGGTCCTGTTCCTGCGCTGCTTCCTCTTCTTCTTCTCCTCCGTGTTCATCTGTTCATCTGCAGGGAGAAGAAGAAGAAGGTGATGTAATTTAACCTTAACGTGACTGTATGGCAACATTAGCTGCAGACACTACAACCGCAGGAGGTGATTTACAAAAGCTGCGTGTCCGACTGCATCGAGCTATAATAATAAATACATCTCCCAGCATTCACTGCTGCTGCAGCGGGCAGGTCAGAGCCTCTCAGACCTTGATCAAGAGGATTTTAAAGCATGCCACACTGAAGAACCACCCGATCGACAGCTGTGACAGAGTTAGTTTGTACGTCGGGTACAGGGATGCTGGTGGTCCTTGAACACGGCCCGTTGGTTTGACACGTTTCTACTTTAGTGAAAGATTTAAACTCTGTTTCCATCACTGATGACAAACAGCAGCTGTAACTTAACTTAAGTTGGCCTATAAGAGAATATCAGTGCGCTGGAGTGTAACAGTATGAAGGTTCTGATTGTGTATAGAAACATTTTTAATGATATCCTTAAATGTTTCTCTGCTCAGACTGCACACACAGGACGGACCGATCAATCAAAATGATTGTATAAAAAAGGAAACTTACTTTCCTCAGATTTTATCTTTAAACTATGACTTCTTTTTTTAAATGCAGTATCATCTTTCTTTCAGTATTGCAATAATTCACAATATATTGAACTGTTATCTCTGGATCTGGATACCAGATACACACGCACACAGCGCTGAAGACAGCGTGTAAATACGTCTGAAAAATAATTTGCTGCATCGCATAGAAAAGAAAATACTCACAGTGACACAGGTGAGCTTACACTTTGAGAACAGAAGTCATGAAAATGTTGAACAACAAAAACAAAACGGGCGTCCGTTCAGCCACTTTAATTAAGATATTCTCCCAGAAACATTCTCTGGATTATCGACAGTAAGGTTTTTTTCTGGAGCTGTTCGTTTGTTTTTGATGCCACTGCTGAATGTTGTGAGCTTCAGAAATAAATCACATCCACCTCCATCGTTTCTGCAGAAATGTCAGATATCAAACCCGGACTATCTGCACGGAGAGACAACAGTGAACAGTCTGCATTCAAATGAACTGACTCGCTCCTCGTCCACCGACTGATCAAACAGACGCAGTGAAAACAAACCCTCCACACAGAACACGGAGGTGATTACATCCTCCTCCACAGAGCACGCTCAGGAACGTGCTGCAGGCTGGAAGCAGTGTTGGTGTTTTGTGGCTCCACGACACGACCACAAAATAACACTTTCACACGGAGGAGAGGCTGTGATCAGGCATGTTCCTCACTAATTACACACTCACACACACACACACACACACACACAGGTGGGCGGTTAGCTGGTAGTTAAATGTTCTGAGAGTTTCTGGAATCGTTAGTTTTTCGTTGCACATTTTAAATGAAACATGAATAAAACTGTTTTTCAGCTCCAACATAAAAACGTTGTAATCCCTGTGACTCGTTCACTCGTTCCTCTCAGAGTCTCACACACTGATGTTCTCTCTCTCTGCATTTTGTGACGCCACAAATCTAAAATTATTTTTGTTCTTTCGGACGTTTGTTCAGAAATGTTGTTTGTTTGGATTCAAAGAAGTTTCTTTTCCCGACTCCCCCGAGGTCGATGAAGTATGTGCGATTGTGATTAAAAACTGGAGCGTGTTTCTGTGACTCTGCTGATGCTTTTTAAAAGTATGAGCAGTTTACATTACAGCCACCGTCTTTATACATCTCAGAAACTTTGAGGCTTTTCACTTGTTTATACCTTTTATTTGTACTTGTATTCTATTTTTTATTTATCCATCTATTCTTTTTTTTTTATTCTGTATTCACTGACTTGTGACTTTGTCTTGGTACTGCTGTAACACCCGAATTCCCTCCTGGGGATCAACAAAGGGTTATCTTATGTTATCTTAATGTTTTATTTCATTATTTATTTTTATATTATTATTTATTTTATTTTATTATGTTATTAGATTATAGTTAGAGTATAGTTATAGTCAGATTTGTTTAGAATTAATATTGTGTCTTTATTCTTGTTCATGAACGAATATTTGCATCAGAAACTCATTTCACAGACTCGTCTGAATTATTTTAAAAAGTTCGACTTTTACTTTGAAAGTATTTTTTCTGTCTGGTAAAAATCTAACATCTGCAAAATGTCAACTCTTCCAGAATTTTTCAAAATAAAATGTTGACTTTTAAATATCTAAAGATTAAATGATATGTCAGATCACGAGAGTTTAGTCTCATGACCTTCATCAGCTGGTGCTCGGTAAATAGAAAAGGTCTTATTGTGGAGAGTTGAGACTCAAATCTCGTTTCTGACACGAAACCAGTCTGCTCTTTTTTTTACTTTTTAGTCTCAACACATTTTTTACTTTAAGAGAAAAACTGACAGAAAACAACACGAGACAAAACAAAGGTCCTCGAACAGGAACGCTTCTGCACAAGAAGAAAAACTGTGAATGTAGAAAGTCTTTGAGGGAAGTACTGCTTTAAAACACACACACACACACACACACACACACACCTAACTCAGTGTCACACACTCAGCCTGTTTGTTTAGTTGTCTCCATGTTATCTCATTAGGCCGCCCCTCCTCCCCCCTGCAGTTTAATCCAATCAGGACGCAGCTGAGAGTAAACTGAATGTAGACGGATTAAAATGACTGAACGCAGCGACCCTTCAAACAATCGGTCACACACATCAGACGTCCAGAGTTTCACCACAAAGAAGGAAAAAAATTACCCAAAAATGATCCTTTCAAAGAGGAAACCATTTTTCGATAATTAGAGATCATTTTGTGACCCGTCACGTGTTCACAGAACACTTTGGTGATCCGTATCCAGAGCTGATCCGTTTCACAGCTGATTTAAACCTGAGTGATGGAGAGCTGCAGCCTGAGGAGCGAACACAATCCTCCACCTGCAGACAGGTTTTATAAAGACTCAATGAAGAGTCATTAAAAATGCAGCTGACACTAAAAAGTGCTGTCCCCTCATTTGCATTAATTTGCTCTGATTAATGATTGTTGTGACTGGTTCTCTTACAGCCACATACAAAACGCTTTTTGACCTTTGAACTCTGATTTAAAAAACTCCTCTCTGCGCCTGCCCTCCGCCCGGCGAGCTGAGAGCAGCTTCAGGAGCGAACTTTTACAGACAGTTCATAAAAAGAAAAGTTTGATGATAAAGTTTCTGATTGTTGGATTTGTTTTCAGTCTGCCGTTTTATTTTTCTCTTTTGAAAGCGGAGTGACACTCTGTGGGGTCATGACCCCCCGGGGAGGAAAATCATTAACAACATTCAAATACTAAATATTTCATTTATTTTAATCTTTGTAAAAGTTTATACTTAGTTTATTTTTTCAGGTTACATTTTTGTGTTTTATTTTTTATTACATTATTCTGAATATGTAACTAATGGGGGATATGTAGGCTATTTTTTAATTGAAGAACAAGTATCTGTAATATGCAGTCACAAAGAATCGTCTTTCCTTAAAGTCCCGATGTGTCCTTTTTAAATCAAGTAGAAAATGAGAGAAGTACAAACTCCTCTGTGTCCTCCGCCTTCACTGAGCTGGAAAGATTTGGTGTTTTAAAATGAAACACAGGCGTGCAGTTGTGTTTGTTTATAGCAGAAACTTTAAACCGGTTTACCACCAAAAATCTCCCATCAGCCTCTCGCGTGCATCTTATAGTATTCTGGGAGTATTTTGGTGGATGGAGGGAAAACAGCGCGGCTGCAGAGAATGTTTCCTGCGGAGTCAGACTCAGTAAAGTTCGGCTGTAAACGCTGAAGGCAGCCGCACATGGCTAACCCGAGACCGCGCACTCTCCCCCCTCTCTCCCTGTCTCTCCCCCCGCTCTAAAAACAGCCGTTTAACAAGCACGAGGTTAAAATGAAAATCATGACACACTTCATTAGCGCGCGAGCCCGTTTGATGACGTTACAACCGGAAGAAAACTCAAAAAAATAAGATTTTCTGTTGTTGAAAAATGAGTTATTAAATATGATTATTGGGTAGATTTGATCTTCCTTAATTAGTGTAGCAATTTAACAGCATGATTCAATAAACTACATTTATTCTCTTTGTTGACACGGTTTCATTATAAATATCGATCTATGGACTATATGCTGAACTTATAACTCGTGTATAAAGCATACTGCTATTTATGTCAGTCCTTTTCTTAAATGTTAATGTTGCTGTGTTTTGTTTTTTTAACTTTTAATAAAGCCAGTATTTACACGGCTGCACCTGTAAATTAAACTTGTACATTTATGTGACCTTGTTCAGGTTACTTCCTTGTTTTAAGGCGTAAATTCAGATTCTGATAGACGCAGAAAAAAAACATGTAAAGTGATCAGGTCAGGACAAAAATATAAATACTGAATATACTTTGGTTTATCTTTCCTGCACGAAGGAAATATTTGACCTAAATTTATTTAATGAGTTTTATTATTTAGCACAGAGAAGACACGGCAGGTCTGACGTGGACGAAAAGGAGTCCTTAAAGGATTCACATTTAATTATTCTATTTAGTCAATTCCTAACATGTCACATTTATTTATTGTTAAAGAATTAATCATTTGAGCTTCTGTCCTGGTTTGTGCTCAGCATCACTTATTTCTGGGTTTTATTTTAAATGATTAAAAATAATAATAAAAGAATAAATAAAATATTTAAAGCTCCGGACTTTATTTTTACAATCCTCAGAGAGCTTTAATAAAGTCTGCACAGCAAATCAGCGGCTTCATCACCACCGTCCTGCAGCTGCCGGTGTGGCCTGCACGTGGAATCACACCGATCTCATTAGCAGCCATTAGTGAGGTCAGTTAGTGCTCCGGCTTAAAGCTCATTTAGAGCAGGAGAAAGGGAGATTAAATAACACATTTCATTTGTGCTTTTACTTTGAAATTTTCTTTTGCTGATGTTTTCTATTTTGTGTTTGAATAATTTTACTGGCATTTTTTTTGACAAATTAAAAACGCGTAAAATCATTTAGAAGAACTGTTGCGTTCACGCTTCTGTCAGAAAATCGGAAAAATGATATGCAAAGTGCATAATTAGGCCTCAAGCCTTTATTATTTATATGTGAACCTTTTTGTACATCTGGTCACGAGCCTGTCACAAAATATATCAGCACAAATGTTCCTACTCATCCAACCAACTAGGACTGATAAAGCTTTATTACCTGATGTCTTTACAGTCTCGCGCATCCTCACCTGGCCCTCTGCGATGCTGCTTTCTGTTATTTGATTCCTTTAATTGTAACGTGAAGACACGCGCTGTAATTGTGACAAATGATCGCGCTCCGGGTTTGTGAAAGTGTTTGACAGGCCGAAAATTACCGTGAATTAACGACGTGACCCGAGTCACTTCCTCCTGCATATTTCTCACACCGATTTTTAGCCTTTAAAAAAATAACAATAACACTCATTAAAGCCTCCTGACAGCCTCTGCTAGCGACCCCGAGAGGAGGAGAAGAAGAGGAGGAGGAGGAGGAGGATGGAGAGTTTATTTACTCTCTCAATGGTGCGCAGGAGAGGCCAAACAGCGGGTTTCTGCTCGGAGTTTTAGTCGACTTCCGTGAACGCAACAGCGCTTTTTATGTGCAGTAAGTGTGGAAAAATAAAAGCCCTGATTTTTAGACTCGACCGTCAGCGGAGGCTCAGCGACAAGTATCCGCTTCTAAACTCATCAAACTCGGCCTCATTTTTACGCACGCACGGAGGAGGGCGTGGTGGTGGACAACTGGTTTCTGATTATAAACTAGCTACTACAAATATTGATGGCCAAACTATCACACACGTGGCAAAGTCATCATGAGACTCACTTTAAGTATTTCCAAAATAAGAGTCAATTCATGTTTACTTCTTCCTCTTAAATAAAAAGATCAAAAACCTGCCCGGACAGTGAATGTGGCCTCATTTAGAGCACGAGAGAGAGATTTATTACCCCCGAGTCTGACTCGCGAGGTTCCCTCACTGACCATGTCCACCAACATCACCATACCTCACTGACATCAAAGTGTTAATGGTAAATTAATGGCCGTTTTGAGGGGGAGGCCGTCAGGGATGATGCATTGCCAAAACTCACTAAAGGATTCCTTCCATGCGCGCGGCAGCTTTCCGCGGAGCTCCATTCATGCGCTCAGCACGCGGACACACGCCAGAACGTAATGAAAACAAATGACTTTCAGCCTGTCATTAAGACTACATTTAGGTGAGATTTTCCAGAGATGAGGCCTGATAGCGTGAGATTCTCACGCCTGCGCACAGCGAGGAGGACGCATTTCTATATTTCTCTCACGAGATTAAAAAGATGTTTGTGATTCTCCCGCCCTGCTCCAGCCTCTTCAGGCTCCTGTCGCTCTGTCTTTCACTTACTCTCCTGCTGGGTCGTGTCGCTCCCGCTGGTCAGACCCGGGGACTCCAGCATATTCCTCCCCGCCTCTCCGACGCTCTCGTCCGCCTGGCTGCCCACCATTTCCCCGGCCTCCTCCAGATCCAACAGGTGGCTGACCGAGAAGTTCTTTTTGGCTTGCAGGTTGTCCAGGTTAGACGTGATCGGGCTCTCCAGGCGGTTTGATATCGAGGCTTGCCTGTCCATTACATGTGCATAGCTAGAAGTCATGACGCACGAGGGGAGCAGCGGGAAAAACGGAGCGGCGTCAAGAAGAAGAAGAAGAAGAAGAAAGAGAAAACACAAGGAAAGTGAGCTGAGCGGATCCTCCGTGCATGCAGGACGCACGAGCAGCAGCGCCTCCAGCAGCCACAGAGAGAGAGACCCCGGTCTTCCGAGCAGAGGCGGGTGTGTTCACATCCAGATCAGCCGCGGAGGGCTCAAACAAACTGCAGCAAAGTTTCTCCTCGCCTGTTTTTCCAGATTAAACTTCCTAAAGCCAATCCATCCAGCGGCGCGCGCCAACAGCAAACAAGATTGACGGGATATCAGCTCGTCCTGCTGCCTGAGCGCGAGAAAAGTCCTCTGAGAAGAAGAAGAAGCTCTTTTCCCACTCTGGCTGAGTCACATCTGAGCAGGAAGAGCTGCTGCTGCTGAAGATGATGATGATGACGACCAGATGCGCAAAGCTCCGTGTGTGCGCAAAGCTTGCTCAGCGGCAGCTAGGCGCGAGGAGGCAGGACGTTACTGCCGCACCTCCAGGCTACACACCCTGTAGTCTCTCTCTCTCTCTCTCTCTCTCCCTCTCTCTCGTAAATGAAAGAGCCCCGTAATTACGTGGCAATGCCTTCATGTTGTGTGTGACGTTTCACAGGCCCCCACCACGAGCTGCCTCCTCCCCCCTCCCTCACAGAAACATCAGCACCATCAACACCCGCGTTTGGCCTGTTTCTGTTGCCCCCCTGGCAAACCTCACAGCCTAATGAGTGTGAGTGAGAGTGTGTATGTGATTGTGTGTGTGTGTGTGTGTGTGTGTGTGTGTGTGTGTGTGTGTGCAGGGGGACACGCGGCTGTTATCACTGCTGTTGTGTTGATAAACCCACTCTGCGTGTCCTGCGGTCTGCCACCGACTACATCAACCATAACCCGGGCCAGTTAGTGCATCCACAGCTCTGCCCACATGAACACAGGCGAGACGTCTGAGTGGTAGAGAGCAAATATATTCAGGAGCGATGAATTCATTATTTAAAATGTTTCGATTAATGAGGTTGGAATAAAAAGAAACTTAATGTGAAAATAAGAAGCTCGTGGTCACCACGCAGCGCCCCTTCACATGCATCCATAGACCGTGTAAGATGAGTGGGCGTAGCCTCCTAGTCTGTAAAGTAATGTCCAGCAGGGGGCGACTCAAGTGGTGGCAAAAGAAGTGTGATCCTATAGAAGTCTATGAGAACATGCTCCTCCTCCTCTCCTGATGTATTCCCTCAGTAAACATGTTCCTAACGAGTTTATGGTCTCAGTCTCTAGTTTCAAGTCTTCTTCAGCACAGCATGATGTTCATTTAGTCACTGATGCTCCCATTGAGAGTCACACAGACCAGGAAGAGGGGAGGGGTTAGAGCGGGGCTGCCTGTGATTGACAGGTCACAACAATGGCATTTTGTTAGCTAAAATTAGCATCCCGGTTGACGTCACAGTGGACATGAAAGAGATGCAACTTACTTGGCGCTGCTAACCCCTCGCTGCTCCCCTGCTCCACCCTCCCGCAGAAAGTTATTGCTTGGGAAAATATTTTTGGTTCTCTTCTGTCGGTGGAGACCATAACAGAGCATAAAGAGGAGTAAAGACTGCACTTTCATCGGTTGAATATAAACACTGAGATAGACTCGTTGTTTGTCAGTAAGAGCTAGCTGTAACTGGTTCTGGTCCTGCTGTAATCATCACGTCCTGCAGACTACTGCTCCTTCACTCACTGCACTGAGCTCTAATCTCTTTAGTCGTACACGTCATTTTAAGCACAAGTCTTACCCCTCATCAGACAGCAGTTGCAAACCTGCAGGTGAATCAGCCACTGCCCTTCTCACAGGATAATTCTCAGGTAGGAGGCTCAGCCAATCAGAGCTGGAGGAGAGTCATGGCTGCCTGGAAAGTCCCTCCAACCAAACTGGAGTCTTTGGGGAGTTTTCATGCTTTCACTTGAAGAAGGGAGAGAAAAAACAAAAAGCATTAGACTGTTAGGAGTTCCAAAGAACCTGAAGATAAAATAGATTTCAGGTTTCTGGTACATCCTGGATCATTTTAACCTCTTTGAGTCCTAAACATGTTTAAAAGAAACATCTGAGGAGGAACGTCAGTCTGTGGTTGTTCTACAACAGTCCTAAAATGTTTAACAGAAGAGACATTTATCATCATATTTCATACACTGTTCTCTGAATGTGCAAAGAAACCAGTAACTGCAGCCGTGTAATGAAAGAGACTCAGAACTCTGGGAACTAAACCGAGTTAGCTCGTGTTGTCTCTGACCTGTGGGTTAGTTTGGTTGGAGAGTTGGTGGTGAGGGGCTGAAGGAATGGAGGGAGTTTGATGTCTGAGGTGATTTGGGGGAGGGTTTTTTTTAGACGGGGGGTTTCATGTGCTCAGATGGCAGCAGTGGACTCCGGCTCCGAGCTGCCATAGACATCCCGTAGCTTCCAGCCCCCTGATCTGGGAAAAGAACACTTGATGCCATCAAAGGGACGCGGATTGAATCCAGATGTGGCGCTCTCGTTCTTTCCATGTATTTAATGAAGGCGCAGGGATAGAGTAGACTTTTTCATCATTAGTTTTCCCTCCAGATTCTCTTTTCCTGCCTACAAGTCCATTCCTGTGCCAGCTAGGGCAAAAAAAGAAAGAAAAAAAGGCCTCCCCACGTCTCAGACTCTCAGCCTTCTCCTCCGGGGCCCCTCCGCTTTGTTCAGACTCGATGTGAAAGTGGCCTGTTTGCTCCGGCTGCTGCAGTTTGTCTGTGGCGAATGGAAACGTCCAAACATCTCTGAGAGGAGAATGCCATCCTGCAGGGCTGACGCTAGCAGGCGGAGGCTGGAAGGAGGACGATGGACACATTTATACTCGGACTGACTTAGAAAATGTGCAGTTTCTTTTCAGTCCCTCGCTGAAGAATTTATTTTGTCAAAGAAAAAGGAAGAGCAGCTTTGTTGTGTTCTGCATTAACAAGAAACATTTGAGCTACAGTGAATCAGCATTATCTCAAAATATATTGTTACCACGATCAAGTGAAGTCAGTTTATTTTAAGAAGACATCAAAACAAAAAAGCTAGCAGAGAGGTTCTGATCACTCTCAGGTAAAAGCATCATTATGATAAACAGTAAATGAATAAAATCAGTTCAGAATGATGGAGATGTTTAAAACAGCACTTCTGTTTCACCGAGCAGTTTCACAGGAATCTGACAGACCCTGAATATGGACCAACATGTTTTAGACGCGCACCATGTAAATACAACGTCCGTTTGAGTTCAACAAGAGGCTCAGCTGCATATCAGTCTGACTACAGCTCCTGCGCTGCGGCCGCTTCACTGAGCTGAGCATGATAAAGATCAAATATGATCAATAACTGCAGAAGACAAGAGAGAGCGAGGTGGAACGTCTCCTCCGTGACAAACACACACACGTCATCGTCTACAAACATTTTCTACGTCTGCAACTATTTTGTCTGATTATAAAATGGTGTTAACAAGAACCTCAGAGCTTCATGATGACGTGAGCACGAGCTCTGGGTCCAAAGTTTGATCCTCAAACATTTAAGGTGTAACTACGAGCAAGTTTAACTCTGCGTCTACGTTTTCTTTATTTTTGTATTGATTGTTGAGCTTTTCTGCTGCTCGCTGCTGGAGAGCTGTGTTCTGAGCACAGTGACAGAGGCTTCTCTGTTTATGTCTCAGTGTTTGCACTGTGCAGTACGTTTCATCGTAGGAGAAAAATACTGTAGATATTTTTACATTTCTGCTACAGATTAAATGTAGCTGCTGATACCTGAACATTTGTAGTTAGAGTTGAGATGCAGGACTTTCACATGCTTTCAGTGCTTCTTGCAGGACTGCTGACTTTGTTCTGTCAGACTGTAATCACGTCTGTCTGCAGCAAACAGCATCATTTCAGTGTTTGCATTCACCAAAGAACATGCACAGCTGCCTCACAGACATCAATGCACATCATGGACTACAAAGAGGAGTAGGAACTGTACGGCCAAATAGAGACGTACTGTACATTCTTACTGTACGCACATATAAGAACTCTGTATCAGCACTGTTTTTAAATGTGCAAAACCTGCTCGAATGAACCGCATCAGTTTGTCTGTCATCGTACTTTGTCACCAGGCATGTAAGTCACTTTGCTCTCCTGTTGCAGAGTATTAGAGTGTATTTAACGTCTAAATCTGAAGCAGCCGTGTTTGATCCGTGTTACAGTCATCAGTCTGAGTGACAGGCAGCTTCTGGGCTCAGGTTCCACTCTGATAAAGTGCATCACATAAATCTAACAGACGCGTGTTTGCTCTCTGATTCAGGGTTTGACTCAAAGCAGGACTGATTAGAAAGAATTCACTGAAGTCGTGAAACTGTGACTCACTGTGACTCGTGCGGGGACGCGGGGAGCTGATCATTATGGTCTGTTCGGGTCGGGATGGAGCGGTCTGTGGGTGGTACCTGAACGGTGCTGATCTCACAGAAACCTGCTGAGGGCGGAGTCAGGCGTAATGAGGAGAGATCAGCTGGCAGGTGAGAGAGTGTGACCTCAGAAATACACAACCTGTTTAATCACACTCAAGTCAAAGTTAGAAAGAATTAAACTACAACCAAGAAATGTGCTTACACTACAGTTCAGAGGAGGAAAAATACCCTGACACATTTAGGTACTTTCTAACATGAGATGAAATCTTCCTGTTTTTATCTGTCTTCATGTAAATATCTCTTATAAGTGTCCAGCGGTTGTTTTCAGTCAGTGGTGATAAAAGAAGTTGTTTAAACAGCAGTGAACAAAGGAGCAAAGTAAACGTGCAGTTACTGTTTCTGCATTCTTTCACTCTTCTATGTTTGTGTGAAAGTTACAGCTACTGTGGCGATAAAGTTCTTACATGTTAGATAATGATGTTAACTTTTTATAATTAGGTCATAAATAATATAATTTAATTATGTTTAACTAATGCATGAGTCATTTTGATTTATTGCAGGATGTGTCATGAATGTATGTATTTATGTGTGTAAAATAAACATTTGTATGTTGCATCATAGTTCCACAAAAAACAGGCGTCAGAAATAAACTGTTATGTAACTAGAGTGCAGCTGATTTGATGCATATGGACGAGTTTTAATATCTCCAACATGTGCAATATCACTTTTCTATATCAGGCTGTATTAAATTCATTACAACCGTCATGACCTGATTCACAACCTGATTTATCTCTGCACCTTTGCACTCTCTAAGTGTTGTGTTTATGTTAAATAATGTATATATATATATACTTATAAATATATATATTCATAATTTGTAAAATATTTTTGTACCCACAGGTCTGTGTGTAGTACTTTAACATTTAGTTTTCAGTGTCTGTCTGTTTAGGTTGTGTGTCTGTACTTTGAGAGCAAAGAAAACTTCCTCGTATGTGTCCACATACTTCTTGGCCAATAAAGCTGATTCTGATTCTGTGCAACTTCACTTCCAATATCAGAGACAATATTCATATTTATTAATTCATTAATTAATATTTATAGATTGTAACTTTTAGCAATACAACCTGTTCTTAATTATTATGCATAATTACGTTCTTTATCAACTTTAAATTCATAATCTTGTGCAACATAACTTTTTACGACTTTACAACTGTCAGTGTAATTGCCACCCTTACTTTAAATCCCTTGTTGTGTTATTCTATAAGGCGATGTCTCTTTTACATTAACAATTTAACTGTTTTATATTTCACTTGTATCTGAGCTGTATTTCTCTAACGTGCGCTGTGTATCTGGAGCGACCTGCTCGAGAAGGTTCTCTTATCTCATCAGCTGTGGGCAGATGCGTCAGCAGGCGGCAGAGCGCTGCAGGAAAGTAACACTCGCTGAAATACAATTTCAGTCTTTCTACAGTTCATAATATTTCCTTCAGTGTTTTCATGTGTTTTATATCGCTTATACATTACAAAGGAGGAAACTGTATTTTTTTTTACTGCAGTTTTTATCTGACAGCGGCTGTCAATCAAGCTCTAAAACATATGATTATGATTGAAGCTTAATAAACCTTATATGTTAAATTAGATTAGCCTTGTTACATGCATCAGCACTGATTTTCTTGTTATGCACAGAAACTTTGAGATTATAGTTTAAATGCAACATTTACTTATATTTTATGAAGTATATTTTTGTTTATTATATTATTATATATAATGTATAATTATATATTATTATTTGTGTTTTGTATACATTTATTTACTGCTGCTTAAATACTAATAAAAAACCTTCTTGCACCCGAGCTGTCAATCAAAATGCTGCATTTAAGTGAATTTTTCATGACGGTCTAAATGTGTTTTCATGTCTTTACTTTCTCTGCGTGATCTCAGTCCCTCGGTGCAGTCCTGCCCGGCCCGAGGAGGCTGAGGAGGAGGAGGAGGAGGAAGGTCCGGGGCAGCCGCCCTGCCGCCGCCGCTGTCCGGTGACCCCTGGAGCTGATTGGAGTGCAGTTTTGGCCCCTGTCCTGTTTGATTTCCTTAATTGGGGGTGAATGGCCTCCTTGTTGACTCTTTACTTCCTGTGCAGAGAAGCACGCGCTGCAGACACGCTCCCTCTGCGCTGCGCTGATTACAGCCGCTGCACCGGGACTTGTGCTGCAGGGACCGAGCTGCAGACCTCTCAAGCACTCTGATTACAGCGATCAGAGGAGACGCGGAGGGGCCAGGAGCGGAGCTGGTCCACGACCCGCCTGCACGCAGCATCACAGCTGTAAACACGCAGCACGCAGGGACGTCATGCTTCTGTCTCTTATGAAAGCCGTGAACACATGAAAAATAATGTTTTGCTAGTTTCATATATAGTGTTGGGCTGCAACAAAGATTCTTAATACTGTGCTTACGTAAACTTAAACTTATATTAGGCAGTTTTAAACTTCCAAGTGTTTTATTCCTCTGCGTCACAGCGGCTGTTACTTTGCACAGTTTACACACAGAACACGTGATCAGTCAGTAAAACATGATGAACTGCTGCAGATTAAACGAGCCGACAGCAGTTAAATTAAAGTAATAATATTGGCAGGTCCATCCTGCAGAGTGAGCGCTTTTTGCTTCATGTACTGAAGTTCTTCTGAACGCAGATTATTATTGGTGACTGCTAATTTATGGTCTGAATTTA
Source organism: Semicossyphus pulcher (assembly GCF_022749685.1). NCBI lineage: Eukaryota > Metazoa > Chordata > Actinopteri > Labriformes > Labridae > Semicossyphus > Semicossyphus pulcher. The sequence continues at coordinate 34,208,857 of NW_027211715.1, forward strand.
AGTTGGACTTAGAGTGTCTGAAAACGATGGAACTTTACTGTGGAGGATGAAGACGCTCAAAATGCTCCCTGTGGAAGTTTGTGATGTGTCCTATATTTGTGATACAGCTCCCGCACAGTCACACACACGGGCACAGTGAGAGTCCGTTTCTGTTACCCCCTCCACAGTCAATTATAGGACCCACATGGTGCATGTATGTTCTTCTGCTCTGTATGTTAATGACAACATGATGAGTCGGCCTTGTGTTAAAGCAAACATGCATTATACTCTTTGTTTTCATGGGTCTACTAATTTATTTAAGGTCATTTTGTGAAGTGTCGAAATAAAAGTAGATTTCAGTGTGTGAAAAAATGCTTGTACAATTATCATGTGAATATTGTGAATATAATTGATAAGAAGTGTTTAACTTTTTATGTGTGCTGCTGTAAATGTCTCTACATGCATCAATACAGTCTGACCTACAGCTCATTTAAAATCTGTACACAGACTGGTCTGGTAAAAAATGGTTTGATTAAAAACAACACAGTTCATGAACTACGTGAATCGATATATTGTTAATTTATATTATAATTTAATTATTATTATTATTATCTAAATATTATATAACATTTAGAAGACCTACCAGCAGTTATTCTTTAATGGTTTGATGTGAGGGTGTAAAACGTGTAAGTGACGCGCAGCTGGCAGATAAATGTGCTGTAAATAACAATAATAGAGTAATTGCGTGTAATTGTGAGTATTACATGAAGTATCAGTTATGTTTTACGACGTCTTGTGTCGAGCTGCAGCTTCACTGTAAACGCTCAGACTGAAATCTGCTCCTGATTAAAACTCAACAGTTTACAGAGAGAGACATTCAGCTCGCGCTCTTTATAACAAACCCCGCGCGCAGAGAGAGAGCGAGAGAGAGAGAGAGAGAGAGAGAGAGCGGAACGCCGCGCGAGCATCACGAGGAATCAATCAGTAATCAATTAATCAATTAGTGGTTCACGTCGGTGGGTTTGGGTTCAGTTAAAAGCTCTGGCTCATTTTAAATGTAAAGTTATGATGAATCATCTTCGCTCATTATTTTCTGTGTTTTCCTTCAGAAACATCTGCGCGCGCTTTAACACGAAGTGAGGAGTATCTGAGCAGCTGCGCGTCACGAGGCCAAATCACATTCATGTCTGAGTTCTCCTACAAGAGTCTAATTTTCATTTATCGCTCACATTTATCTTTGAGAGTGTGTAAAAAGGATCAGAGCCACATGCTCGGGATTTCCATCATCTGGTTCTGATTATTACTCATGATTTTACTTTGTTTATATTTATTACAACTTGTTTTTTTTTCTTTGGCTAATAAAATTAAACCACCGTTAATCTCAGATTTCTGACTTTAAACTCACAGTCCGGATTTAAACATTATTACTTACTTTGTATAAGTAAACGGTTTATTTTTCTTTGGTTAGTCAAGTCAGAACTCTGCCTTTAATACCTTTCAGAGCGCACACTTTAAACTCGAACTTCTGACTTCAGGCTCAGAATTTTAACTTCATAAACCGTCAAGTTTTTTAGTCTTTTTCAAACCAGAATTCTGACTTTTAAATGATAACTTTAACTAAGATTTTTGTTTTTTTAACCTCTACGAGTCAAGTCTGAAATCAGACGTCAGATATGTGCTCACATGTGTCTCTGATGCTCTTTGGTTGGTTTTGGGGGAAACATCATTAATTCGGCCTAAGTATTAAATTAAGACTGCGCTTGTGACCCAGCAGCTGAATGGACCCGGGCACGTGCTCGTTAATTGCAGATCCAATTAAACGGAGGCCGAGCGGAGTTCCAACATGAAACCAGCTTCACAGTAAATCTGACTCCATCATCTCTTCCGCTGTTCCGGCTCTCAGTCGTACCGACAGCGGGGTCAGAGTTCAGCTGGTCCGGGGGTGAAGCTCGGCTCGTCCAGATGCTTCAGAGACGTTCAGGGGGAAAAAATAAAATCTGGATTTGGAGCTTTTTGTTTTTTCTCTCGGTCTTCTCCGGTTTCAGACTCTTTTCTCGACCTGTCGAGCGACGCCAGCGCCACATAAATCACACTTTACTTTATAAACCTCCGCTCTCTGAAGTCCGGCCCAGCGCGCGCACACACACGCAGAAACACACACACAATACACCACTCCCCAATGGAAATGTATTTGTAATGTAGGAACGATTTCTGCAGTTTGAGCCGGTTGGATGCTTTAATGTCCGCAGCCTGAATCTTCTCATTTTTCTTTTTCATAATCCAGAGCACATTTCTCTTCACAGGACCCTTCCCTCCCTCGCTCCCTCCCTCCCTCGCTCGCTCCCTCCCCAGGAGTTCTTCTGACAATTATTATTATTACTCCCATTAAAGGTGAGCAGCGAGGGGATCATGTGGAAGTCTACAGGAGGAGGAACACACTCCGATCAGGTCACACTGTCCTGACTTCTCTCCAGAATATTTCAGTAAAAACATGAACTCTGTTATTAGATCAAGAAATGAAAGTGGGTTCAGTCAGTGGGGGAAACATCACTCAGATATTATATTTAAGTTTAAGTATAAATACTGTGATGTGGAATTTTCTTCATTTCAAGTAAAAGATGTGTTCAAAGAGTGCCGACTCTTTAGGTATCAGAAGTATGCCTTACTGGAGCCTCACTTATTACCTCTCTTATCACAGATTTTCATTTTAATATATTTGACGCATCAATAATAATGTGATGTCCTAAAATGTTTTTACTCTTGATGAAATTCTTCAAATCAAACTTATTTTGAGTCTATATTTCTTCATGTGCTCGTTCATGTGGCCTGACAGTAAAACATCGCAGGCCGCTGCAGGACAATTATAAAACCTTAGAAAATACTGATCTGAAAACAGGCTGGATGAAACGTCCACACTGGCAAAAAAAACAGGAGAATAAGACTCTTATGATGTATGTCGTTTCTGTATATGTATGTCGACAGCCTGGTGTTCCTCTAACTCCTACAATTCTGCAGCCACATGAGCGTCAGAGCCCCTTCACCCAGATCTCTCCCTCTCAGGACAAAAAGCTCGAGTTAATCCAGCAGATACGTCTCAGGGTGGAGACTTTTTTTGTGCAAATTTGCCGAGTTGAAGTTAGAAAGAATTGTCTTATAAAACCTGACAGTTATGGCGTCTAAAGATGGACAGTGGAGGCCAAACAACCCGAGCCGAAAGGACGTACAGCAGCAAAGACATCAAAACTTTAGAGGAATCAGAATCTGCAGAGTAACTTGAGTGTCCGTACTCCCTGCGCAGCAAACTGTGCTGCTCTTCTGTTACACTATGAAATCTTTTTAATGCTTAGTTTAGTTTCTCGACTGTAGAAGTGCTGCTTGCTTGCTTACTTGCATTTAATTTTTAATTCAGCTTTTTGTTCATTATTTTGCAAGACAAATATGTAAAACTCCTTTACAATTAAATAAACCTGACTGTGAAATAAATGCAGTTTCTCTGTCGTGTCGTAGAGCAAAAGAATAAATTAAAAGTGAAAGCACAAAAGGGAAGTAAAACAAGTGTCCTCAGATTCCTTCAGTGGAGTGGAAGTGACATAATTCAGTAGTTTACGTGTTGGCTTTTATAATTTGCTTTAATCTGAGCAGAGATCTGCTCCTGGGACTTCAAACGCTGACCTCGGAGTTTGAGCGGGGACAGACGGGACGGTGGTCACTCTCCCTCTCTGAGCTTCTACCTCCCAACTAATTAAAAAAGCTGCTTTTACGGCCTCCTCCTTCAGACGGCCAGATGTGACCGGAGCGCTGTAAAATCTCAAAGCGCTTTACAGAAACACTTACTGCACTTTAAAAAACGACGAGCAGAAAGCGACGAGGGTCCCGGCGAGCTCCCCCCGCGCGTGCATTCCTTCTCAGGACCACGAGCTGCGGTCCTGCAGAGAACTCGGTATCTTAAAGCTGAAATGAGAAACACGAGGACAGCAGAGGAACATCGTCTCCTTTAACGTTTATTTTAGGAAAATATCAGACTGTGAATCTAAATATCACCAAATATTTCCCCGCTTAAATAACTTTCTATCTGCATCAGTCAGTTGATCCACAATCATTACACACACAGACTTTGGTCAGGCCCACATACATTAAGTGCAACATTAGATTATTGTATTACATTATTTTCAACACGTTGCTCCATGTGCAGAGAGAGAGCAGGACTGCAGAACCACATGCAGCTGAAGCATCTGTACATACATTAGCAGATATCGTCTTACCGTTCAGGAGGCCCGCCGCTGCTCGCTGCACTGACAACAGCAGAATTAGCTTTGTGAAACACGAGCCCCGCGCCGCCTAACATGTTCATCTACAACACATAAGACAGCAGGGTTTATGTGCCGAGCAGAGAGATTCATGCTTCGCTGCGTTCCAGGAAGTAAACAGGACCCATCTTTCATTTGTTGCCACAGGAAGACAACAGTCGTCTCAGAGAGATCATTCACATATAATGTAAAAACACGTGTTTAGAAGAAGAGCAGTTTTTTGGAAGCACATAAACACCAGCGATTAAGAATAATAGCTGCAAGAAATTCTTCTGAATTACTCTGCAGCTGAGTGTGATTCTGTCTGATCCTGCAGGTACACACACACACACACACACACACACACACACACACACACACACACACACACACACACACACACACACACACACACACACACACACACACACACACACACACACACACACACACACACACACACACACACACACACACACACACACACACACACACACACACACACACACACACACACACACACACACACACACACACACACACACACACGGCCGGCTGCCGAGGCCTGACGCAAAAACAAAACAATTCTTTAACTTGACAAACTTTAGAGGCTGAAGTCAGAACTTTGACTTAATAACTGCTTTAAAATATTGATTTAAATCCAGACCTGTGCGATCAAATCAGACCTCCCTGTTCCCCTAAATATATATTCTACTAATCTGCAACAGAAAGTACCGTTTGAAGGACATGAATGCAGCCCGGATTACTTGGACTTACTCGTAATGTTTTATGCATCTGTTAAGGCAACTGAAAGGACTTTGTTTAGGTGTGGGTAGAAAGTCGTCGTGGAAGAAATCACCGTTCCATAATTTGATACCAAAAGACAAACTCTCCTTCCCAAACCATAAACTACGTCGTTTCAGCTTAAAGGGGAAGCATGTTATTTTAAAGCTCGGCCCTGTTTGTGAATAAACGGCACAAAACATTTTGGAATCGTTCCAGCAGATTGTTTCAGCCGGCAGCAGGGAAACGAGCTGTAATGGCTGCCGTCAGATGTAGCAGATCAGCGTTCTGCGAGGTAACGTGACCGAGCCTGTCGGGCACAAACCAGCACTTTCAGGGGGACTGCTTTGATCGTGCACACGAAGGTTTACGTTGCAGCCGCCACAGCCCGTGTCGCTGCGGGCAGAATTAATCTACCGAAGAAATTTAAAACACAAGAATTTAACACTTGATACCCAAAGAGTGTTTACGTTTGTTACCCAGCCCTGGACGTTACAGGTTTGATCTAGCTGATCAAATATTACAGAAAACTTTAGTGTTTTATATTAAGTCTCATTTTTGGTGATGCACAGACAGTTTTCAGAACAGCAGACGAATGGTGAGTGTTTCTCTTTTTGAGCATCAGGATGCAACAACTTCGGTCTGAACACAGTTTTCTAGTGTTTTAAGGTCCTGCTCAGTCGTCTCTGGTTCAGTGGTCGGTTGGACGTCACCTCCCCTCTCCTCCTTCACAGTCTCTTCCTCCTTCACAGTCTCTTCCTCCTTCACAGTCTCTTCCTCCTTCACAGTCTCTTCCTCTGCGGCTCCACTGTCTTTGCTTGATTGCACCGTTCCCTCCTGATTCTCCACTGACCCGTTTCCCTGCGTCTCCAGACAGCTTCTCTTCTTCTTCTCCTCCTTCTCCTCCTCCTCTTTCAGCTTCTCCAGCTCCTCCTCGGTGGCCTGAAGCTGCAGCTGCTGCATCAGCTCCTCCAGCTTGTGGGCTTTCCGCAGCTCGTTCTGCTGGATGATGGCGCAGAGGTGCTCCGTCAGCTGCTCCTTCACCTCAGTCTTCTTGTGCAGGTCCAGCTTGGCTGCCACGTACTCCGCCTCGGCCTTCTCGTAGCGCTTTCTGAGAAAATATGTGAGAACCAAAAAAACAAAGTAACGCGGCTGCAGGAAAATCTCACTGAAACTGCAGATTTGACAGAATATGTTAACATAGATGAGATGAGTAACTTTACTTCTGTGACAACAAGAGGATGTTTGATTTCGTTTTAAATGTCGGCTGCAACAAAAACAATCGTTGCCTGCTGAGAAAACCCACAATGACCGAATGTGCACATCATGCAACATATTTATCTTTATCTCAGCTTGTTCATAATCTCATATTGAGAGTTTGTGAGTTTAAATGAAGATAAAAACTCCTGCTTTATATTTATAGATAAATATTTGATTCAACTTTAACTGCATGCACTGAAGAATAAGAGTGAGCGTCGCGCTGAAATGATCTTCAAACTCATCTTGCACAGTTTGTAACAGCTGGATCATTTAAATCAGGTTTGTTTTTTATGTTTCTTCTTTAAATCAAATATATTTTCAGATCTCTGTTGGTCGGACTCAGAGGCAGCATGAAGGTCATACGACTGGATGAAAAACCCCGAGATGGTTTTCATCTTCGTTTAGGAAATTGCTAGAGCGATAAATATAAAGACTTTACTGTTCTTGCCACTGTCCAGAATAGTTATTGTATTTACTGATCATGATCTATGAGTGGATGAAGCCCTCCTCATCATAATTTGATATTTATTGTTTTGTTTTGTTTCTTGTCTTGAGCTCTGTTAAACATCTCGTCTTTGTATTTGTACGGTTCATGTCTGTATTTGTGGATCCCCTCGAAACGAGAGGACACATCTCACGGAGTTATTTCTGATTTCCAGCAAATACTTAATTACAGATGAACACTGACATTTTTTGGCATCCCCAGCAGTCAGGACTCATGTTTGGCATTCCTCCAACTCGATCCGTCTTTGGTAAAAGAGCTGTTAATGTCTTTGCTCCTTCACCTTGATCTGAGTTAAAGTTCACCTGAAGCGACTCGGAGGCTCGGAAGATCATAAAACAGAATTAAGGGTGAAGGCACCTCTTATTGCTGAATGCTGTTCACTTATTGTTGAGATTAACTTTTTTATGTTTTATGTTATATTTATTTTTATGTGAAACTTTTTATGCTGCCGTCTTGGCCAGGACTCCTCTGTAAAAGAGATGTGTCTCAGTGGGATTATTTCCTGGTAAAGACATAGAGTACGGAAAACGGAGTGAAAGCTGGCATCGAATGCCTCCTCAGAATTAGAAAACTTTATAGAAATCTTTGATCAGAAACGTTTGAGGGTTGCCAGATCTATGGGGAGAAACAACAACAAACAAGCGACCTGGTGTACAGGAAACAGACCGAAGGAGCAGCATGCCCTCCTCAGGATATTTCTTGCTGAATATCTGGTTTGAATAAGTCGTTCAATGTGTCAGTAGGCTAGTTATTAGACATGAAGCCGCTAAGAAGGTGTGAAAAGTCGTCCCCGAAGCTGGAAACGTGTCACTTGTGAGTGTTGGGACAGAGGGAACAGATAGCGGACGGATGTTGCAATAGGACATACACAGCATGTAAATATAAAACATCTGTTAAGAATTTCTTTTACAGAATTTAAAGTCATTTTTCGCTCCATCAGAAATACACTGGAGAAAGACAGGACACAGAAGAACAGCGAGCCAGAATAAACGTCAACCCTTTGAAAACAAGCCTGAGAAACGACAAATAATTGTCAGTGACTTTACACGGAAACAAGAACAAAGTCAGTAACAACACGCAGACTGGGAAACCTGACTTTCCTTCCTTTTGTTAAATGACAAACATGATTTTTTGTAGAAAAACATCTTTATGTTTCTCAAAAGAAAGCTCAAAGTATTAAAACTAAAGTCTTGTGCTGGCACTGAAAAGTTTCCAGTTGTCTCTACAGAGGACAGATACACGTCGTCCAACAGTGTCTGGATACAGAAACCTTGTTTGGCGAGTGAAAACAGAACATCACATACTGTTTGGGAACACTGCGGTAACTAAACACATGATGTCAAACATCTTTACTTCAGGGTTTTATGTTGAAGCTCAGCAAAATCCCAACGATCGATTTAATCAACATAATCATAACAGAGAGCAGTGTGAGGAGTGTGTGAAGGTCAGCTCCTCTTCCCGTTACACAAACATCTGTAATGAGTGTTCATGACTGTGCACGGAGGACGCACAGGGTCAGACACGGCTTTACTGGATCCATGTTTGTAAAATAAACAAGCCATTTTAAAACTATGGTCTGTGAACCCTCTGCTCTGCTGGGAACCTTCATTGTTGCACTTATTAAGAACTGGTTTAAGACGCAGCAGAAGTTAGTGTTTTTTCACGTTATATTTAATAAATTGTTCAGAGTTTTAGTTTCGGCTTCACGGGTCTCTGACCGAGCCTTCGAGCAGGGCTGTGTCAGCTGGAACAGTGTGTGAAGGTAGAGGGGAGGAAAAGGTGGCAGGAATTCTGGAAACCAGCTGCAGGGGGCAGCATTTACAGCGGCTGTACAGTTACCTGCTCACTTTAAAGGTTTGTTCTCACAGTGCTGTTTCCTGCAGGAATCTGATTTATAATATGTTTAGACTGATTGCTAATAACATTTTATTAAATCCTTAGCTAACCTCGGCTGCCCTTAAGAAGTGCTTGACCTGAAAAGGCCCGATGATGAAGCGTATACAGAGATGTTGGACCTTAGTTCAGTGGAGCTGCTTGTTGGTTTATATCGTTTCCAAATGAGTTATTTTCTGGTGTTGTCGGCGTACCTGGCGGAGGAGTAGTCCCAGCTGGCTTGTTCTATCCTGCCTCTCAGGATGCCGATATCATTGGACACCATGTCATCGAGGGCCTGGAGCTCCCTCTGGATTCTCTTCAGCTTCACAGCCTCTGCCTGGGTCTGTTTGGACCTTTGGACAATAACAGAGTTACATGGTAAACTTTCCCTCTTTCCTGGTCTTAGTTGATCAGCTTGGACCTTTATCTGTCTTGACACCATGTTTATAACCACAGTGAGGAAGCCATACTTACTTCTCAGCTATGGTTTTTGCCAGCAGAGCTTTCTTGCGCTTATTCCTCTCTTCGATTAGCTTCTGCTCTTGCTGCAGTTGTTCCAAACGCGTCCTTTCCCGTCTGTGATCAAAACCAGAAAGAATTTAACAAACACAAAACTAAATCCAAACCGTAGTCAGGGCTTTGGGTCACACATCCTCCTTCAAACTGCCAGAAGAAAAACAAATATCAACTTTAAAAGACAGCTTGGTTAAAAGCTCATTATGTTATATTATAACTCATTATATTCACTGTCTTTAGTTCAACAAGTGTGGTGCATCACTTCTTATCTCAACAAACACTGTGCAAAGGTTCAAGCATCAGTTGAATCCCAAACAAACACGTAATTGTACAGTAATTGGCCGTATTTCACAAACAACTCTCACACAGGATCTTAATTTAAATCACTTCCTGCTTCAGTGTTTGCCTTCCTCTTGCTCACATGATCTGAAACCTCTCATCCGTCTTCATTGTTTATTCACAGCCTGTATTAGCCCCACTCACAACCTCAGGCACTCAGTAAACTACACGGTTATTCAGCCACATGTTCAAGTATCCTTCGGCAAGATGCTGAAACCTACCGTGCTCTAAATAATGACTGACTTGTTCATTAGTTATCTTAATGAGTGTATGAATGTCTGCATGAAATGGTGAATGCTGACATGTAGCATAATGTGCCTTGAGGGGTCAGAAGACAAGAAAGGTGCTATATAAGTGCATATCTGTCATTGCCTACTATGGGTATAGCTGCACACAGTATGTCCATTTAAATGTATTTAACGTGACACTGAACACATCATGTGGTGATGCAACCCCCACCTGGAAAACAGGTGAACTTATGACGTGCCACTTTATCTACTTTTGTTTCAACAGGTGACAGTGTCCGTCTGTATTGTACAAAAATGTCACCATATATTTTAGAGTAAATAAAACCAAAATATGAAATATAATTTGAAAAACATACTAACAGTGCCACCTCTTGAGTCTCCAGCTCTTTGACAACCGGGGTCTCCTCCTCAGGAGCCGGCTGGTGGTCTTTAGTCGGCTTCACCAAGTTATGTTTCTGCTGCACCTCCTGTTTGACTGCCGGGGCTGGTGCTGGGGCTACTGTAGGAGATGTGGGCTGAGGCGGTTTGGTGAGTTGTTGCTCCGGTTGGAGTCCAGGAAGTGCGTCTCCTTCGTTTTTCTGAACGGCTAACTGAAGGGCCCTCTCCCGCTGTAACTGCTGCCGACTCCGGTTGGTTGGAGCCGGTTTCCGACCCCGGACTGCCGCTGTGGACATCGCTGAGTCTGAAAATACATGCAGGTAAGATTTCTAGAGGCGATTTTTACATGAAATGTTTCAGACTGAGTGTAAAGTGCGATAAAAACAAATGTCAAGCAATGCAAAAGCCAAAGTCGAGCCAGGCGCTAACTTGTCTGGCTAACGTTAGCAGTAAGAAATGTTACCTTTCTGCTGCATCTTCCGAAGCTCTTCATCAGAAAAACCAGCCCAGCCGCTCATTTTACACCTTCACTCGAAAGGTACTCCAAGCAAGACAGCAGAAATGGCTTAAACATGAAATGTTATTATTCTTGTCAAAAGATAATCATTCCAAAGTTCTAAAAATCAGAGAAAACTCTCTACAGCTTTGAACGCCACCGCCATATTTGTTTATCAGTGCCACGTCTAGGACCCCAGAAGGACCCGGGAAGTGGAAGTTGCAGATATCGCCTGAATAAAAAAACAAATACTATCGTAAATTTGAAATACAATATTACATACAGTCAGTGTCTTAGCACCATTCCTGTATTTTTAACTAAGGAAAAACATTTTTAAATTTTTTATGGGTCTTTGCAAATAAATATTAGATTGTTTGTTGTTATACAGAAGGCATATTAATGGGGTGCTACATGCCCTCTATTGATCTCTTACGGAAGTTTTCATAAAGTTTTTTTCACGTATTTTTTTGCCGATTGTGGCTTCATGCAATAGATTTAGATTTTTGGTGTCATTGTGTTTGATAGGATAACACTGTGATGAAGAGTCATAAGGAATCAGAATAAATTCACCCTAAATGTCTTTATAAAATATGCTCAAACTAAATAATTTCCACGATGTCCAAATCACATTGGTCGATGCTGAAATTGCCCAGACTATTGTGGCCGGTGATTTCAAGAGGAGGGGCAGACACATCCTGCCAGAGTGTGGCTTATTTAAATTTGATCTCTATTTGTGAACAGTCCATAAAAGTAACTAACTTTACATCTAACCATCTAAATCCAACCAAATCTTTGATGTCCATGTTTGAAGATCCCAACCACTATTTTTATTTTATTTCATTTTGATTTCTTTCTTATCTTTTATTTCTAAAGTAGTAGTTATGTAATGTTCATTTCCCATTTAATATTTAGTACGCAATTTCTGACTCCAACTTTGAACATGCAACATGCATGCTGTTCTCGAGAAAAAATGTCTCCAGCTGCATCACTCTGCTAAACACGGATACAGTCTGCTGTGTTGCCTCTTAACCCTGCCCGTTTCGCTGTAGCCTCAGGACCTTCCCTTATCATTGGTGGGGTGTCTCTTGAAAATGATGTCTTCCTTTCAATCAGACTTTTCCAGCTACAAAAGGTCTTTAAGTTTCTTATTGCTGTCATGTCGTGTACTTTTCTTATGAATATCGCCTATTAACTCAAACAAATTGACAGCAGGCGTATCATTGTCTGGTGAGTCGGAGGTGGAGGTGGAGGTGGAGGTGGGGTCTATGGACAGGAAACAGGACAGAAGGTATTTCATGACTTCGTAGGAGAGGCCAGAGTTCATATGATTAGTTTTTTATTGCTTTCTTTACCACTGTCATTCAGCACACACATCACATATTCAGCTCTGTGTTCCATCATTACCTTCACTTATGTCTGACTTTGTACGGCCTCCTTATTTCCCTCAGTAATTGGTCAAGGTACAGACATGCAGCGTGTCTTTTTAACCTTGGCAGTGCTGAGGAGCCGGAGCGATGCAAAAACAATGACCTCTGCTTGGCAACTAATAAAAACTGGCCTCCACATCTTTTTTGCATCTGGGGGCCAATTATGTGCAAGTTAAAAGGCGAAACACCTCAGGAGGGCATAAATCGCCGGCAGAGTGGAGACAGGGCCAGGCATGGAGGCCAGATGGCACAGAGACAACCACTCTGGGTTCAGAGCATGTTTAGCTGCCCCGGCGTCGGGCCGCGGATGAGACGGCCTTGGATCCCTGATTAGTGAGCGCCTGCGGGGACCACATGGCTCATTACTGGTTTGACCTGCGGAGGCACATCAGGGTTAGAGGTGGGGGAAGTGTATGAACCCCCTGTAGGAATGGGGGGGACTGATCGGAGAGAGGGAGGTCACTGTGATGGCTGCGCTCGGTTCAGAAGTTCAACATGTCAGATCTGATGTCCACATGTGTCCAGAGGTGACGTTCTTCAAAGAACAAGAGAAAGTTCTTCCTCTCTTTACTCAGCTAGTGGACATCAATGGAGATTAATTTTAAAAAATGTGTATTTTTTGGTCAGGGAAACAGGACAATCAGTTGTGTTAAACTTCAAACATTTACTTGACTACCAGTTCTCTTATTCACAAAAACATCAATCATTGTTATCAAGGTCTGAACTTGTGTTTTTGTTTTTAAGAGTTAGGTTCCCCACCAGCTCAGCTAGCTGTTCTCTTACGTATTGTTTTGATGTGTCGTAGCAGTCGGGTGACGTAATATAAAGAGCCCAAAAGTCTGCCTGGGGTGGCGGTTGATGGCGATGGATGGGTCAAACAAACACAGGACTTTTAATTAAAGAGACTGATACTTGATTCCTGTGGAAACGCAGCAGTCAATTTGACCCTTTGTAAGAGGTTTATTTCTTTTTAAATTAAGGTAATTTACCTAACGTGGGAACATTAGCAACATAACTGAAGTATGTTCCTTATAGCAAACATGCCCAGTTAGTTTTGTAACTTGAGTTAATCCCCGTTATAACTCAGTACTGTCGTGATCCAAACCATGATCTTTTCCTGAACCTTAGTCAGGTGGTGTTGCTGCCTACACAATACCTAATAGCAATCGTTAGGAAACAGTAACCATGTGTCAAGTATTGTTGAGCTGTTGCTATTGGGAAGCAGAACTGCCGCATGGGCTGTGCAAAGGATGCAACCGCACAGGGCCTGGCGCCTCTAAAGGGCCTCGCACAGGGTCCGCAGCAAGTTCCAGTTCCACAGGAAAACTGCAGACCTGGCAACCCTGGCTTCACATTCCTGCATTTTATGTTTTACTATATATAATATTTTCAACACTGTTGTTGACTCAACATGATTCTGAAATGAAATTCCTGTTTGTCAATTCCACTATGCACACTCAACAAGACGAGGTCAAAACCTCGTATGTGGCTGACCGCATCAGGTCAGTGTATTACAAGGACTGTCCTCATGAGGCCGATGACAACGTGTTTGAAAGCAGGTGCGCGCTGCGAACGTAGGTGACGACAGCGGACGAGCAGCGGAGGAGCAGCCCCGCTACTCCCCGAACAAAGTATCGAGAGCCTGAGAGACAGAGAGTCGCCTCAGTGGAGGTCCAATATGCTCCATGATCCACCATTGCAATGTCGCAACTCTCTCTCTCCGCGGCTCTGACAGTACCGTCACTCACTCAGTCAGTCACATACAGAACCATTTGTAGGGCTGACCCCAGCGGTCAGACAAAAATGTAACATAACAAATTATTCATGTTTTTTCATTCTTCATTTTCGAATGTAGTGCGTACTTTATCTTGGTGCTCACTGCAAGGACGAAGGAGAAGGGGAAACAGAGTCGGCCGGATGAGAGCGTCAGGTTTTGAGAACACGAGGCGGGTGCTGAGAAAAAGGAAAAGAATTTAAAATAGGAAGCATTTAATAAGTCACTGCGAGGATCGCTGGAGACATTTGTCGATACTTCCAGAGACGTGGTGGCTGAGCAGGCATGCACGTTAAGTTCGCACAGGGCCTTGCACCCCCGCCCTTTTTTTAAGACAATAGGGAAACAAAATAAAACATACATAAGAACCACCATGTTTAACTGTGTATCAATAAAGATTGAAGTTAAAGCAGAAATAAAAACGTCACGTTGAGTCGGTTCATACCAAAGTAATGAATAAACTTTATTCCTCAGTAACAAAGCTAACCTCTAACAGCTGCTGATTACCTTGCTGTATGAGGAAGTGGGATGTGGAAGACAGATTTTGATTCAGACTGGTCGTGGTGATAGATCCTTTAACACGTGTAACAAGTGTGCTCATCACCTCTGCCCTCCCTGTTATCCATAAAGACACATCCAGCACCGCTCAAACAGGAAGTGCTGTGAAATATAAACAGCCAATCCGGGGAGACGTGTGTCAGAGAGTCAGAGCCTGAAATTGGGGATGATTAGGGGTCAGACCTGCCGCCGAGGCTCTGCGCTGGAAGCTGCAGGAACTTCTAATTGCTGTGTTCTTGGTCCACGCTGACCCCTCAGCCTTCTTCTTCTGTCCCGCTCAGAGCGCCCCCCCTCCCCCCACGACTGCTGGTCTGAATTTGTTCTTTAATTTCCATCCCTGACCTTTCGTCCCGCCATCTGCAGCCAGTTTGCAGAGCTACACAGCGTCCTGACATCATGCACGCCGTTTCCCTTTATCTCTCGTTCTCTTCACCCTCAGCGTCCGTCTCTGATTTTCCTCGTGATCTATAAACCCTCCATGTTTTCTTGGGGAAAGAAAGTGCTACTTTACTTCTGTCATGTGTTTAATCTCCCACCTCTAACCCCTCGTGGGATGTTTTCTGCTTGTAGCCTTTCATCAGGATTTCATTTGTTTCTTGATTCTTGAAACCATGATCTCCAGTAAACAGGTGGTGGGAAAGCAGGAAATCCTTTCATTAAGCTTGAACGATCCCTGGTGTCGACGAGGTTAAAGTGCACACAATACTACAGATATCATCACTTAACTCTGCTGCAGCTTAATGCTACCAAACCTCAGAATAAGCACCACACTGGATCCTCCACCATCATTAACATCCCCTCCAGACTTGGCCTTTAGCCGGTGCTGCTCCAAATATACTCCAAGCCTGTTAATGTTCTTGGAGAGTGTCCCTGCTCCGTCTGAACAGAGGTCTGTGCTGCAGACTCTGAGGAGTCACACCTGTAAGGGGGGGAGAAACAGGACCTCACAATGCCTCCCTGTCTCACCTGTAACCTGGCTCTCCTTCCCGTGACAGTCCGTGCGGCATCATGGCCCTTTATCCGCACCGCTGAGCTCTTTGGACAGAGCTCAGGCTCTCAGCAGTCTGACGTCCAGACCTTCAGGCTCGTCCCCAGAGCCGCAGCCTCAGCAGGGAGGAGGGTGGACGGGTGAAAGTCAGGAGCGGCGTCATGCTGTCAGGTTGTGTTGACATTAAAAATACAACAGTTAGGTAAGACAGACACTCAGACACAGAGAGAGGGCAGGGCGAGAACAAGAGGACACAAGGGAAGAACAAGAGGCGGATATAATGAGCCGGCTGGAGGCGTACTGACCCCTCGTCCATCACAGGGATCTCAAACAACCTGCAAATGTGAACTCTGCATGAGCTCCTCTGTCCTTCTGTCTGTGTGAGACCTAAAGAAAAACCGCTGCAAACATGGACTCCCCCTTCTTCCAGTGCTTCTTTATGCTAAGCTATGCTAAGCACATCTTGGACAAGTGCTTCTAGTTGGTGCCTGTGACTTTGCACAACCTGTGAGCGACACTTTGTAGCTAGTTACCTCACGTATACATGCTTTATAATATAATAATAATAAGGTTTATTTGTATAGCACGTCTCAAAACATAGGCTGCAAAGTGCTTTACAAAACATTAAAGCCCAACAATAAAATAACACAATGAAGATAATAAAACAGGAAGACAGAAGACAGAAAGTCACAGCAAATAAAAGAGGAACAACTTTAACCAATGGTTGAATAAAAGAGCAATAAATTACTAAATAAAACACCCAGAATAAAACCTAAGAAAGGAAAGAAAGCCTTTCGATAAAAATCTGTCTTCACTCGTGATTTAAAAGATGATAATGATGTAGCATGTAGCAGTTCCTCAGGCAGGCGCCTTTTTTAAGGAGGTTCCTGCTCGAGGTTTTGTCCCAGTTTTGTAACTAAATCTAGATACGTAACAACAACTTCTAAAAAGAAGTCGACGCTGACTTTGTTTTCAGATTGGAATCAAATCCTGATTAAGGCCACGCCCACACGTACACGGGTGTTATTGAAAACTGAGTTTTTGCCTCCTTCGTTTCCAAAAAAAAATCCTGTCCACACGAGCACGGTTATAAAAAATCACCGTCCAAACGAAAACACAAAAACACAACAGAAACGCTGTCATGAGAACGCCACACCAACAGGTGGCGATATAACCCGGTCATGCAAAGAAGAAGAAGAATCACGGCCAATCAAAAGTCTGAAAAAATGTGCGTCTGTTCCTCAGTGTAGTAGACGAGTAACTGTAACATGTAAAAAGTCCATGTTCACTGTTTTTGTCACGTCCGTCATTTTGCAAGGGATGTCGCGTCATCTGTGACGCCTCACGAAGGAGGTAACGGCGCACAGCCTGACGCCACGAGCCAAAAACACAGTTTACTTCATCTCCATGGAAACAGAGTTTCTAAAAGTCTTCACTCTGAGTTTTACCAAAGATCCGTTTTCAGTGACCTCGTTCGTGTGGACGAAAGGACAAAACATAGAGCGAAATCTACGTTTTGAAAAATACCCGTCTACGTGTGGACGTGGCCTACGTCCCATTTTGTTTGTCCCTGACTGCCAACGCAAGAAGACTTCCTAGATCGTCATATTTTGAAGCGTAGGGCCGCTGACCTACCTGCCATTTTTTTGCAGAGTTGGTTGTGAGCCAAAAAGTTGTCGTGCCGTCTCTGAGACATGTGAATACTCAAACAGCGTGGAGACACTTGTTGATTCCAGCAGGTTACTGGCTAATAGAGGCGTATTCCTGTGGACTGACCCTGGCTGAACCTGACAAACCAGAGTCAGAAAGTTTGGGACTTTTTAAACATGCAATCACATGTGATGACAACTGATTCATTAGGCAACGAGCTCTGCCCAGAAATCCCCATAAAACGAGCTCGATCGAAGTCGGCTTGAAGCTCATTAGGAGAGAAAATGTGGTCTCGTACAGCCGAGCTCAAATAAAGATACAGCTGTCTCCAGCATGGCCTCCAACAATTTGGCTGCTGAATCTGATTCCTAATCAAATTATTTTTAGCTATGGCACATTTAATCTGCTGTTGTTTTATTCATTAGCCGTTCCACGAATTTATTGTGGCTCTGGCGGCCTCGCTGTCTCTCATCTCGGCCGTTTCCCAGAGTGTAACACACACACATCTGGTCCCAATCAGCGAGCGGCAGAGGGAGAGAATGCCTATTAGCAGTTTCTGGCAGAGGTTCACCGTGAACAGCGGTGCCCCCATCTCCCCTGCAGTTTCTGGTAGTCTTGTGCTGTATACAAGCTCTCCCTCAGCGCTTTGCCACGCCCTTATTACCTGATTTCATAACGAGGGCAGCGACATAAACAGGAGAACCTTTTTCTCTGGCAGTGCTGGAGGTAAGGAGCCCCCGCTGAGAGAACAGTATGGAGGTTTATGGCACGAACATGCTGAGCCTCAGCTGACTTAATCACATTAAATCCCAGTACGTGTCTTGTTTGTGGATATGCAAAGCAATAATGGCTCATTGTTCCAACAAAAGGCTGCGATAATCACTCTAATTTATGACCTTCCCTCTTTAGGCCTTTTTATGTTCTTCGTAAACAATTACATAAAACTGATTTGATTATTTTGAAAATCAGAGTTTATTAGCGTCACTGGATCGGAGATATAAAACAACACGAATGTGGGCTGGAACACGAGGTCGGGGAGATGACTAGAAAGCATTCCTGTAAACAAGCGTTCATTAAAAGTAGCAGCCAGTTGGTAAAAGATCTCTGATGCTGTTTTGTCTTTGGAACATCTGTTGTGATTTGAAAGTGTCTAAACTTGTTTGGATGTCTTGAACGGAGAATCAGCAGACGGGAATATTTTTGAATAAGTAACGAGAAACACAATGAGTTGAATCCAAGGAATGAACGTTTGATGGTGGTGAACTTTCAACCCCTAACACCAACGGGACCGCAACCACAACCGCTGAAATTCACACACATGATTCATTACCTAAACCTTTGACGTGAGCACCGGACAAAACGCCTCCTTGTCCAAAGATATGCACACTTCTTCACTGTCGTAAGTGTTACACAAACTCAGATTTTCCTAACTTACCTAATGTGTCCACACTTCCTTGTTTTCACACAATGACCTCCTCACTTTTCATTCCCCACTTTACCACGAATGCCATCATGTTCCAAAATGTCCTTCGGTACATTTTCCTGGAGATGTCCTAACAGTTTCTTTACTTCCCAATATTTCCCATCTTCCAAAAAGCTTCATTAAATCCAGAATATCCTCACTATGTCCTAACTTCCCACAATCTCTCCCAAAAATGTCTCCATGTTAAAAATCGTCCCCACATTCCAAACATTTCCACTTAACCCAGATTGTTCCAGGACGTTCACGTGCGTCACGTCCTAGATGTCCTCACTTTTCAAACCGAGTTTTCCAAGGCGGCTTCACCGTCAGATGTCCACACTTTGCTAACATGTCCTCCCTTCCAAGGTGTCCCTTCAAACACGCTCATATGTCCCCTCTTCCAAAACTGTCCTTGTTTTATAAAATGTCCTCGTGTTTTTACCAAAAGTGTACTATATATGTTCTATAGATGTCCTCATGTTGTCCTCAGTTTTTACTTTTTATTTTAAAATGTTCTTAATTTCTAATTAAACTCACAACAGGTGCCAACTCTTTCTCTTTCTCTCAAACCGACCTCTCTATGTGTTTCATATTTTCTCTATCAAAAAGGCCCTGCTTTAAAAAGAAGTACTGACCACAGACTGTAGAAAAAGATGGCTGACATGACAGCTCCTTCAAAGTGAAAGTTTAACGTTAAGTTTAAAATATCAAAGCATGCACACATTAACAATCTTGAGTATTTTATTCTGTCTTTCATTCCTTCTTTTCTTCCGTTCTTAAGTTTGGTCCCTCTCTCTTCTTCTTCTATCATCTCTGAAAACATCTTCACTGTGAGTTATTTTATTTTCAGATTTTTAAACGTTACAAACTTGCTGCTATAGCTGCGACTTGCTATAAAGGAACCAGAAAGAGGTATTTGAGGAGATGGTAAACTAAGGGAGGAGAATGTAAATTGTCAAGCACACACACACACACACACGTGGAGATATCCTCCCACAAACACACAGTTAATCAGATCCAGGGACAGAGTCTCCGAGTCTTTCCCCTCAGAAACCACCTCCATATTTGTGGGCCTGATTCTAAACACCACGATGCTTTCTGCTCCGGGTGACAGATTCCTGAGCTGCATCATCAAACCGCAACATGCCAGCTGATACTGGGAGACTGGGAACATGGTGGTCTGGCACCATGGGAACCAGTCACAGAGATCAGCAGACTCACACACACACACACAAACAACAAACGGGAACAGGAAATGGGTTTGCTCGTGTGTTGATATCAACATGACCAGTGTGAAGCTTCTGCCAACTGAAAATGACATCAGAAACATTTGTACAGTGGAGTACTTCTGTCTTGTGTGTAACATTACTTTACTGACACAAGTACACATTCAAACCAAACCACAACCGTGTTTATAATCCTAACTCGTGCTCGGTGACGTTACTTGAAAGATCAGTGCCTCACCTGCTGAGAAAAGTAAGTAACATGTTCGATTACTCTGTGTCACCGCCAACACGGCTCCTAACCAAGTTTTGATAATTTAATGGGAATTTTTCCAATTTCCATTTCTTTCTATTTGCCTTTAGGGTACAGGTACAGGTGGAATCTTACCCAACAGAACAGAACTTCCCGTCATGATTTGCAGTTTATTCATATCTATATTTGTTGCAAGCAGTTGTGCAAGTGATGAACAAACCAACCTGTTTCCAGTGTCGTTGTGCGTTGAGCAGTGGTTGATCCTGTTCCGGTTGGTTTATGGCAGGTCTGGTGTGAAGTGTTTGTGCTCCCCCTACCTGTGTACGTGTTTCTGTTATAGGTTGGGTTGGGTCACAGTGACCTTGACCTTTGGCCTTTGACCACTAAAAGCTAATCAATTCATCCTTGAGTGAAAGAGGATGTCAGAGCAAAAGTTTCCTTCAGGGTTTTCCTGAGATAACGCAGAGTGGGACGGACCTACTATTGGAAGGACATCACCTGAGATACGTAACACCTTAGATATGTCTGATGATAGGGCTAGAATCTGCGGTACGGTTTACGTAGCTATGATAATTAAAAATAAATACTTTTAAAGCCTTTATTCCAACAAGCACAGCTGGCGTGGCTGTAGGAGCTGACAGTTTGTCATTCCACACTGGCGGAGGTAAAAGATCCGCCTCTTTGAGAAACTAATGTAAGCACAACTCTCTCTGCTCTGCACGCTAGAAGTACTCAACAAACGTATTTTTGACACAGTCGATGTACCGCCACACGAAGCTGCACAAGAAAGATGAGCAAGAGAGTAAAATCGAACAAAGAAATCATCCCAGTTAATTTTCTGATCGTAAATTGCATCACTACATGAACATTAACTATCACAGCCAATGATTAAGTAACAAAGCTCTGGGAACAATGACCAACTTTAAAGACAGCTAATGAACTTGGACAGACAAGATGCTCGCCGCTGAAACACTCTGTGGGGTTTGAAGCAGTCGAAGGCCAAATGGTCGTGCCCTGTTTGATCCCAGCATGACTCAACGCTGATTGTGATGTGTGGACAGCTTTAAACATCCATCTTCACAGGCAGCAGCAGTCAACACAATAGACAGTTGAGTAACTTGATTGCTGCCAATTGTTTATCTAATTTGAGTTACAGCCTCGTAAATGTATCTGCTGTCGCCACCGCAGCCGTTTCTCTTTACGCCCCTCTAAATTTACTCGTGAAATGAGGCGTCTGAATGTGCGGACCAACGCTTTCATCAGTGCGTTAGTTGGTGTTGATCATTTCTTAAAGAGCGTCTCCCTCTCCTCTCTCTCTGTCTCTTGGTGACATGGTTACCACATCAGAGCCCCTGTGCTATTAAAAGTCTCACATTTAAACATGCAGGGTTGCCATGAGGAGGCCGGCAGAGCTGCTCATCCGTGCCCACTTTCTCTCCACTTTTCATCATCATTATCAGAAACCTCAAGCGTTACACAACACTCTGCTTTCCACCACAGCGTCTGCCAGAGCTACACATCCAGCAATTATTATTTATGTCAATCAAATCCTCCTGATGCAACATTTACTCATGTTATCACAAATTTCCCAAACGTGCAGCCGGTTTTAGTATCATCTTGTCCTGCTACACGGCTCCTGCTAAATCCGCTATGTTCCTGTAACGTCATGCTAACGGTGGGATGCTAATGTGCACCTATAAATCTAATACTGCTGTGTTCCAGGTAACAAATCAGAAAAATTATAATCTGACAAATCTGTATCAAATCACTGCGTCTCGATTGATTGATCAGCAACTGAAAGACGACGGATAGTGAAAAAAAGGAACGACAACGGCCCTTTTTCAAGCTAAAACAACATATTTAAAAGCTCATTAGCTACTGCTAGACAACCGCTAACACTAGCATTCATCTACTTCCTAGCTTACATTACCGCTAATAGCTTTTTTAACTTCAAGGTCTAAATAATTGTGTCCAAGATGTTTGTATTCAGAAACCCCTTACAACTTTGTTATTGTATCATATAAAGCAATCAAACAGTAATGTTAGTTAGACAGAGGTTGTATGCTAACGTTAGCTGTGGTTTTAAGGTAGCTAATGAGTTACCAAATCTAATGTTTTAACTTTAAATCTGGCCTGATGTCCCTCCACAGATTGTCTTTTGCGTTGCTGATCAATCAGGAGGCATTGAGATGATGATTTCTTAGATTTTCTGTTTCTCTGTATTAAACCAGGAATAAACAAGTGCAACATTACAGCGTTTTAGCGTCCCACCCTGAGTGTGACAACAGAGGAAAATGGCCGCAGTGTGACTGTTGCGAGTGTGACCTGAGCTGACTCCATCGCATGCTTCTTGCTCATTAGAACTTTAAACAGATACGGTTAAAGATGTCTTTTATTTGTCATAAACTTTTCCACATTAGCATTTTCAGATTGTTTTCTAGGAGTCCCTAACAACTTAAAAACAGCTAAATCTTTGCTTCCACCAGCATCTGGTACAAACATGGTGCGTTCCTCTTTTTGGTCTCTAACCAGGGTGAAGCTTTGTTCTGTCTTTCTGTCATCTTTTATTGTCCTTTTACAGCCAATACAACCAATCACAACATACAGGTGTTATCAATAATGTCTGAGGTGTGGTTGACCATAATAAATCAGTAATATCAGAAGCAAATTATTCCCATCCACACTACGGCACAAAGGCACGAATGTTTTTTAAACTGAGTCTTCCTACTGTAGATTTTTGAAAACATTTATAAGCATTTTGCTAATTCTTTAGCTTTGCTGGTGGACAGTACCACAGGAGTTTGTTGTAACTGTTTAACCTGGGCCTCTAAGAGCATCAAGAATGTACTCCTCTCTGCACGTTAAAATGCGAGGCAGTGCATTTTAGTACACTGCCCCTACTGGTCATGCTGCATCTCGTGTATGTGTAGCGTTAATCTTTGAGGACGTGCACAGCCGACGCTCCAAACAGACGCGGGAACGCGGGGCGGTCATCGTGCGCATGCGTAGTTAAAAGCAAGAATATCTCCAGCTTAACTCAGTTGCTGCAGTTTCATGAATACTTTTTAAAATTCGGACTGAAATCATTCCAACTGAAGATTTAAAGTAAACTGTTTTGATGGGATGGGATATAATACCGTCCGGTGTTTACATGTGCAGACATTATTTACTTGGAACAGCTGTGTAGCATATGTAAAAGTCATGAATGCTTCATACAGTCGTCTTCGTCCAAAAGGACTTTCATTTAGCAGCAACACATTCAGACGTATCTCTCATGCACATGTTTGATTAGTTCCCAGTAGTTTCACATTATATCTGTTGTCTGTTCAGATTAATCAAACAACAGCTAACAGCGATGTACATTTCCACCAGTGTATCAATGCATCTCCAGTCCAGTAGGTGTTGGGAAAGAAGAAGAATGTACTTCCCCTCGCCAAGATGGAGCTAAGAGCAGACAGAACGCTGCCTAAAACTTTTCTTTTGATCGGTTTATGAAAAGTTTGAAAGTCCCTCCTTCACTGATTTATTGTTTATTCTGCTTTTTATGTTTATACAGAAAATTTTTTATCTGTTTGGGCTTTTAAACAATTGTAGTCTGAACAAAAGCCTCCTTATAAACACAGTTAGTGTGACGTCATCCAGCAAGACCCTTCATTAGCCAACACACCTGGTGGATTACTTTGTAATACGCACGCCTTAATCCTACTGTTTACTGGCCTGCTGACAAAGTCATTGTATTAGTAATATAAACGGCGATGCTGTGTGTTGATGTCCGTAAATCTTCAAAGTCCTGGATGCAGTAAACCTGGACTTGTTTCATCTTCTCTGTGGTGCCTGAGCCACCTGAAGCTTCGTAACCTGACCCCTTTGGAGTCTTTTAAGGTTTTAGATAATAAGTTGATTAAGCCTGTTCAGAGTCACATGGTTAAAAGAAACATATGACAGTTGGTGGCAGGCAGGACGTGAGCATTGGTCTCTGGTGTGTACTTTCGGGCTTTCTCACAGCAGTACTGGGATGCCAGACTACTTCTTGTTTTGAAATGTAATGTGTTATGGTACAGTGGAAAGTTTTTCGACAATTAATGTTCAAACTTAAGAGAATAACACAATTTCTTTCAAAGTAAGAGCGCGCTCATTTGGCACCTGATGATATTTTAGAAAATCTGTCAGTAATGTTAAGATTACTTTCAAGAGAGACAATAAAGACACCAACTCCCATGATCCCACGGTGCTTGGTCCTTAGACTGTGTCTTGTGTTATTGTTTTGATGGAGAGACCTCTAGCAGCATAAATCACTCACTGAGTGTTTAATCCTTTCTTCCTTTTTCCAGTGATGGAAGTCAAATTCAGACGGACTCATTGATTTACGGCCAAAAACAAAGATCAATTTCTTTAGTGTAAACATGTTAGCGTAAACAGGCCTGATTAGCTTACTGTTACACCTCGTTCTCTTTCACACCCTTGAACACTACTCTCTCTCTCTCTCTCTCTTTCAGCCTCTCTCTCTCATCACACAGGTCCTCTGGAGCCCCATTAATAAGCATGTGTTTGTAATTACATCCCTCCAGCCACCAGTGACATAGAGGTGCCCTGGCACAGAATCACTGGCGGCCTTAATGTGTGTGCCCCCTCCCAACCCTCAGCACCCTGCCACGCCAACCTCTGTGCCCAAAATAGTTTAATGAGGAGCTTTTTAATGCCTTTATTATGGCAGAAACTGGCACCGTGTACCGAAGCCTAATGCCACGCCGCCCCCACCTCAGCTCGCTAACTAACCGCCAGAGGTAATACAGTGTGAGCGCCTTGCCCTCAGTATTGG
The DNA here is from genome assembly GCF_022749685.1 of Semicossyphus pulcher. Classification (NCBI taxonomy): domain Eukaryota; kingdom Metazoa; phylum Chordata; class Actinopteri; order Labriformes; family Labridae; genus Semicossyphus; species Semicossyphus pulcher. The sequence goes on from NW_027211715.1 coordinate 34,233,676, forward strand.
GGAACATTTAAAGGCTTTGTTGCTATTTTGTTTTTAATAAGCTAACCCTTAACCACACACTCCTGCAGGCACGCACCTACCTCTGCATGCATCTTGCTTTTGCACGCAAAAACGCACTCATGCACGAACGAGGACACGTACTGCGCAATCAGGCCTCCTTGGGGGCAGTGATTTACTACCCGGGACTATTTTATTAATTTAATTACACATTTACAATCATTCTTCTCAGGAAAACAGGGAGGAAAGTGCTGCCTGTGTGTTTTTTGCGGAGGCAGCCAGGCCTTGTTTTATTTAATGGCAGGGAGAGAAAGATGTTGTTTTATTTTACAAGTGGCCTGGAGGTTTCCTTAATGTGTTAGAAACACAAAGGGTGTGTCCTGTAAAGAAAAGGTCTTTAATGCTCTTTTTCTTTATTTGTTTGGTTTCTTCTCTTTAAATTTCCACCAGCCAGATGACGGAAACAATCACTCACCATAAAACAAATAGGGAAGCAATATTTCTGTTTAATTTTCTAAACCCAAACTGTCCGTCAAAAAGGGACTGCTGCAGAGACAAAGCCGGGCCTTCATGCTGAACCAGTTGAGGTCGATCTGCTTTTCGTTCCACTGTATCATTATTTCTTAAACGGGCCCATTAGTCTGTGTCAGACGGCTCCCCACATGACAAGACGAAAACTGAGCCGTTGTTAGTTTGAGTCACGGCAAGAGAGATGAGGGATGAAATATGCATGTTTCATCTCTGAGGGGGAAAAAATCTGTCACAACATTTTCACTCCAGCACGATGAGAGCTGCAGGACAAACCATGAAACAACACAGAAACGCCGGTGCAACCTTAGCTACATTAGGGTTTATTTACTGCTCTATAAGAGCTACTGAAGAGCTGCTTCAAAGAGTTTTGGAATGTCAGGCTGGAATGGCTGCAATGTTATGCTTGATGGTAAATGCACCTGATCAAAGTGCGTCCACTAAAAGTTCTTGTTTTTCCACTGACCGGCACAGAATGATATTCTAAGAGAACATTCACACCTACCGTTTGTTTGATCCCAAAGACCAAAGTGATACAAAGTTGCATTTAGCCTCGAGTTTAGTTTGTGTTCACACGACAGCTTTTACCAGCGGACCAAAAGTTTTGATGCGCGGGGGAAACTGCTCTCTGATTGGTCCGCATGTCCACGTAGGAAAACTCCCTGAAGTAAACAAAGAGAGAGAGAGCGTACTGCTCAGTCACACTCAGCACAATCGCAGACTTTAATGTTTTGTTGTCTGAGTTTTTTTCACCTTTAATCAACATCGTTCCACAGATCGATCATCTCCTTTAGTTTTTCACTGAACAGTTTGAACACTCCTCGTTTTTGTGCGTTTCCTCAAGCGTTTGTGAAATTGTTTGATCAGCCCATATTTCTATTTCCTCGTCGCTCCCCCACGTCTGTCCTCTACTCATCTTGCTGCCAGGCTGCGTGTCTGTCTCTGCCAGTGTCAGCACCCGTTAACAACCCACAATGCACTGTGTTTTTGGTTTGCCTCCTGTATTTGGTCCTATTATTATTAAGTCCGTTTATGTTCTTACCTGAATCAAACCAGACCGTGGTTCGTTTGGAAACCACGGTCTGGTCCGCACCAGAGTTCGATTCCAGCCTTCGCACCAACCTAAACGATCCGCACCGAGGGGACAAACACTCCAGGGGTCGGTTCAATCGGACTAAATAAGGCTGGTGTGAACCCGCCCTAAGTGTCTGACAACATCACAGAAAAGATCCCTACAGAGAGAGACCTTTTTTGTTACAGAGGAAGACGTTACACCGCTTTCTTCAAAGTCCCCAGATGCCATTGAAAAACTGTCTGTGTTACTGTGTGACTTTGGTGTTTTGAATGGTTAGTTTAGATCCAAAACAATTTTTGTACAATGTAAAATATAACTTGATTGCTTTTGTTCAGGTGCATTTGCAGGCAGGGAATCCACTGCAGCCATTACGGTCCGTTTTGCAGCTGCGGGCTGAAGCGATCTACCAGAGCAACTCCAAGTTTTTTATTAGTCATTTAGACTCAAAACATGTAAAAATAGGTCCCAGATTCAAAGACACTCCAACCTCCCCTTTGGTAAGTTTTGATGTGAAGGGTAGTCACTTGTGTAGTGAAAGTCTTGGCATTGTTTTTAATGACAGGTTTTACAAATGGAGTTACGGCCGCGCTCCTGTCAAGTACTTTGACAAACACAAGTCCCACTTTCTCGACTTCACTACTGTACTCCCTCAGAGCTCTTAACGTTTCCCTCATTCCCTTCAAATTGCCGTTCCAAACCACTCAAGTCACATTAACACATGATATTACAACAGGCTTTGACAGTTGAAAGTTTAAATTGCTGAAGAAGTTCAGACACAGAAAACAGAGTTTGTGACCTTGTGGTGTACGCTGCCTGTCCTGGAGGCAAACTCTCCCCTGTGTTGTAATCTCAACCAAAGAACATGCAGTACCAAGTCTCAATACTCCACCAGGTTGTGACCTTGAGCTGAGAAGTTAGTGGGCGTATATCACAGCAATCATCTTATCACCCCTCTCTATAGGGGCCGGTCAGATATGCTGCCATTTACATGCATGGATCTGTCATTAGCATGTGGCTGTCAGCTCTCAGGGAGGTTCGTCTGCGGTGGAAAACATCAGTCAGCCGCCAGCGTCTGACAGAGCTCATTACTCACGTTACCGGCTGACGATGGCAAGGAGCCTCGGCTTCAAGTCAAGACATCCAGCATCGCCTGCTATTTGGGCCCTTCAAGTGCCGGGGCAGAACACACACAGACAGGGCTAAACACAGCCAGCGTAGCCACCAGGAATGTGTTTTCGCCTTATTTCTGTTGACGTGTAAGAGCAGCGAGGGAGAAGCATCTGTCTTCGTTTTCCTTGAAACTCAATATATGCAGAACAAGCCTTAATGCTGTCATTACACGTACTGTCTTATTGCTGCAAATCAAATCCATGGTCATGGAAATGGTAATAGATACGGCTGACAATCACCGTGTGTCTGGGTGTGTGTGTGTCTGCAGAGGGGTGTGCAGATTCTCTGATGCCCTGGGGCTAAATTAGAGAAGGGGCAGCTCTTGTTCACAGGGTCAGGGTTACATTTAGGATAAGGGCTAATTTTTGCCTTGAGGTCACACTGGAGGGGCAGCTTTGAGGTGTACTTTGGCTGATCAGAAGAACACTTGAGACCGCTGAGTTGACCAGAAGGGCTCTTGGGCCGCACATAAGGCAGACCGATCAGAGAGGCAGGAGGGGTGAACGAAGTGGGCCAAAGGGGCACATGAGTCCAGAGTGGGCAAAATGAGGGTCACTTTGGCTTACTTAAAGAAACGAGGCCATCAAAGGTGACTCGGTCCTTCCAATGGGGGACATGAGCCAACTGAAAGGGTACTAGGACCAAAGAAAGCCACGTAGTAGACCAAAGGACCTCTAGAATCCAGGGTGGGCACTCGGGCTAAACCAAGGGTAGATAAAAATGGCACTTAGGAGTACAGGAGTACATAGCCAATGGAGTGTGGGACCAGGGTTTCCTGGGTCCATCAGAGAGGCACCAGGAGTCAACGTAGTGGCTCACAGGCAGAGCAAAGGGGCAGCAAGGCCCTCAAAAAGCAAACTCAGGCAGATCAAATGGGCATTTAGGCCAACAAGAGGGGCAACTGTCCATTCGAGCTGCCCATAGCCAGTTAAAAGGGTAATGAGCCTAACAGAAGGACCCTTGGATGGACCAAGGGCCAAGCTGGATGAGCACTGGGGGGGTAAAGTGTGTGTACCTTACACTAAAGGAGCACAGGGTAACCACAGGAGCACTTTGGTGATCAAGTAGGGTAACTGGAGTCTCTGCAGCCAGTCAGAGAAGCACTCGGGGTGACTAGAGGGCCACTTGGGCAAAAATAGAGGGGCATTTGGGCAGACCAAAGGCGTACCTGGGGAACAAGAGGGCCATCTGGTGACTTGGCCAACCTGATTGGGCCTGTTAGCCGAACTATACAAGTTCTAGGGCTTCTTATGTTGACCAAAAGAGGAAGAGTTTGAGCACTCAGGCCTTACATCACTGTACTGAGACAAATAAGGCACCTTAATGTCATGACTCCCACCTTACAGGTCACTTGTATGTACTGCCTCTTAGTGTACAGTCTTCTATGGCAGACAAGCTGTGTGTTGATAACTGCTCCCATTAACAAACACGTAGACACACACACAGACACAGAAGGTACACACACCATGATTGAAGTAATGATTACACTAAACCAAGACACCTGTTAACATTCACGTCTGTGAGCCTGAGCGTGAGCATGGCCTGAATTATGGTGGGAAGAAACTATTTCCCACCGCCGCCTTCGCCTTCGCCTCCGCCTCCGCCTCCGCCTGCGCCACAGAGCTTTGTACAACAAGTTGACTAACCTCTGGCCTGCAGAAGGCAGATTATTACAAGAATTTAGCTTAATGGAAACAGACACACACACATTAAGCCGTCACAGGAAGAATGACTCGCAGCAGAGATTACAGCATCCTCCATGAGTCAAATGTGCGATGTGCTTTATGAGGACGAGGGAAAACAAAGACACATGGACCCACTTTGATTTTATAAATGGAGGATCTGTTGGCTTAACGGTGTCCGAGGTCGTGACACGCACACGCACAAACACACACAAATGTATATACACTCTCTGAACCCATAATCAGGTCTGAATCCTGTTTGTGCCTTCAAATATTTATTGCACACACAGACATTTTTATTCCGTATGAGAAAAGTGTAGATTAGTGTGTGTGTGTGTGTGTGTGTGTGTGTGTGTGTGTGTTTGGCGAGGGGGGGCAGTTCTAAATTAGACTGTAATTGAAAACAAATCCACATAGTAGTTTTCTTGGAGCTATAATGAGGTTAAGTCACAGTTTGCCCCGTACGCTCCGTCAGTCAGAGTGAGGAATCATGTGAGGCGGAGACGTGCGAGTCGCTGCCCTGCCTTGGCTGCTCCTCTGTCATGGGAGAATAAAGACAGCATCACACCTCATCCATCCAGCTGCTGGACAACTGCCACACACACATGCACTTACACTTCACTCGCAGGGGTGCACACTCACACAGGGCCTTTCCCTCCAAAGGCCCCAGAAAGGAAACACCTTTAATTGTCTGCCTGATTTTGCTGTTTTAACAATCCCTAAAACATTCAGAAGCTCTCCCAAATTTGTCCCAAGCACAAAGACAGAACGGATCAAAGCTGTTGGTTTGTTAAATTATAAATAACAGATATTATATATGTAGGAGACACATTGGGTGTTCTAACTGTAATTTCTTGTTGGTACTGTTGGTGTCACTGTGATGCTACAGCTACAGGCATCTATAGGAAGAGCAATGTCAGGTCAGGTGTGTGATCCCGGAAGGGCATACAGGTTTGACCGCTGCTCCTCGAGGGCTTTATCACTCAGAGTTTGTTGGATTATTTCCTGCCCTTTGACCCTTTTTCACTGGAATGCACCAATCGATCAATAAGTGAACTGTTTTTCTGTGGCTGCAGATCTGTTACAACTCAAACACATCTCTGTGCCCCCAAATCTGTAAACGTCTTACAGTTATTTCTAATGTCTGTCATTTGTTATGATCACAATATTTGTTGTAGTGACCCCAAATACGACATTTATCTGAAAGGTTTTAGAAGCACAGTTTAAGTTTCATTTGTTGCGACTCCAGAATTTCCTCCAGTGGACCGACAGATTCATATATTTGGTGTAACGACCATGAATGTGTTTTTTATGTGTCCTCAGCATCAATAAGGGAAAAGAGCACACCAGGGGCCGGGTTCACAAAGATGTTTCAGACTGCTCTATAGCGTTAGGCCAGTCTTAAGTGTGCTCATAGATTAGTCGAATGCAAGTTCGACCGTTTCACAAAAATAAAGACTGACTCATTTTAAGCCCAAAGAATTTGACACCTTACCCCCAGGCTAACTCAGCTCTGAGGCCCGTGTTACCATGGTAACAATCAGTGACTCCTGCTGACCAAGCTTTGAACGTCTTTGAAGGTCCTTTCAACGGTCGGATTAACACTGTTTACTGTTGCTGCTATTTTTTTTTCAAGTTGAAAAAGGATTTTTGTTGTTGTTGATGTTGTTAAACCCTTCACTGAATTTTCCAAGAGGTAAACGGACTTGAGCGGTTAGATGCGGTCGGCCATTTTTTTTGTTTTGAAATAAGTCTTGATTTACCCAGAATTCAATGCATCATAGTCCTGCTTAAGATAGTCAAGAACTAAACTGCTTTGTGAAACGGATGAATTTAGACGTCTCTCTGACGTCTGTTTGTTATATAAGCTACAGTCAGAGTCGGCTGAGAGAAGGTGCCAATTACAGCAAGAGCACCTGTGTGGACAAAAGAAACATTCAAAGCCATAACGAAACATGTTTAATTATATTGTTGGTCACACATCCTGAAACATGGTAGAGCACAAAATACCAACATTAGTTTTAAGGAACCAAAATCCATAAAGTGTTACTCACTCTAAGTTTCCCTTTTTTAATTGCTCACCTGAAACCTTTTTGTCAGATTTATTTGTTCTGTTATTACATTAATTTCTTATTGCACATAGGTGTGACATCAGCTTCTTTATATAAATCTGTTTCTCTTATTAAGTCTGACAGTAAAAACACAACAGTCATTTGGGCCCTGATGGCCTGTTCCTGCATGTGCTGTATGTTCACACGAATGACTTGCACTCTTAATGATTTGCTTTGCAACAGTGCACTGTAACTGAATGTACATGCATGTAGTCTACTGTGCGCACGTCGTCTACTGCGCGCACGTCGTCTACTGTGTGCATTGCGTGTTACTGGAATAAAGTCCAGCCAAGTGGTAACACATCACACCAGCGGGGGTTTATTCCTCACCACATCTCCTCGGTGGTGGAGGATCCTCCACTCTGTGATATTAAACCCCGGCTCAGTGCATCATCATGAGAAACCTACAATGTCTGGCAACCTCGCAAAGCAGTGCCCTCTTATTTTAGCAGAACAAAAGCTTTGAGCTGTCAGAAAGCTCCCATCTGGAGCCAGAGAGAGAGGCTTCATTGTTCTCGCTCCCTCCACCTCTCCTCCACGACCCCATCTTCCTGTTGTGCTGGCTTGGCGGCGAGAAGGGGATTTTTATTTTGGTTTCTCTGCTGGAGGTCAAAGTTCCCTGGGATGTGGAATCAGAGGAGACGTTGCCATGTTTCCCCTCCCTCGTTTTTCAAGCCTTCCCAGCAGTCCCTCCGGGAAAGCGAGCAGCACATTTCATCTTCCATGAGAAACGGCAGCGAGCTGCGGCGGCACGGAGCTGTGTGATCACACGGCGAGCAGAGGGGCTGTGCAGGCACGCAATCCCACGTATGAAGCAGGCATGCGAGGGAGCACATGTGCTGCTGCAGATGATTTCACACACACACACACACACACACACACTGCCGCTGAGATGTTGCTCAATGCTCTCTATTTACTGAGCTTGTTAAAGCAGGGTGATGTTTGACTAGTTTTAGCTGTTATTTGTATCATTTATGAACACGTACACATCCAGGAGCGACATGTCGGCAGGTTAGTGTCGCACCTTTGCTCTGACTTTGGACGCATAAAAGTATTCCTTCTTTAGAACTTTCCTACATTTTAGGATGAAGCCTAAACAGAGGGGTAGAAGAAAATTGACTCGACCTTTGACATCTGAGGCTCTGTAAAATGAAAGATGGCCACCGGTGTGGGGAACAAATGCCCCTGTGTTCCCTCAAATCGTGCAAAAGCTTTAAAATATCGATAATCACAAAGTTCGTCTTGCCAACAGTTTTTGGGTGAAGCTTCAAAAGTGTGACATCATAAGTAGCTCCGTTCTACAGGGCAGTCGAGGTCAATCAGAAAGCAGAGGAGGGCACAGGCGGTGGACTGGGAGCGGCCCTTTACATCAGTGTTTCATGTCATTGTGTTAAACTGGACTTCTGATCTTGTGGCGAAGCGGTGCAGACGTTATAAACCAGTGTTGACGTGTCTCTGTGATGAAGCTGCTGTGTGAGATGTTATCATAACCAACAAGAAGAAAAACGACAACAACACCCAGTTTTTCTTTGAGTCTCTGGGTGGACGTGATGGAGCTCTTTAGGGGCCCCGACCAATTACATGATTATCTTAACCAAGCGGGCCGAGGGGAGGCCTCGAGACCGTGTTCTCCAAACACAATCAGAGGAACGTTCATCACTGCAAAACGCCACCTTTAGAAGAGAGGGGGGGGCATTTTCTCAGACCCTCAAAACTGGGACGATTAGGTGTACTGCACATTAATGCACGTGCACATTTATAATAAACAGCATGCACATTTCAAAAGCAGTGACTCCATGAAAGCACCATATTTGCTGCATTACGAAGGAAGCAGTCGTCCTCCTGGAGGTCTTTAGCAAAGTCGATAACTTTCTCAGAGGCCTGAAAGTTAACCGTTAGCATACCGACCACAAAGAGCTGCAGGCGTTAAGACACAAAGACTAAACATCTCAGTGTCAGATTAAAAGGCGTGGTCCATGTTCGTGTCTGTATTCTGGGGTTAGTAACTCTGGGTGTGACAGAGAGTCTGTAAAAACTGAAGACGTGCGTATCTTTTTAATTGTGATGAAAAGCAGGACATTTCTGTGTTTCAGATGTATTTCCGACACCAGGCCGTGAGCCCTGGTCACCGTTTCCGTTCTGAAGCTTTATTTGCTGTCTTTTCATTTTGCGTTTGACTCACGGCGAGATGTTTTGATGACACACCTCCGTGTGATGCCAGGTAAGCGTCTGACACAGAGTGAGTGAGCACAGACGTGTCCGTCAGCAGCGGCCGCAGCGTTCCTGTGTTTGTGCCGCGCAGACAGACAGCGTGGATGACTCTCTCGTGTTGTTTGCAGCAGAATGATGAGTCATTAAGTGTTTTTAGGAGGCCTTTTTAGATGTCTGCCCCCCTCCCTGCCCGGTTCAGCCCGGCTGTTCACTGCGAGTTAGGGGGGTTTAATATTTTCCGTGCACTGTGTCCAGGACATTTACAGTTGGCGTCAGGGTACGCTGTTGGTCTGAGGGGAGGCACTTTGAAGTGTTTGCGGTTTCGCCACATCTGCAGGCAAGATGTGCGTACGGGGGTGGGGGCTCGGGGGGAGGGAGGGAGGGAAGGAGGGCGGGGGCGGTTCAGAAGAGGAGGCGGAGAGTTTCTGTCAGTGCTCTTAATGTCATGTGACAATGAACAACATCCTTTAACTCTTTCCGAGCAGCTCGCGGTGGCCTGGTCTATAATTCTCATTTCTTACAGGGAAACGTGTCCGTGCTTTCTATCAGAAACGGAGCATCGTGTTTGTGTACACAGACAGGAAGAGGAGGACCGGGAGGCTGCGCTGGAACAGGGACTTTCCCAACATGTGCAGTCAGGGAGGTGTCTCTGCTTTAATGCTGATGAATGCCTCACTTTGCTCAGAGTTTCACCTCAAAACCATCTGAGTTGATTAAACGCTTGTTAGAACAACTTGCAGAATCATTATTGTGTCTAAATTTAGGCAAAAAGCTATAAAAAGAGAAATCCAAACATCAGCATCACAGTCTTAAGAGTCCGACCACAGGCCAGGGGTGAAGCCAGGGTGGTGCCACAGTTCCCTCGTTAAGCGGAGCCGCGTCACCCGTTAAACCTCTCGTCAGACGTCGTTTGTCTCCGTCTGCTCCTCTTCATCGGGCCCGAACTTCAGCCTGCAGCCGCCAAAGCAAAGCAGAGCGACGATGCAGAATTAAGCCCCGCCGCAGAGACATCGATTTAATCATCAGTTTATGGAGCTGGATTTCGCTGAGCCCGTAGTCGCCGCGCCCACAAGTATTTTCACATTTCATTAGCTTGCGGGTTTTGCCCGGGTGGCGGTGAAAGCAGAGGGAGGCGGCGGTGAGCTGGTGTTGATCCCAGCACTGGAATGTTGACTTCTTTATTTTCCACACTTTTATTCCCGCAATATTCCTCTCCCTCCCATGATCCCAGACGCCCGAGCTGCCATTTGCAACCATTATTAAAGTCATATTTCACAGCTTAGTTCATAAAATCGCTCTACTTGCTTCAAATTAGTAAGATTGCCTCCCCCCCTCCCCCCTCCCTCGTGGCTCCCCCTGTAAAGCGTCACAGAGGATGATGGGTTAGCGCTGGATTTCACACACTTTCTGCCACCTCGGGTCAGGATCACTCGGCTCACATCAGGTTCAGGTTTGAGTTTTGGCTCCTGAACACATGGCAGCAAATTTCCTCACTTCATAAATAGTGCGATGATTGAGACTGTGAGTGTGACGAGTCTCTGCCTGCACGCATGCAGAGCCACTGCTGAGGCTTTCACTAACCTGCTGCAGGCTTCAATATCTCATATGAACCCGGTCATCTCAGTACGGACATCAGGAAGAGGTCGTTAACGGAGAAGAGAAAAAGGGAGGCGAAGTGCCGAAGCAAGAGCAGAGAAGAGCAAATCTCAGACTCGCTTTGACTCGTGAGCAAGAAACTGAAATGCACTCCGAACCTCTAGGGGCGCCCCGTCACAAAAATACAAACTTTTGCTCAACAAAATGTTTTGAATCTTTACGTTGTGCACAGCTGCAAAGGAGACCAGAAGCCAATCACACCAATCATCGCCGAATCGATCCTTACGCTGAGGCTTGTGATATTTGTATGCCTTTTAAACTGCCGACAACCTCACCTGTCTCAGGAACAACTGGAGGGAGTATCCTCAGTTCAACACAAATGTCCACTTGGATTCTACGATGAACTTTAGTCAGGTCAAAGGTCAAGGTCACCTCACGGCTAGAAGGTTCCTGGTTTGAATCCCGGTTGGAGTGTGGAGTCTGCATGTCCAGCCCCCCCTTGTGACCCTGAACAGTAGAAGCGGTGCAGATAATGGAAAGTAAGGATGACTTTTTCCCCCAAAAGGTCAAAGGTCAATTTCACTGCAACATAATATGTCCTGGTAAAAAATAACTTATCTGCCATTATCCCCATCTCATTTTTTTATCTTGTGCACAAAAGTCTGCTTGGATTTAAGAATAAACTGACAACAATTTGATGGACAAAGGTCAAAGGTCAAGGTCACTGTAACATCATGTCAGTCCAATTCTCTTGAACAGTTTTGCAGTTGTTTCCTGGGTAACGTATTCTTTTCGAGGAGTAAACTTTGATAAGATGCTGCAGACATTCGCTCCCCACATTAGTCTGAATATTAATTAAACCTGTGAAACACTTTGATGCAGGTTTTTGTTCATTAACACTTAACGTCACTTATCGTCTCAGTCATTCCCAAATGCCTCTAACTCCCCTCCCTCCCTGGAACATTTGAGGGGCAAACTACGATTAAGTTTGACTAAAACATCGCCCATGTGAGTCCAATAAACCCCCCCACACCCTCACATCTTAACCGCTGGGGTGTTTCAATGTTCCCCTTGTATACAAGCCCAGAACACGACTGAACAATGTCTCCCTCCATCATAAACTCCTTTCGTGTGGTCTGTAAAAGTTCACATCCTGTTTTCCTCCACATGCAAACACCCTGTTTGAGGTCGAGGATCTTTGAGCGGCTTTAAACCAGGAGAGGAAAATAAAAAACACGTCGAGGCTTAAGGATGCTGCAGCTCTTTCCTGTGTGGGAGTCGAGGCAGGAAGAGAATAAAGAGTCAGTTCAGACGGAGAGAGGCGTTCACTGTCCCAGTTTTCACTGCGCATGTAATTGATGCTTTAGAAACATCAAGAGCGTCCTCAGCAGGAGGACGACAGCACCGCTTGTTCAAACGCCTAAAACAACTTATATTTATGTTTCTCTGACGAGCATGTGATCGTATGAATTGTGAGTTTTGAATACTTACGATGTCTTATCCTGAACAAATGTCAAGGGTGTTAAACTAAGGATCATAAAGAGCCCTGTCAAAGCTGACTTTTACACAGGACACAAACAGAAGCCTCGGAGGTGAAAGAGACAGAACTTTCTGTGTTTAGAGGTGGAAGGCAGAACGACCCCTGGATGCTGACGGAGGTGAGTCATACCTGACGGGACGGCGAGTCTAAAGACCTCGGTGAACGACGGTGATGACTGCTGGACTTGAACGCAGCTCTCGTGAGATTGAATCGAACTCCACCCATGTTTGCAATTATGTTTGTTTAGGTGACTGTGATTTTAGCTGCTGATTTATACAGCACAAGATGCAACTTGAAAGTCGCCGTTAACATGTGTGTGAATGTGTGATGAGTCTTGTTCCTAGATTATGTTTTTGGCCTTTCCCTTTTTTTGATCGGACAGTAGAGTCAGAAATATGTAAAGAGAGCGAGGGGATGACTCGCAGCAAAGGCCCGACGGTCGGACTCGTACCAGGGGCCGCTGCGTCGAGGACTGAGCCTCTACACGTGGGGCTCACAATTTAACGACTAAGCTAAACCAGCGCCCCGGCAACGTCTTTTTACGGTGGCCAACAAAATCACGCTGCAACAGCACAAACGGTTTTCAATAGGAGAAACTTTCTGCACATTCAGAAACATGTGCAAACGTCCAAAACATGTGCAACGACGGAAAAATGTGCTGCAAATACAGAATCAATGCAAAGACCCAGAAAACACATGCAGAAGAAAAACGCTGCAACTCCAGTCAACACAACGGAAGAGCTCCAGGCCTGTAGGGGGCGCTCAGCGCAACAGGTTTATTATTGACGGGAGAGAGAGAGAGAGAGACGAGACGGTGAATGTATTAATTATCACACCTTGTAATGTAAGACGCAGCGGGAGCAGAGTGTGTCCGTCTTCAAATAGTCATGAAAAACTCTTTAACCTGAACAGACATGCTCACTGCGATGGACCCAGTGTGTTCTGGGTAGAGAGCTCAGTATTAGTATGCATAATCTCAGAGTAAATTAAAATAAACAGACACTGTCTGGCCAGCCTATTATGCTCTCTACTTATCATAACAAAAAGAATCCACACATCTCCCCACATCACCAACACCTTCAGGACCGCTCTGACCTGCACCTGAACAAGGAACAGACCGGAACATCCAGAACCAGAGAAGACGCATCAGATGACCGCGATGACAGCATGCAGTCATTTTATTTACTGTGGATATAAAACATTTGATTACTTTAGTTTCAATAAAGTGTGTTGCTTTATGACACACACGCCTTCACCAAACTGCAGTTACATGCAGGATTATTATGGGACACATCGCCAGTGACTGTAATGTGACGTTTTACAGAACAATCCAATTACAGCAGTTATAATTGGACTATTCTGCAAGTGGGCAGCGTGCTCTCACTGTAAATAGCATGCACACACACACACACACACACACACGCACATACACACACACACACAGCAGGCTTCACAAAATGAAATTGAATAATAAACTGTTGGCATCAAACCGCAACTTATTATGAAAGCGCCCCCCCCCGGCAGCAGAAACCAGCTCTGCCTCCTGAGATCAAGAGGCAGGAAATACCTGCCGCTGAGGCCGACCCGCTCAGGTCCCTGCAGATTTACTGGAGCAGCTAATGGCTCCTGCAGCGAGGCCTGTTTCTCTGCCCTCCCTCTCATGAATACATCACACACAGGCACACACTCATGCCTACACACATGCTCATAAAGGTACACAGTGACAACAAAAACATTAACAAACAACATGCCACTGGGTGTTAACTCCAGAAGGCTCTCCATAAAGACAGGGGGCTTTTTTTTCAGCTACAAGAGATAAGAGTTTTCTTTGGTGAAGTGAGCACTGCGAACGCAGATGTTCAACAAGCCAAAGTTGTCTAAGGGCACGATCCGCGTCAGGAAAACGATGGCTTATTACTACAGCCAGGAAAATGTATTTTCCTCTGTGACAACAAACGTCGTCTCACAAGTTACCGAGTCCAGCGCGTTCTCTTGGAAACAGCTGATGGATCACGTCACCAGAGAAACCGGCCTGCTGCAGGCGTAGTGATACTGGATTTTTCAAGAGAGAAAATAGCACCAATGATGATGAATGGCGCGGTATGAAATCGTAGGACGATGATTTTGTGTTGAAATGGATCACCGTCGCCTGCGTGTTGTTTCTGTAGGGTAAAACTTTTTGGTTTCATGACCCCGACCACGGGACTCGGTGAGTGAGCTGATAGCTTTGCATCCACGACACTACTTTCATACAACCTGGTGTCCAAAAATCTGAACTATCCCTTTAAGGTGAAAAAATAAAAACTCATTGATGACTTTTGGTTCACTAAAGGCAGCAGCCCCGATCTCCTGAAGTCTTGTGTTTGACCCGTCCATCATCCCACACTTCCTCCCTGTGTTACCTGACATCCCAGGTGCTGGACTAACAGAGCAGGTGGCACGAGTGTCGAATTCTGCTGCAGATTGGTTTAAATTTAAGTTAAAAGTCTGACGCCAAAGGGCATCTTATGTACTTGCTCTATTGTACTCTATTGTACTTATTACATTTTTTCTTTACCCCAGGTAAACAGTACAAACAGACCTTTCACGTTACAAAGTAATCTACATGACACGTGCAGTTGTGTGTTATTAAATGTCCTCAGAAGCATCTAAGATCTTTGTCATCAGATGAGTTTGCAACCTCACAAGTGTTCTTGTGCTGCAAAAGTTAAGCTTAAATTTAACTTCTTGTGTTCTTCTTCTGTGTTTCATCCCTTGCTCATGTTTTGAACTCTAAAAGTAGGGTTCAGTTCTTGTTACATTGCAGCTGGGAGATGGGAAAGAAAAAAGATGGGAAAGGAACACAAGGAAGAGTGAAAAATAAAATAGAAAGAGAGGGAAATAAAAAGAAAGAAAGAAGCATTAAAAGAAAGGACAAAATGAGCACGGAGACGATGAAGAGAAGAAACTTGAGAATGATTACAGTGATGTCGAAGTTAAAAACAATATATTATTAAAAAGTGTAATATTTCCCTGTGAAGTTTAAAGGAAAACAAGAACGATATTTAGAAATATTCCACAGCACGAGAACACTGCAGCTCTGAAGTTCACTGAGTTACTTTCCACCTCTGATGCTCTCACATTCAACACACACACACACACACACACACACACACACTTGACTCCCCGCACACACTTGACTCCCTGAAGACACACCACACGCTCCAAACCTCCGCCTCTGCTCTGACTCACGTCGGAAAAACAGATTGAATCATGGGAGTAAATTGGCTCGGTGGAAAAGCGATTCGTCGTCGGGGCATAATGTGCATGTGCGAGCCATTTCGACTCATTACGGCGTGATCTGAAAGGTTAGGGAATTGAAACCAGCATGTGGGACGGAGCTTCCAAGGGCACCGAGAGCGCCGGGCCCCGAGAGCGGCTGCACATGTTGTCAGACAACACGATAACGCCGAGGGGGGGGCGGGGGGCATGGGTTGTGGGTAGATCTAATTGGGTGGCTCTGCTCTCAAACCTCACTACCAGCAGTGAAAAGAGGTGTTTGTTGTCCCAAATTACACTGAATTAATGTATACACTTGCACTCACCACACAAACACACACACACCATCATCTGTGGCGTTTCCAGCTGCATGTGTGTGTGTGTGTGTGTGTGTTACTCAAACCTGCAGAAAACGTTTGTGTTTACAGGAGAACATGTGTCGTATGAATGCACAGAACCATGTCAGGTTCGTGTCACAATCTCAGAACCTGTTATCCCCCGATGCCGATATATCCTCTGGGAGCGACGGCAAACATTTCAGGGCTTCTGGTTTGAGCCAGCGATTACAAACAAAGGACTTCCTGTCAAGTCTTTTCTGAGTGCTGCATTGTGCACAGTCCAAGGAGCAACTGAGAAGTGAGAATGGAGCTCGAGTTGAGAGACGCCGTCTAAGAACACTGTACGGATCTCTGATCTGCATCTCTGTACAGACTGTCCTACCTGCATGAAACTGTAGCCTGCCGTTACGTGATTGGTCAACACTACTCTGACTACAAACAGAAACCAGAACACTTCTGATACCGTGCCTGCAGTTAAGACTAAAGATTAAACCCCTCTGTCACATTTGAAAAATGGGAGAGGACCCAATACAGGCTAAAAGAAAAAAACAACAACAAGAGACAAACAAAAGCTACAGGCTCTCTGGTCTGTATCCAGGCGAACAAAAAGGTCCAGCAAACACGGGAGGAACGAGGAAAAGAGGAGCAGGGTAGAAAAGAGGAGCACCAATCCACACGAAGTGGCACAGAGGGGATGGAACACAGAGGCTAAATACACACGGGGTAACAAGACGCAGGTGAAAGCAATAAGGGCATGGCACACAGAAAACACACAGAGGCAGGAAGTGAAGCAACACGAGAGGGAAGTGTGACTGACAAAATAAAACAGGAAATGACACCTTAGAATATTAATGAATCATACCTGAACAAGAATAATACGTGACACCCTCTTGATTTACGTCCAGTCCAAACCTTGAGCAGCAATGCAAGAAATCTGGAGCCTATCTCAGCTGTCAGTGGGCGAGAGGCGTGGCTACACCTGGACTGATCACCTGTCAATCACAGGGCTGACACATAAACTGTGTCCCAATCCAGAATGAAGCATCCTCCGTGGACCACCCCCTTCGAAGGCTGCAGCCCGTGGATTGGGACACAGCTACAACATGCAAACAAGGCCCACTACTACTAAACCGGGATTCAAACCAGGAACCTTCTCGCTGTGAGGCGACAGCGCTAACCACTGCACCACTGTGCAGCCCTAAAACAAATATCAAACAAACAAATTCCAAGTAAATAATTGTTGTTGTGTACAAAGTTGTTGTTTTTGCATTGTGGGAAGAACGACAGAAATGTTACACACACAGTTCATGCAGTCTTTTATATGGCAGGGCTCAGCCCAGAACACACTGACCCTGCACTGCTCTATCATAGTGTTGGTGAATCACACACAAACACACACATACACAGAAACACACACACACACACACACACACACACGCCTCCTCTCGCCAGCTCCAGATGGGAAGAAATTCCTTCTCTGTTGTTGTGAGCAATGCTTTCCGTCACACGTTGCTCAGCAGGAAGCTCATTTCTGGGAGGATAAATGATCCCCGCTCTTGCTGTGGCACAGTTTCTCCTCCAGTGAGCGCAGCTTTAGAGATCTCAGGGCACATTAACCTGAAGGTAGGACGTAGTGTGTGAGCTCCGAGCAGGCAGGATGTCGTCATTTGTCATCCTTTGTTTGGCTCAGCGCTTAAACCCTCACAGTCAGCAGCACCTGATCCAGCATCCAAACCCACATTGCCTGATGAGTTATTACATGTGTAGTGCCGGGCCCATAAAACGTCTGTGTAACTGAGCTGAGGAGAGCTGAGCGGGGCAAAAAAACATCCTCAGACCCTCGACGACACGCTGTGAGAGTTAAAAAGCCCGGACAGGCAGCCAAAGAAAAAGCAGCCAAAAAATCATCAGGTCTCGTTTTGTCAGGGACGTGATTTACTATGAGAACTGGAGATGAAGAGGAGGCACATTCCTCTGGTATGGAGTCTCTCAGGGAACCGAGGTTAGGCTGCTCTCTGTCTCGTTGGAACCATCGCGGCTCCAGAGACAGACTGAGGTTTCACAAAGACTCGGTTTGGGATGAAAGCTCGGGCTGTCTGAGCGGGTGGCTCTGCTGTGGAGAGTGACCCCTCTGCTGCTTCCCGGGGGGGGTTTACTGTCTTCACATGAGGGTGGAAGAACCAACACACGAGAGGTAAAGCATTGTTAGCACCCCCTAGAGCCTGCAGAGGTCATTACACCAACAATAAGGAAATGCTGACAATAAAGATGTTTGTAGCTTTACTTGTAATCAGGCTTTAAAAAGTTGCATTAGAATGACTGCATCCACCACAGAGACTGTAGCCTCAAGCATTACTCCTAATGTCCAGCAGGGGGCGACTTCTGTGGTTGCAAAAGAAGTCGATTAATTCGCTCGGTAAACATGTTCCTAATGACTTTATGGTCTCAGTCTCTAGTTTCAAGTCTTCTTCAACACAGCATGATGTTCATTTAGTCACTGATGCTCCATTGAGAGTCACACAGACCAGGAAGAGGGGAGGGTTAAGGGCGGGGCTACCTGTGATTGACAGGTCACAACCACTGCGATCTGTTAATCATGATATAAGCTTAGCAAATGCATTGAACTGTGCACATTTAAATAGTGAGTTTTGTGTGTTCGTCTTTGAACTTTGACCCTTTCACAATGTGTTTTCTGTTGACGTGGTAGCCGAAAGAAATGCTGTTGTTAAGCGTTCGGTTTAAAGACCCTCTGAGCGGTTGGCTGTTTGTTTTCCTGGTAAGTTCATTTTGTTTGAGCCTGTTTTGTGTTAGCTAAAATTAGCATGCCAAACGATATCACTGGTGAAGTGAACTGCGTATGCGCCTTGCTAACCAAGCTAGCTAAACAGACCGTATCCTCCAAAGCTCCAAATATGGTAAGTAGTGACTCCAAAAAACAAGATGGCGCCAGATCTCCTCGGTTTTATCTTTGAATTTAATATGCTGCAGCCATCAATAGAAATAATTCTTCCATAAAGGATTTAAGAGAGCGTGTTTTTCCGGTCAGTGTGGTGCGACGAGCGGCTGTAAATACCTTGAAGCCCTAAAGCCGAAGCAGCCGTTGTTGTTAAAAAGCCACATTATGAAAATAAACAGATAGACGGAAGATGTATGTACATAATTTGTTGGACACGGCTGCCCATTCAGCGAGCTGAAGAGTCCGTCTTTGTTTTAAAAAGTGCTGTAAAAATAAACCTTTGCTTACTTGCTTACGAGGTACAAGCAGCTATTATCAGCTGAAACCTTTGCACGGCTAACAGACTCCTCCTGATAGCCTTGGCCTTTCAAAAACCCAGACACTGCAGATGATGTTAGCGCACACAGAGCGTGTTCGAGATGATTCTGGGGATTCCAAGCATCATTCACCGGTCCTCTGTTGTCAGAGCTCTGCCTTTAAGTCGCGCTGTTCTCTTTTGCATGTTAAGGCGATCACACTTCTTCCTCCTGTCTCTGCGAGCTCTCTGACATGTTCTCCGTCTGGCATCAGGCCCAAACTCTGCTCTGCCGACGTGACGAGACAAATTAGTGTAACTCCAGCTAATGTATTCAAACTGCTGCCGAGCGGCTGCAGAAGACATTGAGAAGTATTAGAAATGATCGCCGTGACTGTCAGCGACGTTAACCACTCCTGAAAAGGTGACAGCACATTTGGCTGCTATTTGCTGGCAGGGAGAAAAAAAACACCTACGAGTTTAACTTTGGGGCATTTTGATCTTTAATTCATACGGGATGTGGAAAATGTGTTTGGTATTTTCACATCTCAAAAGAGTCATTCTGACGAGAGAAACACGCAGCGCAGATCATCTCACGCCATCGTGCCGTCCACACTTTGATGATGTTGTACTTTCTCCGTGCAGGTCGGCTCATTGACAAACTGTCCTTTCATAAGAGGCTCAGGGAGGAACAACCCCGGACCACTCCCGTCGAGCGCTTACGCACGCAAATGCTGAATATTTGAGGCGACTCCTGGATGTGTTTTACGCAGACAACATCTGACAGGCCTGAAATGAAGCCCGGGCAGATATGAAAGCAAGCTCTGTCTGTCAAAACCAGGAAATAATCAAGCCAACCATCCACCTCAGGGGCCCAGCTGAAAGTCATTAGCCCAAAACAATGTGCTGCTTCTGCTGTTAGCCTGAAAAAATAATAACAGTAATAATACTTAGGAGATTACCATAACCGTTTGAGAGGATCTCAATTATCTGGATGGGTTTGAGCCCAGTGCTTCCCCTGCACAGGGCGTGGACGGGCCGCACTGCAGGAAAACTGTTCAGCATTTATGTCTCAGCCTTGATTGTAATAGCCATAACAGTGATTACCCATCGCTAATCCTGTTAGCCTTTGTTCAAAACATGAGATGAAACACATTAAAGATGAACAGAGCATTCAAAAATCATAAAACTAAACCATGTGTGCTTTGACGGTTTTATTTTTGAAAAGCGGAGCAGCCGAAACACAACAGCTGAATTCAAGCAAATTTACAGAATGATGCAGCTTTGAAATCAAACAAGTCAAGCAGCAGCGTCAGTGCTGACAGCCGAAACTGAAGCACAGAGAGAAACACAGAAGAAGTCAATATAAAAACTACATTTCTAAAAATCTGCAATCTTACAAGCCAAAGTATAAAACAACAAGTTAATATTTACAACAACCTGCTCTAAGTGAGTGAACTTTAATTTGACTGGTATAAAGTAACAGTGAACTACACGCTGTACAGACTCCACCTGTTATAAGCATGTGATCTGGATCTGGATATCAGGTTAGCTCAGACGAATACATTCACACAGCATGCCTTGTAACTGGAATAACAGTCAGATGGGACAGAACCCATCTGGGTATGTTCTGGTGTAATAGACAGGCTGTGCTCTTTGGGAGAAAAATGACCTGACTGCCGCTCGTCTGTCAAGAAGCTACAGATGAGCTCCTCCTCTGCAAAGCACAAAGAAGAACGGCACATTTACATGAATGTTTTAACCTGACTGTCCGCGTAACCACTCGCGGTATTTTCCCTTTTACTGAAATACTACGGAAGCCCTAAGTGGACATGCATGCATACATTTTTATTTATTTATTTATTTTTTATTTATATAAAGCTGGTTTTCTTGTGATAACGGGATAATTTTCTGTCGATGTAGAAAACAGAACAGGCCGGTCACAGAGCAGGACATGCCATGCTGCCGTCGCCCACACTGTTGAGGTCAGTTAAGCCTGTTTCTATGTTTGTTTGGTGCTTTTGCAGCTCTGGAGATACGAGTGGTGCAACGTTGTTATCTCGAGATAACAAGATCAATAAGAGCTCGAGAAAACAACCAGAAGTTACTCGTTATCACGGGAAAACAGAGTAAATAAAATGTGTGGATGCATGTCCGCTTAGGGCTTCCGTAAAATACACCTCGAACTGAAAACAAGACCGATTTCTTTACTTTACATTTTTTAATTGGAAGTTTTATTTGTGTTTACTTGTGTGACGTTGTCCTAAAATCTTCGGGCAGAGGGAGGGAGCGTGACGGCGCGGACAGCAAGGAAACACTAGCATGCAGTAGGACACAGATTTTTAGGCCAATCCCCGGATTTGATCAAATGTAAAACTTGTGACTCAGGTGACATCACTTGAGGACATTTGGGCTTCACCACCATTTGGACTCCACACAGATTCATCAGGAGACACAAAAGGCTTTAAGCTGTGTCTGCACCAACAGCAAGCCAAGTTTCTCCTTCAGTTATGAGACCACGTGCTCAATGTGTTGATGCACATTTGTTACCTGCGAAAAGATACGCTGGAAAACCAAACCATGTCACGTGACTCCAGTTTTTCAGGTCCTGGCTACCTCGAGAGTCTCTGGCCTTGCAGCCCTTAACCTTTGACACACAGTGTAGGTCTGATTACATATACAGATACCATGACAAACATATTCTGAAACATTGCTCTTGATATGTTGCATCTCTGCTGGAACATGTTGGATTTAGTCAAAAGGGATTCAAATCATTCACTGTGAAGAGAAAGCAAACAGTAAATCTGAATGCACATGTTATTCCAATGATCTTTGGGGTTCGGACAGGAACCAAGAGTCTGTTCGTGGAGGCGGTCAGCTGATGATAAACGACAGTCGGCCTTTGTGGACGCACAAAGTGCTTCTGTAGATGTTTAATGTCCAAAGGACGCCTGTCTCCATAAAACCTCCCTGGGTGTAGATTTGATACTTTGTTTGATACTTGATCACAAATCTAGACTTAAACTAAATTTGAATTTCCTCTTAGTTTTGTCAAATGGAGCCACAACAATCTCCACCTTTTACCACCTCTATTTCATAGCGATCATCCAGACGGGCATGATGATCTCGGGGAAACCTTCCTGCCTCTCGATAGCCAGGATCTCCAGGCCGGCCTTGGCGATGATGACCTTCATGATGTCCAAGTGGCGGCTGATGCTGCTGTCGATGGAGTCCAGCTTGCAGCCCTGCCGCGCCATATTGTCCTTCATTATGATGACTCCGTTTGGACGCAGACTCTTCTTACAGCGAAACAGGAAGTTGGTCAGGTCCTTGTCTGTCAGGTGGCCTGAAGAGAAAGACGGATAAGGAATGAAGGGAAACCAGAATTAAGTGGATTGCAGTTGTGTGACTCAACCAACCAGGCAAGCTGCAGTTTACATCCATCAGTGTTTAAAACATCCTTCTGATGACGGAGTGCATCACCACAAAAGCCTGTGTAGTAGGCTGAAACTAAACGGTAGAGCTCAAACCACTATAACTTACAGGAGGGACAGAACACCAGATGTCTCTCTTTCTGTGTTTCTCTGCTGAGCAAGAACAAGACCCTCTAATGACAGCAGATCCACTGATTAAACGTGTATGCCGTCATACTCCCAGATGTATTAAACATTTTAAATAAACAGATAAAATTCCTGAAGGCCTTCGTGAGATATTGAATTCCTGAGAATGGGACGGACATGAGGTCACAGTGTCCTTGACCTTTGATCAGTTCACTCTTGAGTCCAAGTGGTCCGATGTGCCAAATTTGAAGGTATTCCCTCCCAGCAATCCTGAGATATGGCCGACGGATGGACGGACAACCCATAGTCATGTCTTCGTCCAAGGATGTCTCCGGCGCTATCCATAAAAACAACCAGTCTCAACTGATGTTCCTGTCCCTGCAGAGGTCTTTGTTGCACTCGTGGTTGTACAGTATACATCAAAACCTTGTCCAAGTAAATGGGGTCAACCGTACCTGATAAAATACAGGTGGCATTGGTTCGCGGGTGACCTACGACAATCTGTTGGTCAAGACTAGCACTGCAAAAGAGAGGGATTATCTCTTGCAGGTTTCCAGTGACTTTACGGGCTGATGAGATAAACAGTCTCTCCAGCATGTTCTGGGTGTTCCCCTGGTTCCCATCGCAGAAGGACTGGAAGAGGGGTGCAGGTTCCCTGATTGTATGCTGGAGCTTCTAACCACAGCGATAACAGTGGTTGTTCTGCTCCTTGCCAAAGAAACTTGCCTGCTTTTATCCATTATATAATTTGGACACTATCTGAAGCTCTTAACTAGGGGAACGTAGATCAACAGGTAAAGAAAGCGCCAGGTTCTTCTTGTTCTATATCAAAATATTGATGGTTCGTGTACTCAGTGCAGAGACTGAGTTAACAAAAACTGCGCTTTGGGGTTGAAATGAGAGAGCACAGTCAACTTAACTGATGCTGGAATCATCTTTAGGTCTATTAAAGACAAAACCTTTGCACAGAGCGAAAACTATACACCCCAGATCAGTTCTCTTGTCAGTCTCATACTTACATGCGACCCACTGCATCCAGACGACGTCGTACTTGTTTTTCGGCGGTGTGAAGTCTTGCAGGTTGTAGCAGTAGTAGGTCTCGATGCGGTCGGCGTCGTCACCAAGGTACTCCTCGTGTGCGTGGAGCAGGAAGTGCTCCATCATGTCCGCCATCTCCATTTTCTCAAACACAGGAAGGAGGACGCCTTTGGTGACACGGCCGATCCCGCAGCCACAGTCTAGGGCACAGTGTGTACCGGCCTTACCAGGACCCTGGGGTTAAGAGAAAGGAATAAATCATTAATAAAAGTTGTTGTCTGATGTTTATCCGGAGCAGCAGGCTCAGCTTTTCCACAATCTTTCTGTGAACCTGGTACGTGTACCCTCGTTGGGAATCACTGATCTACAGGATAAAGTCAGAGGGAAAGATCATGTCTGATAAAACTGAGGCAACCTCACAAAGAGGAGCTGGATTTATGTTTGACAGAAAAAGAAGTGTCAGTTTCCCTGCAGCATGTTATTACCATATCTATAAGTCAAAGAGGAGGGTATTCTTTATTCTGTGTTGCCAGATGTCAGGCGTCTGCACCTCAAAGCACCGACAGCTCAAACAAGTCGACCTCGGTTCCTTTAGGGCAGCGAAACTCTGAACTTTACCACGAGGGAACAAAAAGTCACCTCACTTGAATCATGCTGGTTTTTCTTCCTTTTCATTTGGTATTCTGACCTCACTCCAACCCCTCGGCATCAGGGGCCCCAGTGTGTGATTGTATGAACGATGGGGCCCTGAGGAGCTCTGTGCTTGTTACAGGAGGCTTCCTGGTTTCAGTGAATTACTGCCATATTGCTCCATGCGTATGTAGCTCTGTTTAATCTGGATGTATACTAAATCTTTTCATACTTGTTTTTAATGGAGATGTCGGCTTTAAACAGGAGCGGTTCACCACCAGGAAGGAACAGGATGATGTGTGGCTGAGCCCACGTTGGTGTAAGACTTTGTGAAAGAGGGGCTCGTTTCCTGTTCGCTTTATAAGTCAGGGTCTTAAAGTGAAGCAGTAAGAGTGACTTCTGAGACGCTTGATGAACAAAAAGAAAAACAATCTACACATTGTATTGCATTAAGCAGAGGTAATACTACTGAGCTGTGTTTAATCAGGCCTTGTTGTATTTACATTAGCACCCATACTAAAGTAGCCACTTAGCCGTCTGCAGTTCCTTTTAAGCAGTTATAATTAGCACTCCTGTTAAACTGATCCTCTAAATAACCCGCTCTCTGGGCCAAAGGCATTCCCTGAATTAGCACATGGACTCTCCCAGCATCCAAAAACACTCCCTCGTCCTCACTGACATACACTCACATAATGCATTTGTGCTAGCTGACAAAACCGTTGAGTTATCTGATGATAAGAAGGTTTAAAGTGACAGAAAATAATTCAATATTAAAGGGAAATGTTTGAGTCGGAAACATTTGCTGAATATTTAGAGATAGAGAGATTAGGATGACAGCTTTAGTCACATGTCTGTAAGCTAAAGATGAAGCCAGCAGCAGGCTAGCTTAGCTTAGCATAGAGAGTGTCAACAGGGCAAAAAAGCTAGCCTGGCTCTTTTTGAAATGTGCATAAAAGCACCCCACACATAAACATTATTTCTTGTTTGCTTAACCTTTACAGAATTTAAACTCTAAAACTACAATGTGGTCCAGATATGCAGCAACCAGCAGAGAGTCCAGGAAGTTACGTAAGGTTGGAGGCAAGTTACTGTCCGGTACACACTACCTCATCAAACAGCAAACTGTGTTTTTCTCATATCTGGAGAAAAAAACTGAAATGACTCGTTATCACGGGGAAGCAGAGTACATTAAATGCACGGATGCATGACCGCTTGGAGCTTCCGTACTTTTGAGGTGTTGGTAGGTAGATTTTGTGACCTTAAACAGAGCCTGGGGAGCCATTTCTAGGTTTGGTGCAAAGCCAGGTGCAAAAGAGACCTTAGAGGGATTTTTTTTTTTTTTTTTTTTTAAGATCATTTTTTTGGCTTTTTATGCCTTTATGTTTTTTTAGAGAGAGGACAGTGGATAGCGGCAGAAATGGGGGAAGAGAGAGTGGGGACTCGGGGGGCCGCCGCATTGAGGACTACAGCCTCTCTGTATGGTCGCCGATTTAACCGCTGAGCTAAACCGGCGCCAGAGACATTAGAGTTATACCAATCTTTAATCTCAAACACTCTGTAAGAATGTGAATAAGTTTGTCAGTTGTTAAACTTTTTCTTTAAAATGCATGCCATGAAGTGAACTACACTCCACACTGAAGCTGCAGATATTTCCCAACAAAATGGACTAAGAAATATCTTGTCCTTCTCCTCTGTAACTAAATTAGAGGTGGAAAATGAAACTCTTTAACATCAGTTGGCTCAGCTCGCTCTGTGTGGCTGTTTATGGGGTTGGCATCATGCATGTGCTACTATTAGAAACGGCTCTGAGGCCTGCTCCCACATGAAACAAGCTGGAACTCTGAATGATGTATCCCTCACCCAAAATAGATTCTGTATATGTATATATAGAGAAAGCTTCAACAGTGTAAATGGATATTCTCCTGGACAGAAGTCAGAGGCCTCAGTAACGTGTTTGATGAAGCTTCTCAAGTGTTATAAGGTCTGTTTGAACCATTGATCAGTTCTCAACTTGGATGTGAGGAGTTCTTGACTCACCACAAACCTCTTCAGAAACTGCCGGGAACTTTCCAGATCAACGTTGGATATCTCCACAAAATCTCCCATCATGCCCTCCTCCGAGGCGGGGACGTCCTCGTAGAACTTCTGAGCTCTGTAGTAGAACTGTTTCTCCCCTTTGATGTACTCGCAGGTGACTGGAAACAGCTTCACTGTTAGCACACAAGATCAGACATAAAGAGAAAAGCAGGGTTATTTATAGTGTCATAAAAAGCAATCCATCCACTACGAATAAAGAAAGAGGCATCTAAACATCCGGGTTTGTTCTGTCGCAGCCATTACTGTGATAAGCAGTTGTCGTTGTGTGATTTGGGCCTCACGCTAACATTGACCCTAGCAGCATCTTTGCTGATGGTCTTGACCTTTTGTCTTTATCTTAATGCTGAATTTTGTAGCGTTTTTTTTCTTTTACTTGTTTTTGAAGTTTCAGAGTCAACAATCCTTTCTGTGTTCGGCCAGAGTAAACGTTTAATCAGAGCAGGGTGCAAGCAGGAAACAGTAGACAGCTTCCATCTACCCTCGAGCTGTGGATGAACTGCTGCCTGGTGATGATCAACACAGAGACCACAACCAGCATCTCTGACATCTGTAGTCAGAAATGAGCTTTTTTGCACCTGTAACCACACCCAACCCGTCACAGTGTCCTCGAGAGCACCTGTATGTCACTGAAGCAAGGTGAGACTACCAGAGGTTTGGCAAAAACAAGATTGTTCTTGAGGCTCTTAAAATGGAACGCCACCGATTCAGCATTCGACTCTGTGTATGACAAACTGGAAAACTTCTTCTGCTACGACTACTTTTTAAACCTGGCACCACAGTGCAACTTTACTTCGGCTCGGTTGTTGATTTCCGGGTGTCGCTGATGAACGCATGCGTGTAAGCAGATGTTAAATGTCATATTGTTAACCCGTATTTGACAGTGGAACTTGATAATACTCATAAGTTTGTTCACTTTGGTCACTATTTCCACTAAAAAAGAGCCAACAAACAAAAACCTTAATTTTACGTATCTGTCCGTCAAAGTGTTTAAACTTCACCTGCCATCGATGGGGTCCATGAAATGAGGAAATCTAAACTTTGTAGCATAGCTTCACTAAATACATCGTTGGAAAGGTCTCGACCTGGGGCGAAACAAATGTCAGTATGAAGATTCTACATGGCTCCTGCTTTGAAATACTGACCTTTGAAACATGATCTCAGTGCAGTTTTGAGGGCTTATAATTCAGCAACTAAAGTGGCTACAGACACGGACCAACTGTGAAAGAGCGGTCTTCACCTCAATCATAATGTCATCAAAGACCAGGGGCACTGTGAGATATGAGCTAAATATGGTGAAAATAGACTTTCACCAATTTAACAATATGATATTTAACATCTGATGACACACATGCGTTCACCATCCCCCAAACTTGTCAGTTCAGTATTTACACGTCATGAACCTTGATAAAAAAAGTTTTTCTTGTTTGCACAGGCAGGTTGACAATTAGGGTTGTAAAAGGATGTATGTGCTGTATACTTCAAATATCCAATATGGCCGAACCAGTAATTACACTGCATGGAAATGATCTGTGTGAAGAGAAAGTAAAAGATGTTTGTGTTTTTGTGATATTGTAACTATTATTCTAGAAATCGATTCTTTTGATTGGCTGTTCTTTTTGTTTGTAAATTAGGATTATAAAAAGATATTAATTATATCAAATAACTAGTAGAGCCAAACTTCTTATTACACTGCACCGACATTATAGATGTTAATAAAAAGTACGAATGTAAGTTTATTTCTGGTAATTTAGCCACAACAGTCGAATGCTCAATGTCCGCACAAAATACCCACAATGCCATTCGGTAGCCGCATGTAGCCTCAGTATTAAGATAAACTTAATACATTAAGACAGATCCAGTCAAATGAAGATTAAAACAACGGTACAATAAGGTTTTGTAAACTAGAATAAAACGATTAAGTACCGCCCGCTGTGTGACGTTGTTAAACCAGGGAATCTGTGTGCAACACGAAAATGGATCCTCATTGACTTTACATTGGCATTGTTTTCGTGCTGCATGGAATTGGGTGTTAAGAAGCTTTGTGAGACCAGGTTGTCTTAAGAGAGTCCCATGTTTGTTTGACCCATCCATAGTTCCCAACCGCCACCCAAAAACAGACTTTTGCACGCTTCAAACTTTGACTTGGACACATCAAAACAATAAACAAGTGGATGCCTTCTGCAGAGATTATGCCAGGGGTTTACCTACAGCTCAAGTTGTTTGACTTTTGGCTGGACGAGCAGCCGATACTTTAGTGTGGAGCAGACTCACAGACCAACTCACATTAAACCAAACAATTATAATCAAATCTGATGTTTTATTGGTGATTTTTGAGTCATGCAAGAAATAAAGAAACCACCAACAGATTATTTCCGACAGTGGATACAACATGACGCTGGCCTTCTCCGTGGAGGAGGAGGAACACCGGTCACCATCTCCAAGGAAAAGCAGAATGATAATTAGATTACCAGTCGACTATAAATAAAGACGTGCTGCTATACTCTTACACTCGGCTCAGCTGTTAGTGGATATAAGATAACATGCTGCTTTCTTCATCTTCAGTGTTGTTTATTTACAAGCTTTTTAGGTAACCAGTGTGCAAAGAGTCGATGTAACAGGGAACCTTTTAACCTCATCGGACCGATCTGTAGCCGGAACAACAACAGCTCTCAATCATAGTTTGTCAAGTGTTGCTCTACATGGTTCTTCTGTTGTATTATGATGTAATGACATAGTGTGGCATTAACAAACTTAACTACTGGCTTCTTAAACTATCCCAGCCCGTCACTGCCTCAGTTCTGCTGAGCTTCAGTAAATCCTGCAGAATGGACGCAACATATCCGAAGGCTTAGATAACACGTTCCAGGTCTGGAGGGGAGGGAGGTGGGGGTCATGGGGGAATGTCCGTCCGCTTGTCAAGTATCTTCAGTGGCAGATTTCATGACACCACAGTGAAACATTCAGAGCAGGGATTTATTTCCAGCTACTACTCGATGCTAGAAACATCAAGAAGAGGCAGAGATCCAAGAGAAGGACTGAATCCATCAGCACCTGGAAGTCACGCTAAAAACAAGGTGTGAAAACAGGCAGTTCATGAGGTGACTCTCCTGGCAAGTGCCATTCGGTTCGGGAATGTTTGAGGATTTTGTCCTGGCATCGGGTTTGATTGGAGCACCCAGATTGGCAGATGAATGTCATGTGACCCCTCAGGAAGGCTTTCAGAGGAAGTATAGAAACATCGAGGGAGGAAAGACAGCGTGAGGATGCTCATGACTGCCAAGGAGGTGTCACTCCTGTGCCACCATCTTCCTCTATCTCACACGTTCAAAGTGAAGCAGCTCATTAGAAGTTGAGAGGTGAGACTGACCTTTGACCTTAGATGTAACAGTATAAGACATCTGATTAGACGATACACTATCTAAAGATTAAGGTTTATTTCTGATGTCTTAGGCCTGAATTTGAATTTAGTGTAACGCTGCCAACAAGTGTAGAATATATGTATTTTCAGCATACTCTGTTTCCTGTATTAAGACATAAAAACATAAATATTTATTTCATTCAGTCAGTTTAAAGCTGACAGAGCTGTTGGTATATAATCCGACCGCAGCTCTCTCACTGTCATGTAAGCACTGACTGACATGAGTAAGTGCTGCCATGCTTGGCGTGCCATGCCATTAATGGGCCTTGTATCGAGTTAGAGGTAAGAAAATAAGGCGTTAGAGCCAGAATGGACACCAGGCCAGGATCTCCTGTTTCTGCAGGTTGTAGCCTCATGATGGACGAGCGCACAGCCTGGAGAGGGTTATGTAAGACTCATGCTTAGAGGGTAATTCTGGTGTCTTTAAACTTTTGCCACATTCATGCATGTTCTGGGGTCGAAATGGTAACAAACTAAAATCGAAGTCAACTCTGAAGTCAAGACGAACAAGTGAACAAGAGCTACCAAGTCAAGGCAAGACCAAAGTCAGGACCAACAAGTCCTATGTGCAGACCAACGAGCGCCAAGCAGAAGCCTTATGAACTTGTGTTTGAACTAGCTTCCTAACCCAGCAGCGTTTCTTTACTGCACGTGTTTTTCTCTGATTGGTCGTAGCGTCCAGAGGCATTTCAGTCAGTTCGTTCGCATCACAGAAAGGTCTCACAGACACATTCAGGAGGCTCAAACCTTTATACATTTAAAGATTTAGGAATTAAATTAAACATCGTCAGTTCGAGTGTTGCACTTTGGAGCGTTTCTCCCAACAGGAAGAGAAATGAGCCAATCATCTTGTTTTATGCACAGGGCCACAGACGTTGATTTCATGGCTCTGTGAGCCCTGACAACCCATGGAGGTGGTTAAAGTCAGACAAAATGATTGTGTAGTATCATGTGTTCCCTTCACTCCCATATCCAGTTATAGCTCAGGCTAAGACAATGACATACTCCTCAGCTGACACAGATACATTGCTGTTTATATTACATGTATTCACGTGTGCAGACAGAGCGTATGGACCACATTCATAATCCTCATATATTTAGCATGCATATGGAGCTGCACATGCAGCCCAAAATATATGTCTATGTAAAGTTTGCTTACATTTGCTACCAGAAGCCACCGGTCATACCAGACCAAGTTAGGTTGTAGCAGCAAACGTCTGAGTGCGTTAAACAGAACAACTATAAGAGCAAGAGTTACATGTGACATACATATACTTACACACACTTTAATGCATTTATATTTGACTGTTCTGGAAATTATAAGTTGATAACACTTTCAGAAACATGTCTGAGGTTTTCAGTAAAGCCTAGAAACCTGTCGAGCATGGAGGCAAGTCAAACACAAACTTTATAAGTCTTATAAACGTACTTATTCAAATCAGTGCTCCATGTTTTTATAGCTTGAGGCATCCGATCAATGTATTGATTGTTTCTAATAGTGATGGTTACAGAAGGAAAAAGCAGCAGCACACATGAGTCTCATTAGGTGCTCTCATTAGCACTGATTAGAGCATTCATGGTGCTAGTGCGGTAATGTGGTAGCACTTGAGTCTTAGACCAAACACAATCTTATTAATACCAAACAGTTAAATATATTAACATATTTAAGACATGTATGCATCATGCGTGCACACTCATTTTGGACCTGATACAAAGACGCACAGAATTCTACAAAGGATGCACCCACATCACATTGGATGTCTGCAAAACAAGCGTAATGTCATGAGACCAGACCAGTTACTTTATGCAAAACCCCAAAGCACATCATCACACCTGTGATTTGGGTTCTTCCACCTTTGAAGAACTAATTGTTTCACTATGAACAATCAACTTGAGATAATTGATCAAGCAGGTGTGCCAGATTATGGGTAATGCAGTAAAGAGTTTTCCAATCATTATTTGTCATAACCTCATGACAAATATGTGACTTCAAATAATCAAGAACATGATTTTTCCTGAGCTGCAAGTTTTAAGCCCTCATAACTCATTTCTTTTTAGTGTAACTTTCAGAGGAGCGTAAGTTTTACTGCATTTATTGGAAAGAAAAAACAACAGCAGTGATTTAGTCTCAGACAAAACATGCAACCCCCTTGGCATGCTTCCTCAGCTTTGCCCGATCCTTAATGGGGCCAAAGGTCAAGAAAAGCTTGTAAATCTTGACCTTTTGAATGTGAGACTCGTGAGGTTGGAGCTTTGTGTGGCCCCTCTTCTTACCCAGAGGAATCTTCTCCACCAGGTACAGGTAGCTGGCGAAGAACTCACTCCTCAGCGTGTGGTGCAGGTGGAAGGACATGCTGTGGCGACACATGGTGTCATCGGTCTCCTTCCAGCGATCCCTCACCGCCTGGTGAGCCGCCTTGTACTCAAAGCCTTCGGTAGAACTGTTGCTATCATCTTCAATTGTAATCTCCATTTTGGCTGTATTTGGCCTTGTAGTACCTCACAGAGCAGTGCTGTTATCCTTTAAGTGTTTAAAGGAGTGATAGTAGAGGAGAGTAACACTAGAGAAATGTTTGGGACACTGTTTCGCTAGCTGTTGCTATATCTGTCCAGCTGAGTGTTTAACACCTCCCTGCCAGTGCTCAAGTGATCGTCTGAGATCTTTTTCACGGGGCGGTGCTCAGGACGTCTTGTCAGATTTACAGATCACCTGCTAGGGACTCTGACTCTGGAGGGGTGACGGAGAGGGGAGGGGGTGTTGAGGGAGACGCCTGCTGTCTCAGGCTGAACAGAGGCGACTGAATTTAGGCTGTAAATTCCAGCAGAACATGAGAGTCCATACGTCCTTGTTGCTATATAATGTGGTCCTAAAATTAGCATCGCCTCTCCTGTTTGTTTACATGCCCCCCGTTTTGTTCTGGCAGTTTAACTGACTGAACAAAGTTGCAGTTAAAGCTCAAATGATCTTTTTTTCTTGGTACATGGACCAACTGTTATTTCTTTTTCCTTGTATATTGTCAAAGAGAATGACAAACAGAATTATACTAAGTTCTCGAAAGACCAAAAAAATTTACTTAGTCCCAAGTCAGGACAAACTAGTCTTGGCTTAAGACGAAAAAAGTGCCAAGTCAAGGTCAACAAGTCGAAACTCAAGGCCAACAATTCCCAATTAAAGACTAGGTCCCAAAATAAGGCAAGTCCCAAGTCTAGGACAACAAATCCCAAGAGACGGCCATGAAATCCCAAGTGAAGTCAAGGCCTTAAGACCTTGAGTTGTAAGTCAAGACCAAGGAGAAAAAGTTTGCAGTCAATTGCACCCAACTCAGGACCAACAACCCACAAGTTAAGGCAAATCCATAGTCAGGTATTACAAGTTCCTTGTCAATCCACAATTTAGGTCAGCAAGTCAAAACTCAAGCCAGACAAGACCCATAAGTCTAAAACTGCGACCACAAGATCCACGTCAAGACAAACCAGTCCTAAGTCAAAGCATGTCCCAAATTATAGGACCACAAGTTCCAAGTCATATCCCAGCTCCAGACTGATAATCTCCAAGTAAAGATAAGGTCCCAAATACAGGAGGGCCCTGAGCCAAGGCCAACAAGTCAAATCTTAAATCAAGGCCAGCAAATCCTAAGTACAGACCAACAACATCCTAACACAAGACAAGGCGACACTCAGGTCAAGTCCCAATTTACAGCCCACAACTCCTAAATTAAGACATGTCCCAATTTAAGACGCATAAGTCCACAAGGCTTAACTCAAGGCCAACAACTTCCCTAGTCCCTGGTCCTAGTTCCAAAAGAAAGTCAACAAGTTCAACTCAAGGTAAACACGTTTTATGTAAATGTTCCAGGTCAAGTCAAGTCCCAATTCACAACTAACAAATCCTAAATTTCCCAAAAGTTCCAAGCTAAGTCCGTTAAGCCCAAAGTCAAGATCAACAAATCTCAAATCAACAAGTTTCAAGTCAAGACCAAGTCCTAAATATTCCTCAAGTCAGGTCGTTGTGTGCTCTTTGCCAAATGTTATAGGATATCAAATTCTACATTTGAATGTAAAAACTAAATGATCAGTTGTGCTTGAGTTACCTCTTTGGTATAATTCCAAATACATCATTTTTGAGCTAAAGTTTTTCTTCAACAATAGGACAACAATATCAAACAAGTCCGAGTTCAACGTTCAGGTGAAGTTTTCAGTCATTAGTGTAAAAGTTGTACTGTAACCTCTTTTTCATTTTGTCAGGTTTAGGTTTAAGTCACATTCATCTTGATTTTAGTTTGTTGTTCTCTACGCCCACACCTTAAACAACCCTCTAGGTTTTCAACAAAGATCCTTAGGACCTTACCTTTCAGACAGACGTATTTTTAGCCCATACTCAAACTCTCTTGCTTCCTTTTGGTTGATCTAAACTTTGATTAGGCCTCGAACTTTAAACGTTCACATTTTCAGACAGGTGTTGGATTCTGCTTTCTTTCAATGATTGTGCATCCAGGCTGCAGAGGTTGAAACTTTTCCAGAGTCTCTAACTTATGTCATCTCAACACTTCTTACCAGCTATGTGTTTCACTGTTACTGACCCCTTTGACCTTTGACCTCAGGATGAGTTACAGACTTGGGGGTTTAAATAGCCGTATGAAGTTCCCAAGCTTGACTTAACATGTTAATTAAAATCTGATGCAGAAGGCAGGAGTGTAACATTTTATTACTGTTGTAGAAAAACAAACACGTGCTTCTATACCGTCAGCAGTCGTTCAGTTGGTCTCTGGGGAATACTGTATATTTTTAACCCCTAACATAAATTATATTCTGATGTGTCCATCATGAGCTCCAGACTAAATTTAGCGTGGTGACATCAGCTGTCACAGAGGAGGGGCCTGCTGGTGCTGAGACGTGCAAATACTTTCTGGTGAGTAGATCTACCATCTTACAATATTGATTACATCGACTTTAACCAGTAACGTGGTCTGTGGAGTTCATGGG
This sequence comes from Semicossyphus pulcher, assembly GCF_022749685.1. Classification (NCBI taxonomy): domain Eukaryota; kingdom Metazoa; phylum Chordata; class Actinopteri; order Labriformes; family Labridae; genus Semicossyphus; species Semicossyphus pulcher. The sequence continues at coordinate 34,268,159 of NW_027211715.1, forward strand.
GAGTTTACAGATCTATAAAAGTTTAAAATTCTTTTATGATTTTCTTTGTCTTATTTCTTTTAGGACTCAATTTAGTTGGTAAAATTGAGCTTTTGGCAGTTCCTCTATTGCATCTTCCTCCATTTTTAAACACCTTCGTAAGTGAGTCTCAACAAGCAAAATCTGTGGTGGGCCTGAATAAATATATTACATTAAAAACACATTTCCTGTTGTTGATATTTAAAACCAGAGTCAAAAAGTGTGAGATTTAAAAAGGAATCCACATAACTGGACTGAACAAACTTATATAAAGTATAAGCAGACAGAAAAGTTAAAGCCAATCTCAGTTTGTAAGACATGCAGTGAAACAAACTCCACGTTCACAGCTCCTTTCTTTCCTTACCTCAGGTCATGTTCAGAGTTATCTAATCCTGACTCGCCCTGGAGGCTGCTGTGACTTCCAGTCCATCCATCAAATCTGCAGATACATTCCTTTCTAAAAGAGGAAAAAGTGTTTTGACCAAACTGCTTTATTCTATTAATGAAACTGAAGAAAAATGCCAACGCTTCAACACGTACTTTAGTGACACATTACAGAAAAATGTACTCAAAGTATGAACAGTAAAACTGTCATTGAACTACAAAATGATGTTTTACTGCCTCATTAATGCATATGTTGCATTTTACTGCTGTATATGTTTAGCTTTTGATTTGATTAAGAAACAGATGTTGCATACAGCTGTAGGTCTCTGGGTCTTTGAAATATGTTTTAAATATGGTAGAGTACATTTTGAGGAGAAGCATTGGAGACTGCAGCAAATCACTGCATTGTTGTTCATATTTGTTGTTAATGCTCAAAAATGAATTCACTCTGCACTGCTGCTGCAAATTAATGATCATATGGCCCCCATCGTCCAAAATGTGCCCAAAGCGTTTATATCAGAATTGGATTGTTTAACTTCTTCATACAGTCTACAGTTAGGTAGTTTAGTCCAGATGGTACCCCACCTGGGGGGTAGGCCCCTCCAAAGGGTCACATGAGGAATCTGAAAGGTTGTGAGATGATTAAATGTGTAAATATAAGAAACAAAATAAAAATTATGTTGCCCAAATTTATTTAATGTTTACATACTTGGCATACGTCATCTTTGCTTCTTCTCATAATATTGACTCATTTTAACTAGTTGGGCCTCAAACGTTATTTAATTGAAAGCCACAGGAAAGTTTAAAGGGGAAATAATCTTTCATGGTAATGCTCAAAGCTTGTAGACTCTGAACTCATAGACGTTGCTTGTTTTGTCAAGGCAAAATGGCTGCAAACACTGGTTTCATCTTCCATAAGGCATTTTCTTTTATACTTTGTAATCCCAAAAATAACCAGTCATCTTAAAGCATGTATAACAAAGAGGGCTGTAGTTTACCAGTGGTGAAACACAGCACAGTGAAGTAGAAGGGGGAAAAAAGTGGATAAAAAGAAAATACAAAGTACAGTATTTGTGTAAATATACATCGTTAACTTCTGCCAGTGGCTATAAATCAGATCTAAGATTAAATACTGATTCATTCTGAGACTAAACCATTAAAAACCATGTATGTACCATAGACTGTATTGTATGTACCCGTATCAGTCGGTCCCATGGATGTATTAGATCCATGGTCGGTCCACAGGAGCCTCCGTGGCTGCAGATGGCAGCAGTGCTGACTCGCTTCGCAATGCATGCTGGGAGCTGTGTCGCCTCCCTGGCAACAAGCTGAGGAGATAAATAACATCCGCCCTGTCTTTTTCAGCATCAGCTGGTCCTCGTTTCCTCGGATAAAGCAAATCTGATGAGCGCTTTATTTCTCATCTAAGATGGACAATCTGCAGGAAGCAGACGCGCGGTACCTGAAGAGGTAACAACTGCTAGCGTTAGCTTGTTTAGCATCGTTGTATCGTTGGCGAACAGGTCGGTGAAGCAGACACCATCAGCAGGATGCTCAGCGGTTCATTGAGAGCACAGGCCATTTAAAGGAGCGACTGCTAGGCTAATCGATCTCCATTTAAACCACGATTTCAAATAGGCTGATGTATTTTTTTGTGTACACGAGCAGCCTCAAGGAGCTAAAAGAAGTTAGCCTTATGTTAGCTTATCTATTTGGCTATATGTGTTGTATGGGTATCCTAATAATCACTTGGCTCAGTATCTCAAAATAATGACTTAGTATTATAAAATAATAAATGTATGCCTCTAAATAATTACGTTGTGTCTGAAAATAATTGCTAAGGATGACTAAAGTAACGACTTAGTACTGCAAAGTAGAGAAACTCCTAAAAAATAATAATAAGCAAATAATAAGTAATCGTAAAAAAAAAAAATAGTAAAAATCTACTACTACTAACACAATATCTCTGAAAAATCCCCTTTTTTATGTATATAATGACTTAGTATGGCAAAATAATGATAGAGTGTTTGAAAAAAATGACGTAGTGTCTCAAAATATTGAGAAGCTCTCTCATTTTCGGAGATGCTAACTAAAAATTATGTAGCGATACTAAATCATCATTTCAAGAATGTTGGTCATCATTTTCCTCTTCACATTGCCGGGCATGAACTTCCAAACTTTAGGGCGGTGTAGTTTAGTTCTCTAATCTGAAATGAAAAGCAGTGAAATCAGTGTTGGACTACATGTTAACACCACGTTTACCTTGTGTCTGTGTGACCCACAGGAGAGTGAAGGGCTGCACTCTGGATGTCCACCCGACGGAGAAAGCCCTCGTCGTTCAGTACGAGGTGGAGGCAACTATCTTGGGAGAGCTCGGGGACCCGATGGTCGGAGAACGCAAGGAGTGTCAGAAAATGTGAGAATGATATTTCAGCAAATTCAGAATTTAATTTGAAATGACTCATAGGTACAGGACATTTTTGGAATAGTGCAAGTAAATTGCTTCATTTGGATGCAAAAACAGGCTGTAAGGGCTGCAACATAATCCTTGATGGGTCAAAGGTCGTCCACTAAAAGTTCTTGTTGTTTCCACTGACAGGCTCAGATTGTTATTCTAAGTGTGTGACAACATGACAGAAAGGATCCCTACAGAGATAGACCTTTTTGTTACAGAGGAAGATGATTGTTTTAACCACACACAGACGTTACATCGCTCTCTGCACACACACCAGACTCCATTCAGAAAAATGTTAATTTTACCTGAAAGACCACAGAAGCTGCAGGTCTCACTGCCTCGACATGTTTTTGTGTTACTGTGTTTCAATGGTTAGTTCTGATCAACAACATTTGTGTCACACATACGAAAACAAAAAAAATACAAATTGAAATAATTTCCAGTAATTTCACGTCTTTCTATGTGTTTATGTTTCCTCCAGTATTCGCCTGAAGAGCCTGAACGCCCACACAGATACGTCCTCTTTAGCCCGGAAGGTTGTGGAGGAGTGTCGCCTCATTCACCCGTCCAAACTCAGCGAGGTGGAGCAGCTGCTCTTCTATCTGCAAAAGCGCAAACAGTTGAATGGTATTTCAGAGTTTTATAATGACTGCTTTACAAATGACACCAAAAGAGTAGATGTAGTATGTTAGAGCGACCTCTTTATGAAGCTTAAAAATGCCTATTTACAGACAACCAGGAGAAGAAACGCATCTCACCTCGAGACTTCACGCCTTACGCAGGAGTGGAGGTAGGAGCCAGGAGAAGGACATGTTGGCATAGTTTTCATAATTGATACAGTACAAAATTGTTACTTTATTCAGTGTGGAGACCCCAGTGTGGAGGCTGTGCTAACACTGTCTTATTTCCCTGCAGCTGGACGAGGAGGCGAGCATCAGCAGCATCGATGAGTATGTGGAGCTGCTGTACGAGGACATCCAGGAGAAGATCCGAGGAGCAACGCTCATCTTCCAGCTGGCTCGCAATCCGGACAACCTGGAGGAGCTCATACAGAACGGTACCTTGCTTTTGTTAAATAAGAATATAAAGTAACGAGAACATATAAAGGGTCAGTTCACTTAAACTACAGAGAAGCAGAAGCAGAAATGCAGGAACTTGTTTGAACACTAAATAAATGAGTTTATTTTACATGCTCTGATTTTTTTATGATCTGGAAGAATTCATGTCTGTATTTATTTTATTCATCTTGACAATGTCAGGCCACAGATCTCAAAGTAAAGAAGCGTGAAATGATCATTTTATGGCCTTAAGTTCGACGTACTTCACCGACGTTTGGCCTGAAATGATTCAGAAGCCAATTTAAATCGTTTTCACACGAAAGCTGATTCAGAACGCTTCACATCAGCGGCAGCCATCTTGGTTGTTTACAGAGATGTTGCAAAAGCACTCCTCTCTGGTTTTGTCCTGTAAAGCTGCCCTGCGTTAGAAAAACAGTTGTGATTGGCTCGACCGTAATCAGGTTGGATGGATGTCTGTCTGATTCTAGTCGGCAGGTAGAGAGATATTTCTAGCTACAAACCGAGCACAGCCTTAACTAGAGTTTTCCCCTGATTGTTATTAAAGGTGTGAACTCAGATCGACTAATCAGCCTTTGGAGCCTCCAACATCTCCTGCACATCCACAGCAGCAGGAGTCTGCTCAGGTTGTTGTGTATGATGGGAACGTGACTGACATCCTTGATCTTTTTTTGGCCGTCCATTGGCTGTTGGTATGAAAACTATCTCTCTGTGACAAATAGGCAAAGTTCATCTGCAGAGAAGGACTTTGAGAGGTGACCGACAGCTCGGGAAAGATGAGCTTTCATGCTCAATTATTCAGAATGGATTTTAATCTTTTTGGCTCCAATCGCTGAAGTTCAAAAGTGCAAACCTCAGCCGTGTTCCAAATCCTCAAAATCAAACTGTATTTGGATGAAAAGTGATTTTTTTTTATCAGAGTTTTTCTTGAATCTGTTGACTCTGCTGTTTAAGTAAACACAGCTCAGCTTCACTTCTGCTCCCCTCCGTGACAACCGGGCTGTTTCTTCCACAACAGCACGGAGCCATCATCCTCTGCAGCCGCGCTGAGATGGCACGGCTCCATTTGTATCTGTCATAACGCGTCCTCGGCTCGCTCTGTCTGCCGCGCCGCATCAGCCGGTCTGGTGTTGATAAGAGCCGAGCGTTCGTGTGAACCCAGAGGCCTGGGGTCGTTCTGGAAAGAGGAGAGGAACCCCGGGACGCACGTCGTTACGTTGAGAAGCACCCATGGCTCAAAATCCTCAGGAGCGTCCGACCTCATCGCATTCCCCCACGTTTCTTTAAATTGACCTCCAGCTGCACTTCTCTCTGCTCGCTCTGACTCTGATTGAATTCCACACAGAGACGCTCTGCTCCAAGTTTCTCTTTCTCATCTGTATCCCCACGTCCCTGCCTGTCCTCCTTTTTGACCTTCTCCACATCTCTCTGTGTCTGTGTCTCAGAGCCGGCCCTGGGAGCCCTGGCCAGAGTTTTGAGGGAGGACTGGAAGCAGAGCGTGGACCTGGCAACAACCATCACCTACATCTTCTTCTGCTTCTCCAGGTAAACAGCCGCTCCTGAGTTCACACACAAGCAGGGGATCTGCTTCTAATCCAGTGTCATTTGGTTTTCTATCAGATTAACTGGAAGCTTTTGTTGCTGCAGAAATTTGATTTTAGGTTGCAGTAGTGTTCATGATGTATATTCTGTCACCCGTACATGACTACAGAAGGCCCTAACAAAAAGTTCAGCTGACATTAATGATAATGTGATAATCTAAAACAGGAAGAGATAAAGAACTCAAGCTGTGGACAAAGTGTCTAAAGGATCATTAAGCGCTGCAGTAAGATTTAGATTTCCTGTAAACTAACGAGCCTGAAACAACGACGGATGAGAAACACGGCACTGCTGAGCCGGAGCTTCTGCTTTTTTGTCCTAAAACTGAATGAAAGAAACTTCTACCGCTGTATTAATGTAAACTATATTAATTGATGCTGACGTTACAGCTCACCTCTGTCCCAGCTGGTTCCCCGGGCTTTGGAGAAGCTGGGCTGACATTATTCATGCAGCAAGTTAAATCATGTGAGCTCAAAACAAAGTGAATCACTGCTCAGGGTTATCACAATGTTCAGCATTAAAACTCAACATGCAGATAGTTGAGTCTCAGAACTGTTCAGTGTTTTTAAGTCTTAATGTTAAACAATGTAAAAATCATCAGCTGATGCTTGTACACAAACTCACACGTCTGAGGCCTAAGGTCTGAGTCAGTCTGTGGCTCTCTCTGCAGTTTGAGGATATGTGGAAAACAGATGTAGGCCAGAAGTACACAGACTTTGTCCACTTACATTTGTCCATATAAGATGTGTCCCAATCCAGGGGCTGGATCCTTCAAAGGACGTGTTTGAAGGCTGATTGCATCACTGCGGCGCGTCGAAGGCTGTGTCATTTCGAAGGCTCATTCAGACGCGGTAAAAAATGCGTCTTCCTTTTCCCGGGCCGCGAAGGATCCATCGGGTGCATCCTTCATGGCCCAACGTATCCCGAGATTCATTGCACGTCAATTCAAAGGGGCTTTGAGACAAGTTCTCTTTAAAATAACTTGGTTATGTGACGTTAGTGACGTTAGTTATGTTAGCTGGTGAGCCAGCTAGCTACGTGTTGCTACGTACGTGACCTGAGTGGCGCTTTGTGACGCAGACGTAAAGGCGGGAACAGCTGGTGATGCTAACAGGAAATCCTCCATAGACCAGACCGTCTCATTTCAGTTCGGCCTTCGTGTCTACACAGGCTATGAATGTCCTCTGTTGGTCGCGTCCTTCAAAGGATGCAGCGCCTAAGTTGAGACGCAGCTTTAGTGTACATCTGAGGCACAGACAAAGGTCACCAGCGCAGGACAGCGAGAACATTTTGCACTGATTGCCTCTTTGTGTGCAGTATTTCAGTTCAAACAGCCCTGACCCTCACAATCAGGTGCCTCTCCTCTCTCCTCACGGCTCTCCTCCTCTCTAACGGTAGTCCTCCACCTTTGGCAGCGTACCTCGTCCTGAAGTTTCCCTCTCCAGCTGGGGGTTAGGAAACACTAAAATTAGCCGAGGCTGGAATAATACATAAACGTCTGTCAGAGCTGATTTCTGCTGCGAGCGGACGCGTTCGTCTGAAAGCTGATCGTCGCTCTTGGCTCGGGTCCATCTCCATGTTATGCTGTTTGGATTGTGAAACGGTTCAACTTGGACTGATTATAAGCCGGACCAGGACATACTGTTTGACTGAACATGTTTTGACTTTGACAGTTTACTTTGTAAACTACTTCAGGGGTGACGGATCGGGTCATTCTCTGACAGCTCCCAGCTGGAATCCCTGACGTCCAAAAAAGTGGTTTCTCAGTCTGAAAATCCACTCTTGGATAAATGGAAGCATTTTTCTCTTAATTTTCTCCTCCAGTTTCTCCCAGTTCCATGGCCTGGTCACACATTTCAAGATCGGGGCCCTGTGTATGAACATCATAGAGCATGAGCTGAAGAGGTACGACCTCTGGCAGGATGAACTGCAGAAGAAGAAGAAGGCCTATATCCTTTTTAAGAGTCCTCAAACAACACTTTAAATACTGCATGAAATGTCTCCATGAAAGCATGTTGTTTGTATGAAACTCACAGTCAGTACTCACTCCGGTGACAGTTTTCATGGTGCACTCCTTGACTGATTTTCACCTGAAGAATCCCCTGAGAGCCAAACTCTGAAGAAAGAACACGAGAAGTCTTTCAAAAAGTACCAAAGCCTTCTGATCAAGCAGGAGCAGCTTCTCAGAGGTACTGCACCATAAACCTTAAAGCAGCTATGAGGAACATTTTGTGTCGGTGATCTTAATGTTTCTGATGTCTTTGACCCTGTAGTCGCTCTGTGTCTGCTGCTGAACCTGGCTGAAGACACTCGCACAGAGCTGAAGATGAGGAACAAGAACATCGTCCACATGCTGGTGAAGATCCTGGACCGGGAGGACCCGGAGCTGCTGCTGGTGGTCGTCTCCTTCCTCAAGAAGCTCTCCATCTTCCTGGAGAACAAGAACGACATGGTGAGGAAGTGAAAGAGTCCTGTTTTATAGATCATATTATTTATCTTTATACAACAATTTTTAATTTGCATTCCTTTGCTTTTTATTTCCTCTCCTCATCGAAACAAAGAGCGCGAATATTCACTCAGTGATCCAAATATAACATCCACTCGATAATGTCTGTCTTTATAAAGACTCTTAAAAAAGTGTGTACCTCCAGGGTGTTGGAATGATTGAATGCATCATGAGCACGGCCGCTCCTACCTTTCTCAGCTCTGTCTCCACTTTGCAATGTTGGACATTTACTTTTCTGTGAAGTCATTTACATCACAGGAGTCACTTCATGGATATTGAAAATATTGATTCCCTGAGATCAGCACTGTTGTATCGACATCAGAGGGACAGTTACAGATGTTTGTGCTGGTTTCATTACACTGCTGCTGCAGCCGAAATAACGAGTAGAGCAGAGTGAAGGTAATAAAAGAAATAAGTAGATTCTCTTTGCACATATGGATAGTGTTGAATGTGCACATGCAGTGCAAACAGCATTTTATGGTTATTGACTGGTTTAATTCAGTTTTTACTCTCTCTCTTTTTGGAGTCCTGACACTGAAGGGACCGGAAGTGATGTCTGCAGACCAGCGGCTCGCTCAGCCAATACATGGATTTGTTTGTCCCAGCCGCTCACAGTGGACGTGTCGCGTGTTAAACAGAAAAAAGCCCAACTTGCATTTCAACTTTTTAAGACCATCACAGAACAAACCTGGAGGGACTGTTCTGTCTTATGTTCTCCAGATAATAATGTCACTTTCTCTATTAATGTTCTCTTTTGTATGTGATATGTTTTCACCGTCAAGATCACGGTCAGCAAAAACTGACCTCCGATAAAGAATGGTGATGTCATGGTGCAGAAAAGAACAGCATATTCTCCAACAGCTCTGCCTCCATCTACTTTTTTAGCTTATAAATATTCTGCAGCGTACGTGTAAATATATAATTTGTGCAGAATCAGACGATACAGCAGAGATACTTCAGTGATTATTCGGTCTTCGCTGCTACAACAAGTAATTAACTAATTTAATCAAAGTGTTCATGGCGTCTGTGGGTTTTTTAAACGATGCTTCACATCTCACTTTAAGTGTTTCTTCATGTTTCGTCACATTTAAACCTAATTAGTCAAACTTAGAGGAAACCAGCCGCCTGTGTTTGTTCTTTAAAATGCTCCCGAGCTCATTTTGACAAATCGCTGTTCGCCTGTGAGAACGCTGGTTGAAACGCCGCTGATCAGATTTCTGCTTAATAAATGCTCCGAAGGTCCACTTTTGGCCACGTGTCCCTCAGCGCTTGTTCGGGAACCTCTCCGCTCCGACTCCCTCTAACCCCGCCCCACCTGGTTCCAATCTCGCTCAGTTTGTGGGCCTTTATCAAAGCCAGACCCTGTTAGGAACTAGTTTTATCTCCTTGTTTCCCCTTCAGTGTATCTTTGATTCAGATTAAAGGACCCCTCAGGGGGTTTAGACTCCAGCATGTGTCCAGCAGGAAAACAGTGGTTTCAACACTTTGACTCGTAGTGGATCAGTTTACAGGAAGAGGGTTTCCTTATAAGGACATGAGGGTTTAATTGATTTATAAGGACTGATATTACACAGCACATCACCTTTTATTTACTCGGCGAACATGCTGTGACTTCCTCCTCATCAGATAAGACCTATGAGTTATTTTTCCTGCTGCTGTCACTAATGGAGCGGGGACGTCGGAGGTAATTGACACAGGCTGCAGTTGATTATGCAGCTGAGGTCTGGTTTGTGATGGTGCGACTGGAGCTGGTTTTGCACACAGTAGCAGTGAGTGCGTTTTAACTGGGAGCAGGTTGTGTCACCGCGATATCTGGCTGTGTGGGGAGACCACAGGAGAGAGAGGCAGACATGTTAACAAGCAGCTCCGGACTGACGCGAGCACGGCTGTGTCACTCTGACAGTCACAGCGACAGCAGGAGGAAGGAGGAGAAACACGTCGAGAGTCGAGTGTCACAAGCTCAACACCTCCACCTGCCTGTGGGTCAGGTGAACCTTCTCCAACAGGACACCAGATTTATGCAGAAGTTTCCTTAATGTCAGCTAAGACATAAATAAATAATTGTTTCTTACTAGTATCTTTACCTGCATGTATCACTTGCTCAAAGTTTAGGACAAGTGATGGATAGAAATATTGCAAGACAAAAAGACAATGATAAAATACAATAATAATGATTTTATAATAAATATATACACTATTATGTTTGTTTGTAAGTCAACACATGGTGTGTAGCATGTTGATGTGGTTGTGGATAAGCAACCTGGGATCCCATCGGCTACACTCTGACACGATACAGCCTCTGGGGACACCGGTGAACCTGCCGGGTGATAAGCGATAAATGACTTCCTGTCAAGACTTCCTTTTCCGCGTGCTGCACTGTTACAAGAGAAACAATTTTCTTCTGATTTACTCGTTATTAACGGGTCTGACCTTTGCCCAAATTTCAACATCATGATGCAGATTAGTAAGAAGTAAAAATGAAGCTTTGTCAGGTCTGAGGTCAGGTCAAGAAAACTTTTAAAATGCTCGCTTGCCGAGCGGAGGTCGGATCGATCTGATGCATTCAAGGAGGTGTTAGCTGTTAGCTGTTAGCATGCAGATGTCTGTTTATAGAGATTAATTTGCATACTGCAAAAAACTAACCTCAGGCCGTCTATGAAGAGGAGCCTGAGAGAAACGTCAGGATGGTTTGTTTCATTAATATTATTTCTGTTATCAGTCTGCTTTTAGTCTTTTTCTTACTCATGGTGTCTCTAATGGGCATATTGTTTATGCACGACACAATAAAAATAACTCAATCAGTCTAAAACAGGACTTACTATATCAAGTTCTTGAAAACAGAAATATGTATTCAATAAACCACAGCATCCCAGTTTAGACTATTGTATTAAACTATATAGCATACTGTTAACAAGTAAAGTCGTGGGTCACTTGCTCTGTTAAAGATGCAAATTTAAAGTAGCCTGTTTGTTATTGTCTGCAGGCTGAAACGTTGGCCGTGGAGAAGCTGGCTCGGCTCGTTCCCTGCGAGCACGAGGAGCTCCTGAGCACCTCCTTACGCCTCCTGCTCAACCTCTCCTTTGACATGACGCTGCGCAGCCAGATGGTGCAGGCCGGACTCATCCCCAAACTCTCCACGATGCTCGGTAATCAATTTTTACTCCTGATTGTGACTTCCTGTCTGTGTTCCTGTGGATTTATTTATCCTTGTTATTTGTGTTTGTATCTGTATGTCAGTGTTTCAGAAATAGACACATTTCATTAACAACACTGATCCATCCCGAGCCGGCGGTGCAGCCTCTAATTTGTTTTTACTGAGGCGTCTGTGCAGGTGCAGCTTTTACGCAGCACTCAGCCTCTGGTGACCATTAGAGCAGTGACCTCCTGGAAGCTCCGGAGCGTGCGATTGGTGCGTTGTCTCATCCGTTGGGCGTGTGACACGGTCAGAAGCATCTCTGACAGGCCGTTTGAAGCCTCTCAGGGGGCGGCTCGGGTAACAGCGCATAATTAATATAATATATTTGTTAGAATAACATGCCAGAGCCTCTGCACAAATGTTGTTTTTGCAGGAGCAGGCCGGAGAGGTGGAGAGGTCTGCAGAGATTTAGGGAGGGCTGTTTTTTGGGAAGTGGAGGGTGGGGGTTGCTCATTCAGGAAGCGTGGCACACACATAATATAATCTAACACTGAAATATTACGCCTGCTCACAGTTCTGACACTGTTGAGTTTGCGTGTGTTTGTGTGTTTGCGTGTGTGTGTACTTTGCTCTGTGTATGAGCCGAGGTGTCATTAATCATGAGCTTTCACTGCAGACTGTCCTCTTTTAACTGACACACTCTGCATGAGGACTCCAGCCTTATCTCTAAAGAGAGAGGAGGGCTGCTGTCAGCCTCCACTCTCTCCATCCAGACCTGACCTGAGGTCACGACCCCTGACGATAAGATGAAAGTGGAGAGGGAGCCTCCACTTGTCATCATCACCTCCCACTTGATCCATCCCACCACCACCTGAACTCAACGGAAAGTAGAAGATTCCTCTCCGTCAGCTCGTCCCCCGCGTTTCATTTACAGATGGTGAAGAAACACTTTGTTGATCAGCAGAACAAATCCGTTCTTTGTTTCAAGGATATTTTGTTCCAGTAGGTGTGTTCAGCCGGCAGCTTAAACAACATAATGCTTAACCGATCAAAGAGCGTCCACTAAAAGTTCTCGTTGTTTCCACTGACAGATTGTTATTCTAAGTGTGTGACACAAAGGGTATCTCTGTAGGGATCCTTTCTGTGATGTAGTTAAAGAGGAAGATGATTTTTATTAACCAGAAACAGATGTTGCATCGCTCTCTTTAAAGCCACCAGACTCCATTGACAAAACAGTGACTTTTACCTCACAGAACACAGGAGTTGATGGCCTACCACGACCTGGACAGGTCAGAATTTTCAAGTGTTATTGTGTGTTAAACATATAATAATTAACCGATTAAAAAAAGAGAGGTTACAAAATAACACAAACAAACGAAACGGTTGAGGAAGCAGAAGACCAGAGACTTCCAGGTTCTGTGAGGTAAAACGACATTTTTGTCTATGGAGTTTGGTGGCTTTGAAGAGGTGGCTAAAAACATTTTTATTTTGCTGATTAGTTGAAATTACAAAAATATCTCAGCGCCGAAACAATTTGTCGATTAGTCAATGGACAGAAAATGTATAAAAAACTGTTTAAATATGTAGTTAATCTGTTAACCAGCTTTATTCATTCATCATTAACTGAGTGTCTTCATAAAGGGACTGTCAATCTAATGGGACTTTTTTCTGACATTTTATTAATTATTTAAATAGTCCAAAAATGATCCACATATTTGGCACTAGTGAAACTCGTTGGTCTCAGTCGTATTTCTTGTGTTGCCACTCAGCCCATGTTTCATTATCCCGTGTTGCAGCATGTTGACTGTCATTACATTGCATAAACAAATGAGGGGGCTTGAGTGGGGGTGGGGATCTCTTTACGAGCACTTCACTCTGTTATGTGGTCTGTGATGTCTCAAAAGACCAAACCCAGCTTGCTTATTTATCCAGAAAATAACAATAACAAGTGAGCGCTGCTGTCCGCAGACCGAGCCCAGACGCCTCCTAATGTGTGCGGGTGTAATTTTACGAAGGTTAGGCGGTTTTAAATCAGGCTGGGGTGTAATTGGAGTTTAGCTCTCCCACTAACTGCCCCTGAACAGTGTAGTTAATTCTTAACAGCTCCCCCCTCACCTTTTTTTTCTCTCTTTTGCCCCCACCCTACCAGTGTTTTGAACATTTAATGGGATCTCTCTCTTCGCCCATAAAGGATCCTCCATGTTCCTACCAGCAGAGTGAGGGAGTCCGCCCGGCCTGGAGGAGCTTATTGCCCCTCAGTGTGTGTGTGTGTGTGTGTGTGTGTGTGTGTGTGTGTGTTGTTTTCATGTGCATTTGAACGTATTGGTTGAGCTAATGAGAAGCACATGTTGCAGCCAATCGCTGGCTGTGCTGGAAGGGCCCGAGCGGCGAGCAGCGTAGCTTAAACTTATTAAAGGCAGTAAAATTGATGCTTCCTCCTGTTTTCCCAATTAAAGCTCGAGCCGTCTCTCGTCAGCGCTCTCTCCCTCCTGTGATTCCAGAGGTTCACTGAGCACATCTGGATCTCATACTCGGCGATAAGGCTCGCTGTACGGCCAGTGACCGAACACGGCTGGGACCAGATTTAACTGGACCTGGTCGCGGCTGCGGAGGCCGGTGGGCGGTACAGGAGGTCTGGGAGTGGTTCTGGTCCAGTGAAGAGCCTCTCTCTTAACACTTCTCTTAATGAAAAGTTCCCGGGTCAAACTCTGGTTTGAACTCTGTTAGACTGGCTCCTCCTCCAGGCCCGCAGCCCCCCCCAGCTGTGGTCAGGGGTCAAACTCATAAAGGTCCTGGTCTCCCTGACAGTCTAACACTCAATCCATTCTGTCTTTATCTCCTTCATGCTGCTGCCGAGGCTTGATAAGGCCACAGAACTGGAGTGACGGGGAATTTATGCATTTAATTGGACATTTATTAAATTGACAAAGAAAGACGCATCGTACTCGTCTCTCGGACCTCTTGAATGTTGGACATAGTTTCATCAGGTGTTCTCGCCAACGGTTGAGTCATCTTGTTAAGTGTCCTTCAGGGTTTTAAATCTGCCTGTGCTGACACCTCTGCCCTTAAACTTCAGCTGCCTCTGAATAGTAGGAAAAAAATATGAATGCATGTTTAAAACATTCAAAGTGAGCGTGCCTTTCCACAAACAGTGTCCCGCTTACTCTGGAGGATCCACAGAGCTCACTGTCCAGTTTTCATTGGAACTGCTTTCTACCGGAGAAGAAGTCGCAACAGTCCAAAAACTGTTCACAGTGAGGTGATTATCCAGAGGAGTGTCCGTATCGCTGCTTCTGACAGGAGAAGGGGAGTTTATTAAATGATTAGGATGAAACTTTTCTATGTTTTTTTATTGACAACAAACCCATAATGCCGAGTGTCCAGGCCGTTGGTTCCTACTGAGGATTAATGTCTTTACAAACACATGTAGCTGTGTGTTTAAAAAGGCTCAGTCATTTCCTCAAGCAGCCGCTCATGATAGTATTTCATCAAACGTTATTAAAGCAGAGAGAATACTACATTTGTTGTGGACTATTTTCTCTGGCGGATGAATCCCTATTGAGTGCTTAAAGGAGTAATTGCATTTATTTACATTCGCTTCCTTTGTGCTGGGGTGGAGGCAGATATCTGGACGTCTCTAAATCTGGCTTAATAAACACACTTTTTGTTACTGTCCCTTTAAGCAGCATAACAATCTGTTCCATTTAGCAGCCTGCTGCAGTTCCACGTTTATCCTTTTAAATATTGTTATTCCTCTGGTGAGCTGCCTGTGAGACGACACACTGAGACTCTGCAGCCCACTGCTGCTGATTCTGCTCTGACTGCCTTCTGACCTGCGACAGGACTCGCTGTTAAAAAGACCATTCAGCCCATTAATACTTTCAAATAACACGCCGCTCTGCTAGATGTGGTCATTGGCATCCCGCGGAGCGTTACGGCACAACCGGTCATTCATCCATTGACTCTCCTCCTCCTCTGTTTATGTTGCAGCTGACGAGGGCCAGAGACAGCTCAGCATGTGCATTCTGTACCACATCAGCATAGACGACAGATTCAAGTCCATGTTTGCCGACACAGACTGCATACCACAGGTAAGACTGGCTAATGTACAAAATCCAGCAGACCAAGACGGACACATTAGCATCAGCAGCTAACGGCACCAGGGACTTAATGCATGAGAAACAGAGCCAGAGGGAGAGACGCACGCCACATCTGGAAGCAGAAACCACCGGAGGACTGCTGCTCAGTCTTCACTCTCACTGTGATGACAACTCTGTTTTCCCTCCTTTTTTCTCTTCTCAATCTGTCCTGAAAAGATCCCTGTGCCAGTCCATCCTCTACTGTATCTTTCTCTGGTAGCCTCTTGCCTTCACTAAACTGGAGCATCGGCTGAAAGTGACATGGACTTATGGTTCTGAAAATGAAAATGTAGTTCAGGTATTTTGAAACCTGGGGCCTGTTTTTACATGTTTTCAGGGTCTAAAGGAGTAACGGGTTTAAAAGTAACGGTAGTGTTACTTACTCGGATGTGTTCATCCTGCAGCAGTGAAACAGGCTGTAATGGCTGCAACATAATCCTTGATGGGTCAAAGGTCGTCCACATAAAGTTCTAAATATATATAACACAATATTGTTGGACTCACAATCCTTTCTGTCATGTTGTCACACACTTAGAATAACAATCTGAGCCTGTCTGTGGAAACAACAAGAACTTTTAGTGGACGACCTTTGACCCATCGAGGATTATGTTGCAGCCATTACAGCCTGTTTCACTGCAGCAGGATGAAAACATTTACTGGAGACATTCAAAAAGTTGTTCTAGTTATTAACATACATTAATATGTAAAATAAGGTCCCAGGTTCAGAAATGCCAGAATAACTGTCTAAGAAGTGCTGAAGCTGAAACCTCCTCGGGCTTTCAACTTTCGATCCTAACATTTCTGCCGATCGTCGCTCTCCTCCTGATTGAGTTGACCCGGTCAGTCGCTCCTCTCATCATCAGCGATTAGCTAAATGTGCGTTGTGTTTGTTTGTTGAGATTGGGTGTAAATGCCGGCCAGATGTGGCTGGGAGAGTCGGCTGTTTGTTCAGAAGGTCACGTCAGCAGCAGATCTCAACCCCAGGGCCTCCCTTCTCCCCTCGCTGAGCGGTACAGAGGAGGCTGGCTAGCAGCATGACAAGGATGTGACCTCCGACCCCGCCCCGAGGCTCGCTTACTCTCCCACTCACTGCCCTCTTCTACCTCCATTTCTCTAATATTCATCCATCTCTTCCTCTGAGTCAGTCCACGCCGAGATAGCTGTGAAGCTTCCTCTTCTTCTTGTGCCACATTAATCACGAGAAAACAAAAACATAAACACGCCCGTCTTGTTTTTGGGTGTCGACAAGAAAAATGAAGCCTTTAGAGGATTTTGACACGCGCTCAGTCAAGGTCAGAGAGTATCTGTAAAACTAGGAAGACGACGTTCTGCTGCCTCTCTGCGAGTGAGATTCATTTAATGAGGAATATTTGCAGAAACAAGCTGCTCTTTGAAATTATACACACGGGAAAAAGTGTTACTGTAAATAAAATGGGACAATTTCTTTTTCAAGTGTGAGGGGTCGCTGATCAAAGGTTTCTCACATGAAAGGTTAGACTGGATATTTTGAACTCCTGCCTACACTCGTTTAAACTTCCAGTGTGGCCGATCGCACATGAACCCGTAGCCGTGTCCCAATCCAGGGGCTGCATGTATTTGAAGGCGTCACAGCGGTGGCGAAGGCTGTCCCAATTTGAAGGCTCCTTCAGATGCGTCCGACAAATGCGTCCTCCTTATCCCGGGCCACGAAGGATGCATCGGGTGCACTGTATCCCAAGATGCATTGCGCGCCAATTCAGACTTTCAAGCGGCCGAAGAATACACTTTAAACGGTTTTGAACTCAATCGATTAGCTGGAGGTACGAATGTTAAAAACACGACAGGGGCCTTGAAACAAATGAACTTTAAAATAATTGGTTTAGTTACGTGACATTCGTTATGTAAGTTAGCTAGCTACCTGTTGCTAGGCGACAGGACCGGTGCTTTCTGGCGCAGGGGTAAGGGCGGCAACAGCTGGTGACGCAAACAGGAAATCCTCCGTAGACGCGACCGTCTCAGGTCAGTTTAGTCTTAGCGTCTACGCAGGCTACGAATGACTCATCCTTCGAAGGATGCAGGACCTGAACTGAGACACAGCCGGTATGAATATTGTTTTTATTTGTCAGGGAGGAGTTCATATCGAGCTGTTGTTCAGTGTCAAATCTGAAGAACACAGTTCCCTCCTTTTTCCTGTGGACCTTGTTCATCCTCATAAATATGTACATGTACCTCTGTGGGTAAATATACGTCTTTAACAAACTGCTTCACCCCGTTTCCCACCCGTCATCCTCTCTCACCTATTTTGCACTTTTAAGACCTCTCTCTCTTTTATCACTTTCCCAGGCTGCTGACTGACCTGCCCTCTCGCCTTCTCCAGCTTTTAATGGGGTCAGCGTTTGGTGCTGGATGTGGATGTCAGCAGTGAGGGAGGAGAGGTGGCGGTGGCGGTGGGGGGTGAGGTGGCTGTGCTGGTCGGGCTGCAGCGTGGTGCTGCGGCCCTCGCTGGGCCTCCGGTGGCTGTCTGTGGTAAATAAGCAGAGGCAGGTGCCAGAGAGTCTAGACGGGGCTGATTTTGGGGTCCGGGGCCCCTGGTATGTGATACCTTACCCAGGCCTGGCCCCCCTCTCTCTGATTCCTGACTCCTCACAGGGAAGCAGCGCACCTCTGGTCCCCCGTCACCCCCCTCAGCTCAAAGCTTTTCCTGTTTAATGTTAAATCAGTGCAGGAGAGACGGACAGACGGACCGAGGGAGGGAGGGAAGGAAGAAGGTGGGAGGTTAGGGAGTGATGCTCGCCTTCCCTTAATCTCTGACACTCTCTTTCTAAATCACAAGCCCTCTCGCCCCCTTTTTATGAACGTAAAGATTCCTCCTTTATAACCCTGCTGACCGGCTTTAACCTGATTGGAGGAGATCCAAAGCAAAAATGTGCTCATGTGTTTGATCGATAATTCAACCTGAAGCTAAGCGAAGAATGTCTGTTTCTCTGTGAACCTGTGTCTCACAGCTGATGAAGATGGTGTTTGACTGTGGGGAGAAGATGGACGTCGAGCTCATCTCGCTCTGCATCAACCTGGCTGCCAACAAGAGTAACGCCCAGGTCGTCTGTGAAGGTCTGAGCTCTACCAAAGAATAAACACGATACTTAGAGACATTTAACCCCTTTGTTATTAACTTCCTGTATCCCTGTTGCCCCAGGTAACGGTCTGAAGATGCTGATGAAGCGCGCGGTGAAGATGAAGGATGTTCTGGTGATGAAGATGATCAGAAACCTTTCTCAGCACAGCGGACAGACAAAGAGCCTCTTCCTGGTCAGTACTCTGGCCTGTTGTGTTCCTGATGTGTTAAACATTACATCGCTGTGTTTGTAATGCTCCTTTGTTGCCTCTTTGTCTGCATCTTCGCTGTAATCTTGTTAGTGAATGCATGTTATGTTCTCTGAGGATGGTCAGGGCATGAGGAGAGGATCATTTAAAACCCAGGCAAAAGAAGGGAGGAACAAAGTATGAGCACGTTTTAAAGGAATTTATGTACAAACTAAACACAAAGCGAACACAAAGAGAAGCTGATGTCAACTAACAAACACTAAGGCCCTGAACACACCCTCCTGCCTCGATTGGTTAGTAGGAACAGGTGATCTCAGTCACCAGCTGCACTAAAGATAGCAGCACCTGAGGAGCACAGGAAACAGCACCACGGCACGTAACATGCATCAGCGTTGACGGTTAATGTAGTCAAATGAAGCGATGAACTCCTCAGCGCTGCCATAGTGACGGAGAAAGCTACATTCTCCTGCTTATGAAGCCGTGCCTGTGGCGCCTACATGTCCCAGGATGCATTGTGCAGGTTTACAATGCTGTAAAGAAATAAAGGCTGAAGAATGAAAAGACTGCGGCCTTTACACCAACATAACACTCCCTCTTTGTGTTATCCACAGTATGATGCAGAGGGACAGACAGTGTGTGTGTGTGTGTGTGTGTGTGTGTGTGTGTCTGTGTGTGTGTCTGTGTGTGTGTCTGTGTGTGTCTGTGTGTGTGTCTGTGTGTGTGTGTGTGTGTGTGTGTGTGTGTGTGTGTGTGTGTGTGTGTGTCTGTGTGTGTGTCTGTGTGTGTCTGTGTGTGTGTGTGTGTGTGTGTGTGTGTGTATTCCTCTCCTGTGTCTTTTTCTGTGTGTGATCCACTCCTGCTCCTCTCTGCTGTAGGATCACGTCGGCGACCTGGCTGCTCAGATCAGCGAGGAGGAGGCCGAGGAGTTTGTGATCGAGTGTCTCGGCACGCTGGCCAATCTGACCATCCCCGACCTGGACTGGGCGCTGGTCCTCAAGGAGTACAACCTGGTGCCTTACCTGAAGGACAGACTCAAACCAGGTGTGTTGGACGTACTGACTACATGAAAACATGACGACTTATTGGCTGATACCTAGTATCCCTGACACCAGCAGGATTTTAAACAATTCACAAACACACATTAATGTGTTTATTCATGCAGCAGCAGGATAACTCTGTCACAGCTCTCTCTCTTTAAACCCAGAGGCCAGGCCTCTCCCATGCCCTGTGACCTCTGACCACTCTAAATCATGCTATCAGAGAGGTCATGGATGATATGAGGACAGAGAACGCTCATTTGTGTCCAGGCCTTATCTTTACCTTTCAGGACCTCTGACCTTCTGACCCATAATTTCCCTTTTTCATCCTCACTAAAGCATTAAGAGGAGGAGAGTATCAGTAAACCTGTCTTTCTTGAACTAATCCAAAGTTCTTTATTGTTGTCGAAGCACAAGCATCCACTCCAGACCTTTGGCTGAATGTTTGAAGAACTGACTCCTCAAACCAAAAACCAAACGAGTCATTGGTCGTAAAATGAGCCGAAAAATAAGAGACGAATAAAAAGGAAGTCTTCAAACACACGCGGAACATGTCCCTCGCAGACTGAGCGAACTCAGCTGCTCTGTGTGGTTCTGCTCGTGCTCAGAGGCCAAATGTTTCAAAGGTTCACTGAGGTTTCACTCCACACGTTTCCCTGATGTCAGGTGCTGCTGAGGATGACGTCATCCTGGAGGTGGTGATCATGATCGGCACCGTGTCCATGGACGACTCGTGTGCAGCCATGTTAGCCAAGTCCGGCATCATTCCTGCTCTCATCGATCTGCTCAATGGTGAGAACCAATAATCCTGAAATACTGTGTTTTCTTAAAGATTATGTTTCTTTATGGGACGGCTGAAGAGAGACAGGAAATATGGACGGCTGCAGGCTGAAACTACTGCAGCAATTTGAAACGCTTTGTACCAGTTACTCATTTAGATCCATGTAGATGTAAAAACAGGGCCCAGGTTAGATAATACTGAGATTCCCCTTTAAGAGGTTGTTAGAAACAGGGTGTCCTGTTGTCCACTATAGCAGGGAAGGGCAGAGTTATCAAAGCACAGCTCAAGATGAATAAATAAAATATATAGAACTTAAATAAAAATGTTTCCTTTGAGAATGAATCCTTGTTCATGTTTCCTCTCTGCTTGTCTCCTCAGCCCAGCAGGAGGACGACGAGTTTGTGTGTCAGATCGTCTACGTCTTCTATCAGATGGTGTTTCACAAAGCGACCAGGGACGTCATCGTCAAAGACACTCGTATCCTGACTTCATTTATACATGCTGGAGACGCTTCTTACTCATTAGATTGGGTTTTAGAGATGTGGGAGGGAGAGGCAGGAAGAGGTTACGTCATCACAGGAAATGGAGACCAGTGTTTGACATTTTTAAGATGAAAGAGTGAGAGCAGTTCTTTGTTCCTACAGATCCCTCACGGGTCTCCGTCTTTCAACCTTCGATTGATTAACAACTAACAATGATTGATTCAGAATTGAAACGTCTCAGAAAGGATCAAATGTTGTCTTTCCTTGAGTCCTGATCTCAGAAGCCCCGGCGTACCTCATCGACCTGATGCACGACAACAACGCAGAGATCCGCAAAGTGTGCAACAACACGCTGGATATCATCGCTGTGAGTATCCAGACGGGGAAGTTTTCCTCCTTATCTTTAGTTTTCCAATATTCTTTCAATATAACAACTTCCACAACTCATAACTCTTAACAGTCAGCTCACATTCTCGTCATTTTACCGGGCGTGTCTCCCTCACTGCCGTGTTTCAGGGGGATGCTGCATTCAGGTGCACTCAGAAACGTGAGTGATCAGACACGTGACCTTTTGTACAACACCTCTTCCACGCAGCGTGAAGAAGGGTGCAAGATGTGTGTGGTACGGCCGTTTGTGGTCACTGCAATGAGAGTAGGCAAGATATCTACTCCACTACAGAGAGACTCGATGTTCTCTGCAGTTAGGTGGAAAAAAGCACCAGCCTAACATATCAGGAAGTTAGTGATGTAGTGCTATAGTGGAATAAAACTGAGTAAAAATAAGTATTTTACCTTTAAATTCAAATGATAAATAAGCAGCTGAAAGGGAAGATTTAAAATCCTTCAGTTTTCTTCTCCAGCTCATTTCCAAACACACACAAACATGAAACACTTCCTGCAGCTCTCTTAGCTTCTCCTGATGTGCCAGAGACGAATCTGACATCGGCGATTAACTAACCCATGAATTCCTGAATCACCCAGTGACTGACAGGTGTGGTCAGCGTGTGATCGCTGCCAGGCCTCAGATCAGCATAATTAGCTGTAGATTAGAGCCGGGCAGAGAAGCGGGGGCAGAGGAAGTGTTTCATTGAAATTATCAGTGAGACCTATTAAACTGTGAACCACATGAAAGGCAGCCGCTGGGCTCTGGAGTGTGTCAGCGGCCGGACAGCAGAGGTGAGACAGAAAGCAGAGCTGAGGACGCACACGCACACACACACACACACACACACTCTCTCACGCACACACACACACACACACAGACACACACACACACACACTCACACACACTCAGAATCATTACTGCTTTTCTTTTGGCAGCACACGCTATAACTGTGCAGTCCTGAAACGTCAGCCTTTGATCATTGTGGCCCTGCTTATATACAAACACACACACACACAAACGCACACACACACACACACACACACACACACACACACACGTGGTTTAAAGGAGCTTTGTAGAAGCTCCAAGTGGGACAGAGGCCTAATTCACGGTGATATTCTGAGCTTGGCTGTATTTCCACAGGAAGATGATGAATAACTTTCTGCACTTGCTCGCCCTGCTGTGATGAGCTCACTCTGTCAGCTGCTGATGACTGTAAGTCATCTTTATTTAGTATGGGATGCTAATTGCTGACTCATGATGCTCTTTGATGGACCCACCCTCTGACAGGGAGCGTCACAGTCGCTCCAGCATTCAGGCGGCTGCAGAGAGCGGTGAGGGCTCTCTGTGTTGACGGTCAATAGGCCTGTTTGAGTCCGCGGCCTCGGCTGGCTGTCAGTGGCCTCGGTGCTCTGCTTTGCATCTGAATGATTAATCTCTCAGGCCGAGGCGTCGCGGTCTCAAAGGCCGCTTCTATCGCTCCCCCTTCAGCGCCAGCAGAGAAAAGAAAACAGAACTCTGTGGTCGTCCTCCGCAGAGGAACACACGAGGAAAACAGCCGAGCTGGCCGGACGGAGACTTTTATTAGCTGTTGTGAAGAGGATGGAGACGACGCTCAGGCACACAAACCTGCACACACACGTCCTCTTCTTTGGACTCTCTCTCTGGACCTTGCTATTTGTGAATTTTTCAGGGGTCTAAATGGCTAAAAAGTACAAAAAGTTTCCGCTCCAGCAGATTGCTTCAGCCCTTTGCCGCATGTCATCCCCACTCTCTCTTATTTCCGCCACTGTCCTCTCTCTAAAATAAAGGCATAAAAAGTGCATTCACATGAATTGCTTATTTTCCAAAGCTTTTGGTCCCGTAGACATTTAGACCCCAAAACATGTGAGAAAAAAAAACAGGGCCCAGGTTTTAAAATCCCAGAATCTCCCTTGTTTACTTTTCTGAACAACTCTTCTGCTCCGTCCACATCCCTTCAGGAATATGACGAGGAGTGGGGAAAGAAGATCCAGACGGAGAAGTTCCGCTGGTACAACGGTCAGTGGCTGGAGATGGTGGAGAACCGTCAGATGGACGAAGCAGGCGAGCCCTTCCTGTACGGGGAGGACGGAGAATCCTACATCGGGACCGGAGACATCCTGGAGAGACCTGACCTGTTCTACAGCGCGGGTACTGACGGCTTTAAAGGGATAGCTCACTGTTTAGGAAGCTGGCTTATTTGCCTTGTGTATCTGAGAGCGAGATGTGAAGATCGTTATTAGACATGCATCTTGTGTGTTTGGCATTGACCTGTGCTTGCATTGTTTAATCCAGATGGGATCATCTCCACAGACGGTGCCATCAGTCCTGAGTTCTACAGCGACCTCCAGAACGGAGAGCTGGGACAGACCGGATACATGAGCAGGTAGGAGCTCTGCCTTCAACTAAACATGTGCTAGAGAGAGGAGCAAATCTAAGCCTTAGTCTTGAGCCAGTTACAAGCAGCCTGAATAAGTTTCCTCTGCAGGATGCCTGGACTCAGCCTTATGATGCAGGCCATCTGCAGGCAACCAATTAACACTAACATGCCTGCTCTGTCTGCTGGCAGCGTTTGGTAATGTGTGGAGGAGTCTCGTCAACCCAAGCAGCTCCCCACGAGGGTGTTTTATTTACGAAACTCAGCTGCACTAAACTTGAACATAAAGTTATGAAGGGGGAAACCATGGTGTGCATCGACCACACATGCAGCCTGATACAGTTCAGTCACCCCACATTGTTTACACCCGGGATCAGCTGGTCGAACACCAGAACACTTACAGAACATGTCCCTGCAGAAGTATGGAGAAGGACACACAGGGGACGCAGAGGAAGAAAAGGGCAGCAAGGGGAAGAGAGCTGGGTCGATACAACGGCGACTTATGGAGAGGAGGTACCAGCCATGTCTCCCCTCTGTCATCACGGCTACGCGAGATCTCTGGCAAATATAATGGACGAGGAAGAAACGTCAGGACTACCTTTAAAAGAGAGAACGGATGGAAGGATGATTGTTAGCCTTGAAGTTAGCGAAAACTGAGCCAGCTATGTGACCCCTACCAAACCCTGCTCACACACACACACACACACACACACACATGTAAAACCTGTGTGTCTCTGATTGTGAGTGTGTGATGGAGGCTGTCAGCAGGGCAGGTTGTCCTCGTCCAGAAACTGTGGCTGTGTCGGAGAGGAAACACTAAACTGTGAGTGTTTACGTTCAGCTTGTCCACCAGCCCGCGCCGCCCTCTCGTATTGTTATTCCTAATCACTATTCGCTGATGTGTGTTATTGAACCAGGCCAGGCCTGAGTCAACAGGCCTCGCAGATCCCAGAAGGCATCGCTCCACCCTCAACAGCAATACTGGGGCTCTGAGAACAAACACTCTGCTGCTGTCTCTCTGTCTTCATGTTCTCTCTCTTACAGTCTCCGTGTTTCTCTCTCTCGTTCCTCTGCGGCTCCGAGATTTCAACTTCCCCAGTCCCAAAACGCCGCCGACATTCCTCAGCGAAACATGAAACTGAAGCCTGGGAATTAAACATCAATCCTGTTATCACTGAACGTTTTTTCAGAATCTGTTTTTGGTATTTAACAGCAGCTAATTCGCTACGCTGCTGAAATGAGGAATAGTTGAGGAGATAGAGAGTTTATTGAGGGTCCTTTATTATCAAACTCCTCCCTGCATGCGATGAAGCTCCTGTCGATGGACCCCGTTTAGTTTAGACTTTGACTGTCTGAACTGACGACACAGGATTGTCTGTGACTCTCTCTCCTCGCTCTCTCTCCTCTTTGTAACTGAAACCGTCTGAATATTCGGAGAGCGCCGGGGGAGCCTGCGTCTGTGAGCCTGTTTTAATTTGCCCGCTGTACTCTGAGTGATCCAGGTTAACATAATAATCAAAGCCAGCTCCTGCGCTTATTTTAAACCATGTGTGAAACACGGTGTGAATGGGCCTTTTAAAACAGACGTTACTCTGCACAATTACTGTATGAACATTAGAATGAGCTTCGTACCTGCTCTATAACATAAAGAGCCTGACTGATACATTATGATAATAATAACTTTATTCACATATCAAAGCGGAGCACACAGTGTTTCACAGAGAGGAAATAAAACACCAGAATTAAATCAGATATTTGAAAATAAAAGATAAAATCAGCAAATGCTTCCGATAAAATAAGTTTTTAGTGGATTTTAGTTTAATTTTTCAAGTTTTTATGGCATTTTTTCCCATTTTGTATTTCCCAGATCATCAAACTTCTTTCATACTTTTTTTTTGTAGTTTAAATTTAACAGATTTTTTTATTGATTCTGTGATAGTTGCTGATTGCTTTCTTGACTGATTTCTTCGGCAAAATCTGCAAAATCTTGTTGAATTCTTTCATCGTATCTGAGTCCTGAAATAGTTTTCAATCTAGCCAGCTTATTGTGTCTTTGATGTCAGCTCTGGGCTCATTTTGTCTTAGTCTTCCTCCAATGTATCTTAAGCCCAGTGTACAGTGAAATTCCACCACAGAGCCGTAACGAAGCTCCGCCTTCATGCAGCCTTTGACATATTACATTTGTCATGACCCGGCTCGTGAGCCAGGAGAAAAGGAGGAAAGACACGGATGTCTTTGACGTAACAATGTAAATGTTTAATACAGAAGTAAGAAAAGAAGATTATACAAAGGTTATGGGGTGTTGCATCAGGGTGAGCATGGGGAGTGAAAATGAGAGAGAGCCACACGCTGGGAAGGCCAGGGCTTAAATGCACCTTGGGATACTGGCCAGGTACCCCCAGGTGCACAGAAGCGGAAACAAAGGAACACAAAGCAGGAAGGCCGTCACACCTTGGACAAAGAAACGCTGACGTAAAGCCGCCCCAGTGTGTGTTTTTACAGCGTTCCAACGTTACGGAAGCAAAACGTGTGCGAGGTGTAGACAAACAGCGCATGCTTCACATACGCACATCGTTCTCCTCTGTTACTACCTCCGATGCCGGCTCAGAGGCGGAACGACTTCGCCCCACCATTACGCCTCCGTGTGTTTTACATAGAAGCCTAAGTGAAACAGATGTGTAATAATGACGCCTCGTGTGGAAGGGGCTGTTGCCGTTGCTGACTTTGGTCACCTGTTAAATTTAAGGTCAGAAATCACAAACAAATAAACTGATTGTTCTGATTCAGTGTTGGCAGTGTTGCACTGTAAGGACAGATCTTAGGAGAGTGGAGCTTCTGTCACGTACAGAGGAGTCCATCATGAAGAGGTGTGACGGACTCAGTGTGTGAATACAGGACTGAGACTGGCCTACAGGAGAATCAATGAGTGCTTTGAGAGGCTGTCAGGATGTGATGAGGCGCCGGGAGTGATGTGAGGTGAAAATAAAGGAGAAGTCACGCTCAGGTGAGACAAGGAGCCAGGTCTCACCCTCCCTCCCCCTGTATCTCCCTACCAGGCCTGAGTGTTGGTTAGCTGTAACCTGAGCAGTGACAGCAGGCACAGATCAAAGCGGGGCCCGGTCGGGACCCTGGAAGAGTCAGACGCCGACGGGGCGAAGGGTCACGCCAGCGGAGGAAAAGAACCTGATTCCTTTTCCTGTTCACGAGCGAGGAATGTTCTCTGCGGGATGGGACGCGTCCCCGCCGCTCTGCCCGCCGCCTCCTGCAGCCGCTCCTCTGGGGCCAAACTGGCATTCGTGGGAACACTGGGCCCCTTGTGTCAGTGGCCCCGAACCGCCCTCATTTTGTCGGCGTGTCACAACACACTCTGACAGAAATGTGAAGGGAAGAAGGTGGCAGGCAGGTTTGCATAGTTCTTTATTAGAAATCTCACAGCTGACGGTGACGGCGTCTTCTCTGAGAGCAGAGCTGCTTTAAAAGGAATCAGAGCGTCGCTCGTCCTGTAGGAGCTGTCCTCTCCTCTCCTCTCTGTCTTTGTCTTGTTCGTCTTAATCGTCTTTGTCATGTTCTTCCTCATCTTCATTAACTTTGTCTTCTTCTTCAAGCTAATTGCAGCTGGATGCTGGTTATGGTCAAAATTTGACTTACATTGTCGTCTGCAAAATGATCTGTCTGTGCGTTTGCTCATTTGATTTAATCAGTTTTATTAACAAGAATAACATTTAACGTGACGTAAATTTTACTGGCTGTTGTGGCAACCCCTTTCATCCACCGTGGGTGCTGCTGACCTGATACCATCGTCTATGCAGGCCAGATGGCGGCCGGAGGGTGAGAAGTGTCTGGTGTTTATTGCTCGTTTACACACAGGTATTTGTTTTGGTGTTTTGGTGCAAAAAACTGAGAAAATAAAACAATATTATCTAAGATGTGAACAATAGGTGACAAGAAACAGCTGTGCACTCCCTGCAGGAAGGTGCAGGATGATTATTGAGTGCTTACAGTTTAAAGTTTGACAAAATGATCAAAATTAAAACTCTTAAAGTTTCTATTTTGAGTTTATAAGTGTGTCAGAACACAGACGGAGACACAGTGTAGACAGATGTGGATCAAACTCAACTTGTGCCCATTTTTAGCATCAGAGCTGTCGTGTCCTAAACATGTAAAATGTTGTGTATCAGGACAGAGGCTGAGGAGGACTCACATCCTGTGCAGATGCCGGGGTGTAACCAGTCAGTCAGCCTCAGAAGCAGGCGAATGGTGTGACTCAGAGCTCCAGTGTTCCTCCTTTAGCCTGGCTCTCAAATCCCCCCTGACAGCCGTAGCGTGCGGAGAGGAAAAAGACATATTTCTGCCCAGGGAGGAGGGAGGGGAGAGGAGA
This sequence comes from Semicossyphus pulcher, assembly GCF_022749685.1. Classification (NCBI taxonomy): domain Eukaryota; kingdom Metazoa; phylum Chordata; class Actinopteri; order Labriformes; family Labridae; genus Semicossyphus; species Semicossyphus pulcher. The sequence continues at coordinate 34,296,236 of NW_027211715.1, forward strand.
GGGTGGTTGGGGGGCAAAGGCAAAACAGAGGAAGAGATGGGGGGCGGGGAGGAGTGATATGCTGCAAGCTGTGTAACTGATCGCTGGAAGTGATTTGGCTAAAAACAACACGTCATTATAGGCGCTTGCAGGGGCAAAGCAAACAGCTCGTATTTTAGGAGGCTTTGGGAGGGGAGGGGGGGTGGGGGGGTAGTTTGGCCGGGCTCCCCTAAAGAAAGACGGGATACGTGTGAGATGTGGTGTCATCCATCACAGCCCAGTTTATCCATCAGCCGCTCCGTCCTGACGCGTCGCTGTGACCCTGACACCAGACTCATACTCCAGCAGCTGGTCAGAAGATGGAGCGTGAAATCAGCCCCCACCGTCCGCATCCACATCGCCATAGTAACTGATTTATACGCTGTAGATACAGGCCTTTTATCATCTCCCCTCAACAGGCCCCTGTTCCCGGGCGGAGGGCAGCCAGGTCCTCCAGGTTTGGCCATCAGCCCCCCGCCCTCGTCATGTTCTGACATCTCTCCGGGTTTTATAGCTCGGCCGCTCGGCTGTTTACCACTCCAGCCATGAGCCGTCTGTAACTCACACACTCATTGTGGATGTCCAACACCTGCATCAGGGCAGATGAATATTACATTAACTTTTTATGAGGGGACTTTTTTTACATGCAGCTCTGTGACTCAGTGATTGGTCCGGTGCTGGGGTGGGGGGGTTCCTGTGGGATGTGTGGTGTCACAGCTCCACCTGCTGGCGTGGTGTTGTACTGTTAAATATGTCGTGATCATGTCCAGTTATTGCAGTTTGTATAGTAGAATGTGATTCCTTAATATTGCACATTAACCCTTAGAGCTCAGCCAGCCTTTATTTTTAATGACGTCATGTCTGATTTTCAGATGCATCTTCTCCTTAGAATCTGTGCGACGGTTAAAGGTCATTAAATAACTGACCATAGTAATCAATAAAAGTATTGAAAGTCTCAAAGAATAAAAAATACATCAGACATGTCTTTCATCTGATTGTTCTACATAAACACACAAAACACACAAAGCATAAAGCATAAAGCATTACAAACATTTCTAACACAGAAGTTGTTTGAACTTTTTTATAAGCAGAGTGCAGAGGCCTTTTGATGCTCAATAAATACACATAAATAGACATAAATAGACATAAATAGAGGGACGACATTGATATTTCTTCTTGTCTGTTATTCTTTAAATACTTCATATTCTAAGGTTTCTGTAAGTTACATAAGTTTTGCTCTTTTTAGTTATGGTTTTATTTTGGATCAAATTAACCGGATTTAAGGGCTGCACAGTGGCGCAGTGGTTAGCCCTATCCCCTCGCAGCTAGAAGGTTCTTGGTTCGAGTCCCGGTTCAGACGTAGTGGGCCTTTCTGTGTGGAGTCTGCATGTTCTCCCTGTGCATGCGTGGGTTCCCTCTGGGTACTCCAGCTTCCTCCCGCAATCCAAACACATGCTCGTTAGGTTCATGGTGACTCTAAATCGCCCGTAGGTGTGAATGTGAGCGTGTCTGTCTCTATGTGTCAGCCCTGTGATTGACAGGTGACCTGTCCAGGTGTAACCCTGCATCTCGCCCAATGGCAGCTGGGATGGGCACCAGCCCCCATGACCCTGAACAAGATAAGTAAATTATGGAGGGACAACTGGATTTATAATCAAAGCTCTCCTGTGCTTGTGGCCGCCCTTTCATGCACTGTACGAAGGAAATGACGTCATCAACAGATGTACAACTTGATAACACTAAAGACACTAAAGAGTGCTCCGGCTGTTATAGTTTTATGTTGGATTGATTTTACCAGGATCCTGCAGAACACGATCTTTCATCCACATGAACCTGCTGCAGGGTTTTACTCCCATTCAGACACAACAGCATCACTGAGGTGTAACTCTGATGTCAGGTGGCTCACTGTCTTTGTGCATCCCAAAGCTGTACTGGTCTGCACAGAGCCCTGACCTCATCCAGTAACGTTCTTCCACACTGAAATATGAAACCCTGTTGAGTTGTTATGTTGAAGCAGGAAAGAGAAAAACACAGAACGTTAAAGGTGGAAACTTTGTAGGAAAAAGTCGTGTGACCGTATTAATGCTTCCCCTCTCTCTTCTTTTGTCTCGTCAGCGTGGCGGAGCAGTTTGTCCCGGCCGATCGACCCGTCAGCGCCTACGGCTTCCGCCCTGATGAGCAGCTTTTCTTCAACTACAACAACGCCTCCCGGTAAACCTGGAACGTCTCACACTCTGTCTCCAACACTGTCTCACACCAACACTGTACTAATGTTCACTCTGCAGCCATGTTACTGATGTCCACAGCGTGTCTTTTCTTCATGCGTCTCTAAAGTGTCCAAATGAAAGCTTGAATTTCACTTTAGTTTTATTCAGAAGAACTTTTAATTTAATTTTGACTTTTGTGATTCAAGAACAAACGCTGCGTCACAAACTTTAATCCTTTCATGACAAACCAGGCAGCTGTTGATTTCTCTGACTTTACTCTCCTGTTTGACTCAACAGAATGTTTGTTTTAACACATTTGATGATTTTAGGTCAAGAAAACAGCAAAAATGAATGATTGTTTGAAACATTCTATACTTCTATACTTTTGTTTTTGCTCACAAATCTCGCAGACCCAAGTTTTAAGTACTTCCTGTCTACTGCTCTAAGCTCCACACCCATTGGTTCCTACGTCACACATTTACACTAGCATGTTTTAAAAGGCTCAGAAGGAGCTCCCAAACAAGAGGACACGAGTCAGGGACTATTTTCTGCAGCGGATGAATCCAAGTTTAATGCTCTGGTGACAAATTGGGGGACATTTGTGAGATGGTGTCAAAATAAACCATAATGTGTCTGTGCATTGTGAAGAAGGGACAAGTCATTGATGCTAGGGCTGCACAACAAGTCAGACATCCAGAACAGAGACGCTGTACAGAGACACCCTATCCACCCAGCTCCCAGAGACACACTGACATTACCCATGATGCACCAAAAATGTTGTCCCTCATTAATAAATAATCATGATCTCAATATTGATCACATTGATTACTTTGGCCATAATCGATCAGCCCTCGAATGAGCTCTGTGATGCAGAGGAAGAAGATATATCAGGCTGATTCACACAATACTTGGTTTCAGTCTGTTAATGGGATTTATATAGAAAACCTTAAACAGGGAGAAATATTTGTTTGTCCGCCCGGTTCACTGCCATCTTATGACCGCTCAGATTTGTCTCGTGTCCCCTTGAGGGGTTCCTACCCACCAGTTGGGCACCAGAGTTATGATTTATGCAGCTGCATTAGATGACTACAGGTTTGGCCGATAAGTTCTTATTTATTTCCTGAACTTTTGCTGAAAATAACTGTAGATAATCACATGTTGATACCACCGTATCTACATATTTAATTACAATTAGTTGCAAGTATAACGTAAACACAAAGAAATTAACCCGTCGAGGAAGTGATGGACAAACAAGCCCCCGTTTCCTGTTAGGTAAAATTACTGATTTTATCAATGGTGGCTTTTAGGAGAGCGTTTTTGTTTTTTTGAAAGGAGTTTGTGGAAGAACTGGAAGGTTTCGTTGCAGCCGTGAGAGCCCTTCTCATGGCTGCTGGCTGAAGCAATCTACAGGAGCAGTTCCAAAACTATTTGTACCTATTTATACTCTAAGATTTGTCCCAGGTTTAAAAGTGCCCACATTTAATGTGACTTCTTTTCTTTTACAGTCAAGTAAATAAAAAACCTTTAACAAACTCCACACAAAGAACTAATTAGAGCATAACTCCAGTTCTCTGCAGTGAGCGCGTCAGAGAATGATGGCTCGTGAATAAAGAGTGCTCTGTGTTGTCTTGTTTTGCCTTTGCACACTCGCTCACTCTCACTGGAAGCACTGCAGTAGGCTGGATTAAGATATCATTCATCTTTGTTTCTGTGAATGTAATTTAAGAAGAAATGTTAACTGCCTTTATTGTAAAATGTGTTTTAAATATGGAAAAATGTCAAAGACTCTGTTTGTTTTCATGATTTATACTTGATCTGGTCTTTGATGTGCCTGGAGCGCTGCTCGCCTGCTGAAATCTGAGACACTCTGCTGTGGTGCAATATATCATATGAATGGACAGAATATTATTGTAGTCAAACTGTATTTAATCGCTCACAGATGTTGGATTACTTGCAAGTTTTTGATATGTCTCAGTGCAGTGTGTCTGTGATTAGTTATAAAAATGTTGTGGACCATAAATAAATAATTAAAGCATCATGCTGGATCCGTTTTATTGGCAGATAAAACAGTTAATTGTTTGTGTTGTTTCCCCTCAACTGAAAGCAGAGAGTTCACACAGAAACAGTTTGAGGGCATGTTTGTTTATAGATTTTATTATTCATATATCCACACAATGTTTCCATCAACCAACATTCATCTGCTGGACAGTTTATGGTCAAATATATAACGTTCTTATTCACCATGTCAAAATGAGATGCTCTTCAGGTGAAAGGCACCATTGATGCTCAAGCACAGGTGTGCAGACTGTTTCCATCACTATGACGTCTAAGGCACGTGGAGGCAACATGGAGGTTCTGTAAAGGCACTTTGACGAGCTACTTCTTCAGTTTTCTTTCTAGTTAAAAAATAAGTCCTTCAGTACGTCAAAAAAAAATCACATTCAGGAAAATATTTAACTTCAGTTTTAAAGAGATTTATTTAGCAGATCCACGCATGTGGTCTAATATATATAAAGAGCTGTGTCGTGATTTCTAAACTGGGAAATAAATACAAAATCATGCTTTGTCCCTGGCAATGAGATGTTCCCAAGGATGTTTGTCTGCGTGGAAGCTGGAGTGAGGACACGGTTAGCCTAGCTTAGCAGAAAGACTGGAAACGGGGGACAGCAGCTGGTCTGGTTCACTCTTTCTGCTAGTTACAAAAACGCCCTTTTTAAACCGCTTAAGCTCACTGTTTAACATGCTTTTTTTCTCATTTGTACTCAAACAAACATGTAAAAACAGGAGTTTACGACGACCGTGTGCTTCTCACCGGTGCTTGCTGTTGCTAGGTTACGAAAGTTGTCTGGCGGCACTTCCGCGTCCCTTGGTAGTGACTGTTTGTTTAATATTTGCTTTGATTCACTGACACTTTACAAAGAAACATAAAAACAAGGAAAGGGGTCGTGTCCTGGCGTTAGCAGCAGCTCTACACCTGGAAATTGTACCCTCGAAATAACGAAAGGATTATCTTTTCCTCCACCATTTTTGTTGACAAAGTTGATATCTGAAGGCCCGCCCCTTCTTGATTTTGATTGGTCTGTGAGGGAGCAGCGACATTGACGAGCGCGGCGGTGTTCCAAAAGCTGTTTTCAACTGAGAGCGACAAAAAACCAGCTGACGCAGAGGGCGCTTTAGCTCCGCTGAGCGCTGAAAACGCTGAGCTGCATTGGTTTGTATAGAAAAATGTGACGAGGACACACAGGTCCTTAAAGTTTAAGGGAGAGTTAAAGGCTGGAGTTAGTTATAGATAAAGGTATGTGTCTGTAATACTACTAACTAATAACTTGTTTTGGATGCTTCCTAAATCACATTTATAGGAAGAGATATTGTTACTACTCTGTTATTTAATATTTTTCTGACACTTTTAATAATTAGTTACTTTTCAGTTTTGGAATAATTTATTAGAATATCAGGTTATAAAATATGATGCATTGCAATATATTGGAATACATACAAGTGTAGGGTATGTAACGTGTGGTCCACTTTGAAAACATTTAAGGTTTCTTACAGCTAACATTATTTAAATCAAGTAATGAAGTAATTAATTAAGAAATCTGCTGATTATTGTTTTTGATTAGACTGATTCGATTTTTTATCTCCAAAATGTAAAAAATGTTTTTATCAAAAGTCTTCAAATGCTTCTTTTGTCCAAAACCAAAAGTCTTTTCATTTAAAGTCATAAATTACAAAGAAAATCAGCAAATTCTGATTTTTGAGAAACTAAATTTTGACATTTTTGCCTGAAAAGTTACTGAAATTAACAATCAATAACAAAATGAGTTTGCACTTATTGTTCTTTTGAGCGACAGATCCATTAATCAACTTTGCTAAGATGTAAAACCATAACGTGTCATTTTTTATATTTCTGTTTGTGTGCAGATGAAGATGGAATGTGTTAAAAGTGAATATTACCATAACGTGCTTCTCATAAGGCTCTGGGGTATTCTGGGGGGTTTGTGGCACAGTTGAAGTCATCTGTGCCGCTCGCCATACTGACGTGACCACAGAGAGCAACTATAAGAGGGGGGGGAAAAGTTGGAAAGGTCGACCCTTTACCTCCGCTCTTTATGCTAAGCTAGGCTAACCAGAACCTGACTCCAGCTCACATACAGACTTTACATTACTCTCCGACATCACATCCCACTCTCAGAAAGACTTTTCCAAAAGTAGATCTTTTTTTAATAATATAATTAATAATCTACAAAAACAGATATTTAAAATAATAATAAAATATTGTTTCAAATCTCGATTTTCTAAAATAATTTGGTGTTAAAATAATTTTAGCTTTAAAACAAATCCCGAATGATACAGACCTGTTGTTTTTTATACACCTGACACAGTTGATACTGATTTCTGTTAATGAGTGATATAAATAATTTATAATTTCATGCATATGTGTTTAAAAGGTTCATGGAAGCTTTTCTCAGGAGTCTTTTCCTGTGTGTGTTTTAACTGAAGGATGATTTGAGGCAGGTGGTCAGTGATATCAGAAATGGAAGCTACCGTTCAAACAGTCTAACATCCTGGATTATTTCGTCTCTTTTACTCATTCCTCTTTTGGAACTCCGCTGGGATAATGCTGCACCAGCTCCTCCACCTCGATCACCTCCACCACCAGGTCACGGATCGCCTTGATGGAGTCCAGGGGCGACGCTTCAGGGCTGGAGAGGGTTTCCTCTTTAGGCTCTGCTGATGGCTCCACACTCACGCTCGCACCTGCCTCGATGTCTCCCCCAACGCTGACACTCACAGCGTCTTCCGGCGCCTGAGGAGACGGCTCTTCACTCGTAGATTTCTCCTCGGTGGGATCGTCTGAGCTCACAGGTGACTTACTGAGGTCCTCCAGGACGTCAGACGTCATCGAGACTTTGTCCTCGCTGCTCGGCGTCACTTTGACTTCCTCCTTGGAGTCAACATCTGACGGTGCTGACTCACTTCCTACTGACACGTCCAGAGAATTTGGGTCAGACACAGGGTCTGGTTCTGCTGCCTGCCTCTCCAGGTCCAGGCTGACTTCTGCAGGTTCCAGTGCAGGTGCTTCACCACTAGAGGGAGCCTCTAACTTGATGTCTGAGCTTGCACAGTGTGTTTCTTCTTCACTGCTGGCCACAGTTAGTGAACCCGTAGCCTCTGATGGAGTGTTCTCTGGTTCATTTGTAGGATCAGGACTCGCTGCAGGAGCTTCTACCTGTGCTGCTGCAGCTGCAGCTTCTTCTACGTCTGTCTTTATACTTTCTATAACAGCAGGGATTTCTGACGGAGTGATTTCTGCGTCTTTTGGAGCGTCTGTGCTCTGTGTCTGAGGCTCAGAAGCTGCCTCTACTTTCTCTGTGATGACAGAAATCACTTCTTGTGTCACAGTCTCTGGAGCTGCTGCTGCGATTACTTCCTGTGTCTCACGCTGGTTTGTTGTATCTGCTAAAGCTGGAGCGTCTGCTTCTGCCTTCACTGTCTGGATGACATCTTCTGCTACAGGTGCAAAAACCTCTGCCTCTTCCTGGCTGAGAGGGGCGCTCTGAGCTTCTTCTTTTTGTTCAACCTTCCCAAGAGGCGTCTCAATGACTGTCACGTCTGTTGAGGCTTCACTCTGCAGCAGCACGTTGTTCTCTTTCTCCTCCGGCTTCTCCTTCTCAGGGCTGGAGGACAAACCGTTCACAGCCAGAGGAGACGGGGGCAGGGGCTCGGAGGAGGTCTTAGAAGGGGAGGCGAGAGCCATGGCGGGGCTGTTTGGAGTGGAGTGGGACGGGGAGGAGAGGCTGGAGCGGCTGGACTGACTCAGCAGGTCTCTGCTGTCTGTGAACAGGTTGTACTTCTTCAGACTTGCTGCCTCCTTCACCACTGCAGGAGGAGGAGAACACAGGAGGGGTTAGAGGAGTCTGCCTGTCACAGAGGGGGAGTAAGAGTGTGTTTTAGAGCTTAATCATACCTTTGGTGACCTCCTTGTCCAGGGTTTGCAGGAGGATTCCTTCATACACGTTCTCAACATGGATGAAGTTGGAGTGGTCGGCGTAGATGAACTGTTCAAGACCCTGAAGCTCCTGAACAGAGACAGAGACACAAGGGTCACGTATGATGATTGAAAACAGTCAGTGTGGCTTCTTTCATGAATATATCATAACTCTAAAGATCTGATGTCACGTGTAAAGGACTCTGTGAAAGCTGCTCAGTCTGTATGTGCTGCTGGTTAGTGTGTGTGTGTGTGTGTGTGTGTGTGTGTGTGTGTGTGTGTGTGTGTGTGTGTAGCGCTCACAGCTTGGCAGGTGGGGGCCAGGTTCTTCTTGATGAAGGGCAGAGTGATGGAAACGAGCGCCTCCCTGGAGATCCTCTTCCTCACGGTGCTGCTGTCATAATCATATTGCTGCAGGAGACACAGAGGAGACTCAGTGCTTCATGTCTCAATGTTTAACAAGCGATGTCGTTTTCTAAGTTTTGTAACTATTCAACATTTCAACACCTGCTTCACATGAAGAGTTAGACTTAACATTGTCATCATCAAATTAAGTGCTGTCTCTTGTGAATATCCTTCCTGCACCAATCAGAACATCCGGTACAAAATCTTTTCAAAGCTCCACCGACAGCGGCAATTCTACCTGGCAGAGCATGGGAGCTGCTGGTCTACTGCTGCCATGATCGGTTCGTTTTTTTTGTGCTATTGTGCATTACACAAATATTATGTTGGCCTGAATATTTTATACACCAACTCAAGCTAACAGATCAAAGCAGCAGTAGACAAGTAACTCCTGTGTTCTGCAATTTAAAATCCCTGTTTTTCTGAATGGAGTCTGGTGTGTGTGCAGAGAGCGATGTAACGTCTGTGTGTGGTTAAAACAATCATCTTCCTCTGTAACAAAAAGGTCTATCTCTGTAGGGATCCTTTCTGTCATGTTGTCACACACTTAGAATAACAGTTAGGGAATTAAACACCTTAAATATATCACATATGCACTTCGAGGGCACATTGAAACTATTGATAAAAACAGTTAATTTAAATTCTAGCAGCAACATGTTTCTGTGTTCTTGTGTCTGACCTTTAGCACTCTGTGTTTGGCCTTTTCGATGGCAGAGCCGGCGTTGTCTGGGTTGTCCTGGACGGCTTTTTGGAACAGCTGCTCAAACGTGCATGCTGCATTCTCCATCAGCTAAACGCACACACGCACACACACACACACACACACGCACACGCGCACACACACACACGCACGCACACACACACACACACACAGGGGATGAGATCAGGTCAGACAGCTGCTCCAGATACAGAGCAGAAAAAAAAAAACATCTGGAAGGCCCTTCAGTGTGAAATAAAATCAGCAGCAGCCCACATCCAAGCTGAGTCTTTCATTGTTCCAGCACTAAAACGCTGAGTCGATGTATTGAGGGAACATACATCACAATCACAAGTGTGTCATAAATGTCGGCTAGTAAAGTGAGTCAGAAACATCCTCCGCCCACGGTCTGAGCACAAACATGAATCTGAGCTGGCTGGCTGAAGGAGACCGTGAATGAAAAACACACGTACTGTGTGTGTGTGTGTGTGTGTGTGTGTGTGTGTGTGTGCGTGTGTGTGTGTGTGTGTGTTTAACTGTTAAGATAAAAGATCAATATCTGATCTGATCTTGCTATATCTATAAATGAGTGTAACATAAATGAAGATGCCTGTTAGGAAAATGTTCAAAAATGCGTCGGCTTCACTTTGTTGTTCCTAACTCCAAAAAAAAGCAAATAAAAGAATCCACAGGACAAAGGGAGCGCTCTTAAAAATGCTTACTGTATCGGTCCGAATATAAGACGCCCCCGGTTATAAGACGCCCCCGGTTATAAGACGACCCCGGTTATAAGACGATCCCGGTTATAAGACGCCCCCGGTCATAAGACGACCCCGGTTATAAGACGCCCCCGGTTATAAGACGCCCCCGGTCATAAGACGACCCCAGTTATAAGACGCCCCCATTATAAGACGACCCCGGTCATAAGACGACCCTGCTTATAAGACGACCCCGACCTTGTCTTGAAAAAGACTTTTTGAAGACTAAAATTGTTTTTTATAAAGAGAACAATTTTATTTTACTTTTTAAAATAAAATCATGTTTTCAATATATTTTCAAATTAATTGTCACATTTAAATGAAATAAAATTCCTTTCAACATTAAATAAATCCTTAACCATGTGAGGCCTCCTTACAGAGCGGTCCTGAGACAGCTGGACGTCAGCTCTGGTAAAGGGCAGACCTTCGTTCTGTTCGTCGGTAACACACTCACACACTCTCCTGTCAGTCTCTTGAAGCGGTCGCTTTGAGGACCACGGTACAATTTTCTCTGTTAGCATCTGATAGCTAAACTGTTAGCACTTTTAGAATGTAACCGTAAAAATCTATTATAGCCTGAATAAAGGAAGTTATGTTAACAATCTTAAAGCATGCTGTCAAGATACTTCTGATCTGCTGTCAGAAGCTTATATATTCTCTATTAACCTTCACTCTTTAGGTGAATGGGTACAGACTGTTTCATTGCAGTATGGAGGTCCCCTCTTTGATAGGCAGACATGCTCATGAATGTAAATCCCCTTTTGGAAGATTAATTTAAAACATGTTTAAAATCACATTTGCAGCAAAATGTGTTTTTTAAAAGTACATTTTCTGTTGCTGTGTTTTTTAAAAGGACCAGAAACAGACGTCCTCACTTGGCTGGTGTAGAGTCGTGGTCCCCTGTTTGTATTACAGGACAGAGTGTGTGTGTGTGTGTGTGTGTGTGTGTGTGTGTGTGTGTGTGTGTGTGTGTGTGTGTGTGTGTGTGTGTGTGTGTGTGTGTGTGTGTGTGTGTGTGTGTGTGTGTGCAGATTTGTGAAGTTGTACCTGTTGCAGGTCGATCTGAGCGCTGTGGATCACCCCTGTGATGTTTGAGAACCCAAATCTCTCCTGCAGGTGCTTCAGCTTCTCCTGCAGGGAGCCGATCTGCTGGTAGCAGCTCTGCAGGTTCGGTCTCGCCATGTCAGCCAGAGCCTGCGAGGCGAGGATGAAATAGCCTGTTTAGCTCATATCTGCACAGGAACGTCCACGTGTGCTAAGAACCTTTACAGGAACGTTTACACTGAAAACAGGAACTTACTTAACCCCGTGTAGTCGGAGGGTCCCATTCCTGACTTGTTGTTTTGTGTGCTTTAATTATATCATCATTTATATTTCCTAAACATATCTGAGAGTGTAAGCAATCTGAATGAAGGTTCAGACTCTCAGCGTCCACCTTTAGATGTTTGATGAAGTATTAATAGACGAATGAACCTTTAAGGAAACTAACTCTCAAAGTGACACTAAAGGTTCATTGTTCCCTTGACTCTTTGTATGTAACAGATATTAATTCTGAACAAACCTTCTTCAGCTGCTCTTTGTCACCGTCCACCTCCTGACACACCTGGTCCATCGTGTTTTCGCTCAGCTGTCGTCCCTCCTGGAAACCCGAGCTGATTGGCTCCATCAGCTCCTCCAGGACGGAGCCCAGGTACGGCTGGACTGACTCTGAGCTCAGCTTCTCTGCCGGCTCTGATACCTTGGCTGAGGAAAGATAAATAAAGAGCTTATTCTGAGGAAACAAGCTAAAGAATGGAGGTCACTGCAGCTGATCCTGAGTCAGTTATTACGGAGGAATGCAGCTCATCCTGCCTGTGAATCTGCTGAGCGACAAGGCCGACAGAGAGAAGAAAGCTACCTCTGACTTTCTCCTCCAGCTGCCGTCTCGACTCGAGGATCTGATCCATGTCAGAGTGGATCAGCACCTCCTGCTGCCGCACCGACGTGCGACACTCCTCCTTCAGTGCAGAAAGCCCCTCCAGAAGATGCTCCTGGATCAGGATGTACGCTGCCTCCACCGTCTGGGAACAATCAGGGAATTCATTACTCTCTGCTTGGCAACATTGAATTGCTCTTTATGAAGCTGTACAGTTTAACAGCCGGAGTTCAGAGCCTGCAGCATGAATGCATTATCTACTATATCAGTTGTGACTGGGTTGAATTTGTGGGCCCATTAAACTCCATCTAACACAAAGCTGAAACGTACATTTACATGGATTTTAAAACGCTCTTCATGCGCCAGCTTACAAATGAAAACAATACAAGGAAACAGGAGGACGAGAAGTCGACTCACAGCGAACCAAACTCTCTTCCTCTCCGTCTTCTTGGCTTTGAGACGAGGCAGCAGGTCTTTCTCAAGAGACGGCAGAAGCTTCTCCATCACCAGGTTAGCCATCACCTGCGAACACACAAATAAGACGGCCTTAAAACATGCGAAACACCGGAGTGATGTCTTACTTCTGTCAGGTCTGCAGAAAACAACAGGCCAAGCAGATTAAGCAACAAAAAATGAGCTGTGAGGAACTATGCAGGCGACTTTGGTTCTGATTTACTTGCACAAGAATTGAGTTAAAATATGAGATTTCATAAGTTTTAAAAGTGGGGATGCAACCCTCTGATACTGATGAAGATCGATCGGGTACAACAGAGCCGATGAACACTGTTCACTTGTATGTGCACGTCTACATGTGAGCACTACGTCCTGCTTCATCAGTGCTGGAGACCATCCTGCCCAAAGGTAGAAGGATGGAGAAGAATATCTTTCGAGGTCTTTCATGCTCGACGACGTGCAATGTTTTAAAAGTTGTTACATTTGTTTTAAAAAGTTAGGAAGGCATTGTTTCCGTTAAAGCTGTACCTGAAGCAGAATATAGTCAGTTGTATTGGAACAGACTGTTTATTGGACAGTTTCTTCATTTTATCTTAGCTCAGCTGTTTAATTGATTTGATTAGGATCCTCCTGGGCGCCTGCCCTTGGAGGTCTCCCCCCGGGGCAGACCCAGAGCTCGCTGGAGGGATTATATATCTCATCTGACCTGGGAACTTCAGGCTTCTTCTTCTTCTTCTTTTTTAAATGTATTTTTGTGTCCTTTTTTGCCTTTATTGAGAGAGAGAGAGAGAAAGAGAGAGAGAGAGAGGACAGTGGATGGTGTCGGAAGCGGGAAGAGAGAGTGGTTGTTTGGGGTCATGGTGAGAGAGGAGGTGCATGCGCTTATATGAAGAACATTTGGGATGGGCCCTGTCACTTGACCTTTCAGGGGCCCGGCTGTATCTGTGGGCGGACCTGTTCGGAAGCCTCCAAAAGTCTCCTGTGAGCATTAAAACATTTCAGGCAAACTACCGCCGTGTTGTTTCAAGTCTGGACAGTCACTTAAACAATATCATTAACTTAACATCAGGAAGATAAGAGAAACAAACTGAGCTAAAGTTAGCGTCAGCTCAGCTCGCAGCCCCGCAAAGACACGGTGATCTTTAAAGTTTGACTTCTTTTATTCCGTTTTAACAGGTTTTTAGACGTAAAGAAAATCCAATGTAAAGAGTTCTTGATCCAAACAGAGTCCGATCCTAAAGTTTAAAAATAAGCAACCGAACAAACTCTAGCACCGGGCTGTAGTGATGGGTGACCAGCAGGCCTCAGCATGTTACCTCATTTGGTAAAAGACTTGACAGACATCTATTCATCTGGAAATCTTTGTGATTCTGACTTTACGTCTGCACACACGAGGCCACACACACCTTCCATCCAAACAACTGACTCGACAACCTGACGGATTTATGATTTGGCAGCTGTGCCTCTAAAAGTCGGAGAGACTGTTCATGTTGTTCCTGCAGCCAACATTTCATTCATTCCTTTCATTTCTCAGCTCTGACTCAAGTGTGTGTGTGTGTGTGTGTGTGTGTGTGTGTGTGTGTGTGTGTGTGTGTGTGCGTTTTCCTGTCAAACTTCCTCTCACCTCCGACTAATTCTGAACTCACACAATGTGAGCGAACAACAGCACAATGGAGCATTTCTGTGCTCCCTATGTGGGAGGATTCCTGCTCTGCTTTAAAGGCAGCAAGGAGGAAGAGAGCAGGAAGCACAGCGTCCGAGCGGAGAGGGAAGCGTGCTCTCCTCTCCGCTGTGAACATGCTCACTGTGCCGCTGCTGCTGGAAACCACAGATTAGAGCAAACAGAGTGAGAGGATGCAAACGAGGCATGACTCTTCATCGCACACACCCTTCATGCAAATACTCTGCAGTCTGTAAACAGGAGGGAGAGCCTTCTGTTGTTTTGTAGCTGAACAGCAGCATGCTAAAGACCTAAAACTAAACAATGACTTCAGGTTTGAGGGAGCGTGTCTGCGAAAAAACAGAAAGAAAAGCTTCATTTTAGGGAACGTCCAGGAAAACGCAGAAAACTGTTCAAAATGATATCGATTCACAAATCCAAAATCATTCTTCTTATCGGGAAAGTAACAAAACTCAATTCTGCTGTTGATCACAAACTCTATCTGACCACCATCAGGCTAGCTGTTGCCCCCCATTCCAAGTCTTTATGCTAAGCTAGGCTAAAAGCATCCCTGGCTACAATCATATTCTGTATAAAAAGATGGCCGACATGACAGCTTCCTTAGTTATCTGATGCTATAAAAAGGGGGCATGGCCTCATGATTGACAGCTCTGTGGACAAACGGGGCTCTTGCAGCGTTCTGTTCCCGAGTAGCAGAGTAGAGGAGGAACGGCGAGAGGAGACATAACGAACACTAACACTACAGTCAGTGAACTTTCCATCAGCGTGAATATCTGCTTCAGACCAACACAAGAAGCTGTTCTGCTGCAGACTGAGCCCACCTGAGGGCTCCAACACGCCAAGGACACCTGAGGGCTCCGACACGCCAAGGACACCTGAGGGCTCCAACATGGCAAGGCCTCAAGGTAAAGGTGTGTGTCGGGTAGAGGAAGGGGCGAAACATCGACACCGCGGCTCCACCAGCCGATCTCTACTGCACACACTCTGGATACAGATGAGCAGGATGGCAGCGCCCGCTCCGGGGGGTTTAGCTTCTAATAAGTACAATGAGAGGAGGTGTCTTTTTATACAGTCTATGGAGAAACCTGGAGCGACTGCTGCTGGACGTTAGCTTCAATAGAGGGAGAATTCTTTTTATCACTCATGGCGTAGCTGCATTCCTCTTTGGCGAGGACGTGGAAGAAGGAGATCAGCCGGCTGTGAGGAAAGGATCACTTCCTGTCCTCGTTTGGATCCACTTTTTTTGTTGCACATTTACAGAGCACACAGAACGGGGAGTGTGTGGATTTGAATCGCACAGCTCGCCTTTATTTGGAAAGAAAGCGAGTGAGCATGTTCCAAAAAATGTTGAACTATTCCTTTAAGACAATAACACTACAAACCCCATCAAGTAACATCAGCAGGCATTTCTGTGACATTGACCTTTAACCTTTGATCACCTAAATATCATCAGTTCATCATCTGAGCCAAGATATTACCTCCAGTTGTTCCTGAAATACAGGCTGACGACCTGGAACAGTAATGCCTCCTGCTGGAGCTGACGGAGGCAGAAAAAGAAATGTGCAGCAGAACTTTGTCACATCTTAAAGAGGACATAAATGAGAAGAAGACAGACGTAGTTTTTATTTCTCCGTCTCGTTTCTCGTCTCTTCAGCAGAGTCTCGTTTCTCTGGCTGATGAACTCGATCCTGCAATATTCATGACGTAGTTTGTCTCTGGAGATGCTCGCTGTGATCGAACCGTGTCAGCGTTAAAGAGATAACGTCCTTTTAATGAGCAGAAGCAGAAGCTCGATCCTTATTCAGCGTCTGTTTAATTAAGTCTGCTCTGTTGGTGAATAAACAGCTCCACTAAAGAGGAGTGGACGGTGCAAAAGCCTCTGTAATTAAACAGTGAGAGATTAGCGAGCCCTTTTCTGTTATTCAATAACCGTTCAATAACCGTTTACCCACCAACACCACAAATCTACGGAAGCCCTAAGCAGACATGTATCCACACTTTATTCACTCTGTTTTCCTGTGATCGAGTCACAAGTCACTTCCGGTCATCTTTGCTGTCGTCATGTAAACGCTCCTTCTTCAGCCTCGCATGATTTTAATCATCCTGTTACGTGTCGCTCTTCTGGTTTCATACTGGTCACATGAGATAATCGTCATCACCCGCCCACTCGCTCGCAGTCAATGTTCCTGACTGTTACCTGCTGCGTTCACATGGCTCACCCCGACTTCTTGGGGGTGAAAAATGTGGCTGTTTGCGTTCACACATGCAGCCGGGCTGGACAATGTGGGGACATTTTCAGGAGTGCATGTGTGATAGGGCTACAGACAAACAGAAAGAGGGGGCGGGGCTACAGCTGCATGCAGTGAGGAGCAGAAGTGTGAAGAACAGAGTAAAATAAGAAACCGACTAGAAACAGACTGAGGCAGTCCACCTGTGATGCAGTGCTTGTAACTTGCAGAGCGGGACCACATCAGCTAATATCAGTAAAGGCTTGTGGCCCGTGTAACATCCAACAGGTTTAAAATAAACGCACACAAAACGAGTAGATGAAGAGCCGTACCCTGACATCACTTCCTATCAGCATGTCCCACGCCTCGTATCGGCCTTTGTCCTGCCTGTAGAGCTGGATGGCTTTGAGGAACGCCTGCACCTCGCACGTCTTCTTCTTCAGGAAGTCTGAGACAGAGAAGAAACAGACAAACAACACAAAATAAACCTTTAATAAAGCAGATAGACTGCCTACATAATGCTGTGTGTGTGTGTGTGTGTGTGTGTGTGTGTGTGTGTGTGTTCTCTGATAATAACGCATTAGGCTCGGCTGCACGGAGCTGAACGAGATCCTCTCTTTACCTCGAGCATGTTTTCTGCTTTAACAAGATTAAACATCTTCTATGATCCTCGGGGCTGGTGTGGTGAGTCTGTTACCATGGCAACTGACGAAAGTGGTTCAAGTGATGCTACATAAACTAAAGTATTATCTTCGCAGCATCAAACACTGGCTGCGAGCAGGCGGCAAAGTCTGCAGCCTCGGTGATGCAGGAGTTACAGGTGGTACCGGCTGCAGAGGGATCATGGATCATTATCTACTCAACTGATTATGTTAGTGAGGTTAAATCAATATGATGCTGCAGGTGGGACCGGGTTGTTACATATTAGGGCTGCAAATAACACTTATTTTCATTGTTGATTAATCTGCAAAATATTTAGTATTTAATCTTTAATATTTCACATAAAAATAATCATAATTCAAAGAGTCTGAGGCCTTTAAATGTCTTTAATCTTGTGAGGGTGAAAAAATGACTCAGTATAAAATGTCCTTCAAAATAAAATCTAAGGCACTCATGAAACCTGCGTCTGCGCCGCAAAGCAACACGACTGACTTGTTGAAGCAGCTGAAAGAACAAAGTGCAGCACGATGAGTGTGTGAAGGCCGAGAGGGAGAACGAGCTGCTCCACGTCCTCCAGCGTCACGTCAGACATCCACCAGAGACGCTGTACAGAGACACCCTATCCACCCAGCTCCCACAGACACACTGACATTACCCATGATGCACCACATTCAGGTAAAGAACCTGATTTTAAGTCTTAGTTTGATGCTACATTTGTCCATGAGCCTGAATGTAAATGACACCCAGCCATGAAGAAGAACAAGACAAGCGCAGTGTTTGAGGTTGTTTTTCAGGTGCTGCTCTCGCGTCGTGTTGTCGAAGAACCTGCTGTATTTAGATCTACTCTGTCGTCATTTCGCTCCTACCTTGGTTCTGGTGCCTGATGCAGTCTGACAGGATGGAGAGGAAGGTGGCCTGTTTGGCCTGCTGTCTGAAGCAGAAGTAGGAGTCTCTCCTGTAGGGCAGCCGCAGGTAGACGGGAAACTGTCCCGGCATCCCCGACAGAGGAGGAGCAAAGTCCTCCTTCACATCTGAAACACAAAACATCATGTGCTGCTTGATCAAGTCGACAAACTGAAGAAAAGCTGCTGTCGTTCTAGCAGTGGGGATGTTTGGTCGGTGCACAGAGGGAGAGCTGTCTTTACATCCATCCTTTGGCTCCGATATTATACAATTAATTAATACAGTTAGATTTGTGGGAAAATCCGCTCTTCTCTTCTCTGTGTGGCCAACTTTCACTTCATTTTTATATTGATTTTTCAAAAAATTTACCACAAACGTGACACAGAAACACGTTTATGTGAGGGGAGGTTGAGTCAGTAAGTCCTGCTGGGTCCTCTCTGCACCCCAAACTCCCACCTGAGCTGCTTTTAGCTTCATCGGGCACCCGTGGGTGGGGCGTTATTGTTCAAAATCACACTTCAGGTTTCTCTTCTCTTAGATTAAAGTTCCATGAAGGCTTAAAAACTGATGATGGGGCAAACAAACAATCGGGTCAAACAGTGAGGCCGAGTTTAAGAGCTGCTTTGTCCTTTGAATATGAAAAACATGAATGTAAACAAGGTGCAGAATCTCAAATCAGTTATCAGTCAGTGTTTTTAGACTTTTGCAACATGAATTCTACATTGCATTACAGGGTACATTCTTCTGCAGGTTCATCCTCAGAATTATAAATGCATCAGAGCCGGCGTCCCTTTATGAGAGCATGTTTGTGTACAAACAGCCAAAGACAGCGTTATGTAAGAAGGTCATGGTCTGCAGAGGTCACCGTCTTATCAGGAGACTGTTTTCAAAACAGCCATGACTGAGGCTGAAGGTGCAGTCAAACACGATTTCCTTTTCTATTAGAAGTGAACGAAGCATACACGTCTGAAAAGTGAAGAAGAAAACATCCTAAACCTGCATTCTGTCTCATGACCAGCAGGGGGCGACAGCACTGCTGAATATGCTCCTCCTCCTCTCCTGATTTATTCCCTCAGTAAACATGTTCCTAACGAGTTTATGGTCTCAGTCTGTAGTTTCTTCTTCCACACAGCATGATGTTCATTTATTCTGTGATGCTCCCATTTACAGTCATGAGGCTCAGCTGTCCAATCTCTAATAAGGTCATAATGGCTTTTTTTTGCTAGCCAGATTAGCTTCCTAATTTATATTACAGTTACTGTAAATTTTGGATACGGCTTGCTAACCAAGCTAGCCCTAGCGTTAGCGTTAGCTGATAACTTAAGCCGTTTTCCCACTGGTCAAAAAACCAGACTTCTTTGCTTAGTGTGAAAGCTTACAATCAGCGTTCAGACCCGGGTCACATGACTGTGCAGTAGACCCGGGTAATTGGCGCCCCCTCTCCGGCGTGATGCTATGCTCCGTCGGTAACTTCTGCAACTCCTCGTCATCTCAGCTACAAACTCCGGCCGTCTCCGTCCGAGCAGCCCTCGAACATCGTTCGAGTTTGATAAACAGACTGAATGAGTAACAGATACAATAAAGACCTAACCACCGTAACATCTTCACTGGTTACCAACCCTGTCTGCGGCATGTTTGTGACGTCAAAAGGTGACGCAGCAGAAAAGAGAGCGACAGGTGGATACTTCACTGGCAATGGGAAAAGAGACAATCAGCAACTGTAAGCAGGTCCTCCCGGGTCTGAAAAACCCGCGTCAACACGCTAAATTTGGTGGGAAAGAGGGATTAGCATTTGCTCCTCTCCAGCTCCATCCTATCTTTAAATTATGGTCACTTCTGAATCCAAAAAACCAAGATGACAGAAATACCAAACTCGAGGCTTCCAAGCGGTAGTCCTCGAAACGAACGGGTGATGTCACATCCCCTTCTTATATACAGTCGATGATGTAGTCAACACCATTCTAAGAAATCAACCTCAATGCATGTTGACTCTTGTAAATATGACTATTCAGCTGTTTTCCACTCCGAGTCTACTATAACTACTGTCTGTTACTCACTGGTGTCATCAGGGAAGCACTTGTCCACCATGGCCATGTACCTCTCCTCTGTGGTCAGAACAGTGCCCCCTGTAGGCAGCAGCGTCTGGCGTGGAGGAGTGCCTTTAACAAAAGTCTGATGAAAGAGGAAAGAGAAGAAGAAAAAGGCCTGATGGTGAGTGGACACCAATAAAAAGAGATGAGAGTGTATTCTTCTAAGAGCAGTGTGTGTTTCACGCTCACCTCCAGGCTGTCGTGACACTCCAGGCAGTAGTTTGCTCTCACCACCACGTACCTCTCTTTCCACTTCCTGGTTTCATCAAAGAAAAGGATGAGTTCCTCGTACAGCACAGCGCCCTCCTCAGGAGCCTCCTGGTCGACACACACAACAAATACAATGAGCAGACAGTAAAAATATATCTGGGACATTCAGTTGATAGCTTTAGCAAAATAGTCAGTAATGGCTACATTATGCACCTGATCAAAGTCTGTCCACTCATAGCTGACAGGCTCAGATTGTTATTCTAAGTGTGTGACAACATGACAGGAAGGATCCCTACAGAGATAGACCTTTTTGTTACAGAGGAAGATGATTGTTTTAACCACACACAGACGTTACATCACTCTCTGCACACACACCAGACTCCATTCATAAAATCAGTAATTTAACCTCCCAGAATACAGGAGTTGCTGATTTCCTTGATCAATACATTTCAAGTGTTATTATGTGTTACACAAATATTGTATTTCATCTAAACTAATCGTTTAAATCACAAAAGTCACAACAGCACAAACAAACTAACCGATCAGGGCAGTGGTAGACGAGCCTGTGTCCTGTGAGGTCAAATCAGTGTTTTTATGAATGGAGTCTGGTGTGTGTGCAGAGAGCGATGTAACGTCTGTGTGTGGTTAAAACAATCATCTTCCTCTGTAACAAAAAGGTCTATCTCTGTAGGGATCCTTTCTGTCATGTTGTCACACACTTAGAATAACAATCTGAGCCTGTCAGTGGAAACAACAAGAACTTTTAGTGGACGATTTGATATCACTAAAACATCTAAAAATACAGAACATTGCAGTTAGTTTTTATCTGATGAGACAGCAGGAAGCTTTCACAATAACATCAATGAGTAATCTACCACAGAAACTATGATGGTTCCTTTTTTCTGCAGTTTTGGGAATCTGTTACTCAACCGTTAAAAAGAAAAACAATCCACGTGACGTTTTTGGACATCGTCCACCTTAGTCACGCCTGCAAAATGTGCCGATTGGTTTCAGATATTCTGCCAACCTGTGACCAAACCTCTGCATCATTTTACCCATTTTTACAGAGTGAATGTGCAGCTGCCGGAGCCAGTCTGATATCCTCACCCTGTCTTTGAGCAGCTGTGTGATCTTCTCTTTGTGCTGCTCCAGATCATCTTCCACCTGAGAGAAACGAGCCAGGGAGAACTGCTTCCTGTAGTACGGACTGAACTCCTTCAGCTCGGCCTCGGCCTGGCCTGCAGGAAAACACACAGACAGCAAGAGTCACACAAACTGGTTTTACTGGGAAAATACACCAACAGAGAAAACAACTATAAAGGCAGTGATCATGTGGAGGATGAATTGTGGCCACCAGGCGAGCACTGAAGTTTGAGGTCAGATTTCAGTCAACAATAAGAGAGAAGCGGGTGTGCTGTGGGGGCGTGTTGTTACAGGTAGAGGATGAAATACGAACCAGGAAGTTCAGTTTGAAGGCTTCACCTGCACAAAGGTGTTATTCATGACACAAATACTCTACCTGGACAACGTTGGAAGTTACAAGCACTAAGGTAGCACTGAATCGTTAAGTCCCGTCCACATAAAAAGTATATTTCTATAATAATAACTGATAAACTGTTTCCCCTCCATTAAAAGAATCTGCTCACATGACCTTCAGTTTTCAAAATATCTCCGAGAGAGAACACAAAACGTAACACTTAGCTCTTTCTCTTAGCTGTCACAGCGAGCGCCCTCTACAGGCCTGGAGCACTTCCGTTGTGTTCACTGGATTTACAACGTTTTTCGTTGCATGTGTTTTCTGGGTTTGTGTGTTTTCGACTCTGCATCGTTTCTGTGTTTGCATTTGTTTCGGCCTTTTGCAGCTTGTTTTGTCATGTGCAGCGCGTTTCCGACGTTGCATGTGTTTTTGTATTTGCATCGTCTCCCCTCGCGGCTCGTCCCCGACTCTGCTAACCCCTAACTGATCGGCTGCAGGAGCCGTATTTGTCAATAGAGCTGTCAATCATCATTTTGACAGCATCAAATAACTAATTAAAAATAAACTTGTGAGAAAAATGAACACTTGGACATAAATCAGCAGATAAGAACTAACTATAATGACAGAAACCATGTTGGAGAAAAATGTGTTTGATGTGTATTTTGATTTTATAGTTTGACTCATGTCCCATCTTTTAACATGGAGGAGGCGGGCTTTATGAGCTATACTACTGATGTTAAACAAATAAACAAAGCAACAGTGTGCTTGAGCAAATGTATGTATTTCTTAGGGGCGAGAAACTCGCGTGAAACAGTGACCAACGAGAGTAAAATGTTGATGTGCGAACAAAGAGGGAATCTATTTCAAAGTCAGTGATTAAAACATGAGCGGGGGAACGCAGGAGCAGAATACAAGCTGGATCATTTGGGAACAAGTGACGTGCAGAAGCGCTGAAAGCAGAAAGGCTCAGTTTTCATGCAGCAGGAATAATTCAGGAAGAAAAACTACATTAAAAGTACAAAGTGGACACAGACGGACGAGTGAGTCAAACACAGAATCTAACAGGGTCCATCTGGCTCCACAGTTGTCTCGACAACAGGAGACACTTTGTCTCTTCAAATTCACTAAATCTGCTTTTATCAATGAAGAGAATCAGTTCATGTTCGTGAGGATTCAAACTGGCTTGTTTAGTTTCTATAGTTTCCTCCTCATTGTCTCCGTTTGCTCCAAAGAGAGGACACGGCCGACAAAGATTAAAGTCATCTATGAAGCGACGATGCCAAACAGTCTCAGCTTTCAGCTCCTTCAGAGGGACGCTCGGCTGCTCTGCTCTGTTTCATGTCGCTGTAATACGTAATAACATCTTTCAGACTCAAAGAACTAACTTGGATGAAACAAGCCGTTAAACGCTTCGTCCTGGGCTCTCAGAACTCAAAGCATTTGTTTTAAGCTCTGTTTTTGTTACTCTTCTTTGTACAGTCTGGCACTAGAATTTCCTCTGGGGTTAATAAAAGTTCTTTCATGTCTTGTCTTGAAGATCTTATGAGATTCAAATGAGACTAAACTCCCAGGAAAAAAGCAAAACCCTACTAAAAATAAAACAACTTAAAACTGGAGCTGAATCACTCCAAAACTCATAACCAAAGCAATCAGAGCGATGGCCCAAATCCTGCATCGTTTACAGTCCAGTCAGCAGCTCGAGAAGCGACCGTGTGTTCAGATCAAAGGTAAATTCTCCCTCCAGATGTGTCTGCTAAATAAACGCTGTCATCTCTCGGTCCGTCCCATCCCCCGGAGGAGCGCCCGTTCATCTGTCTGTGCTGAGTCTCAGTCTCACTGTAAACAGGAAGTTACACAGAGGCTGCACTCTGGCTTACTGCAGCGGGATGAAGCCCAAACAGAAACAGATTCTCTTGTGATCGACTTTAATTAACGGCTCTTCAGTTTGCTGAAAGAACAACATCATGATGCAGATTAGGAACAACATGAAGCTTTGTCAGGTCTGTCCTCAAGAGGAGAAGAACACTACTTTAACATGAGACGGAGGGCGGAGCCATCATTTACGATGCACTCAAGGAAGTCAGAAAATCTAAACGCTAACGCGGCTTCGAGTGAATTTGTCGCTCAAGTTGAAATTTAAAGTGTAGAACGGAAATGCATGCAGATTGTTTATAGAGATTAATGAGAAGCTAAATCGAGCCGGGCTGTTTTTCCTGCATACGCTGAAGCCTCGTGATTGGTCGATACTGCTCAGACTACAAACGGAAACCAGAACAACTCTCGTACCAAAGCCTGCTGCGTGTACAAAGAGTAATGTTTATAGAGATTATAACCAACTCGGGACACTTTACAGACAGAGCAGGTCAGAGCGTACTCTTTGTTATATTATTCACAGAGAACATGAATCCACCATGAGCAAGAAACACTTCCTGTAACAGGCAGAAACCTCGAGCAGAAGCAGACTCGGGGTGATGTGCAGAGGCTGAACGGGCCCCGACTGAGGGAACGAAAAGAAGAAACTTTTAACGCTGCCAAAAGCTTCGGGCACAACAGAGCTTTGTTAAAAAAAAAAAACGAAACCTGAGACACACCAGAGTCTTCCTCCAGCCTGGGAAACAAGCAGCACATGATGTCACACTGAACCCGAGGTGATGATGCTGTAATCAGGTCAGAGAGGCTGCTGTGTGTCTCTCTGACTCTATTAATCAGCCCCCTCCTCAGTCCCTCCTGTGCACCATCAACCTACGCCTGCTGGCAGAACATGCAGAGACGACGGAGAGAAAAGATTTCCCTCCTCGTTCCTGCTGATTCCCGACGCAGAGGGATTCAGACAGACAGCAAAAAGCCCCGTCAGCATCACTGGAGAAGGTTTCTGCCTTCCCTCTGCTCGGCTGCAAACCACATCACACAGACGGAGAAAAAAACATTAAATGAGTATTTACCTGCCTTAAATGCTTAACATCCACAAAGTATTAGTGGTAATTGTTGGTGACACATCCTGCACTTAACGGATGAGCGTGCCCGAGCGTGCTGCTGATTGTCTCTCTGTCTGTGCAGGCGCTGTAAATGTCGGGTTCAGGCTCGGTCATTATCTCTGTGGGAAGCAGCACGAGGCTTCACACCGTGTGTCGTCTGAGACGTCTTTAGAAACACCGTGAAGAAACTAAAATACACTCGGCTCAGTCAGAACGAGGACGCGGAGGATTTTAAAGGCTGTCCCAGAAACTAAGTTCAGATATTTTTAGAAGTTACCCCAAATTTGGACTTTGGAGTTCAAATGGAGTTGATATTATTTGGCATGTTTGGGTGATTCACTCCTTTTCAACCATTAAACCATTTAGTTACTGCAAATCTGGAATAATCCTCATCGATACATTCATCAATTTAAGGTGATTTTAAAGGTGTTTGGTGTGTTATCACAGGATGTTAGTCGTCAGTGTGCGCTCACAGAGGTTGTTTCCTTCTCCATCAGCAGCTGCAGTTTGAAGCTGTTGATTGTGGTGGATGGAGGGGGGGGGTCTCAGGGGACCTCCTTGTTTTTTCCTCCGTCCTGAACAATGCAGCGTCGTGTTTAAAGGGTTAGCTCTGTCTCTCGTCACCCCGATGACCCCCGCGGGCCGACTGATCAGCTAATTAGTGGATATCCTGCTTTCAGTCCTGGAGTCTCCGTCCTCTGAGCTCGAGCTCCACAGGGAAACTGTTTCATGTGTTTCAGACGATCTGCTCGATCACTGATCAAGAGTAAAATACCTCCACACGAGTTACATGTGTCAAACCATCATCATGTCTGGGTTCATCCGAACTGTGTCTGGATGAACTCTCCTGCTGCTTCCAGCTCCTTGAGGCTGAGCCCAGTGTGATGAGCTGTTAGCTCGGATCAGTACCAGGATTTCTCTGATGGACACCAACTACCAGCGTCCTGTTTCAGCTGTGCAGCGCCTGTCCATCTGTCTCCGCTGAGTGGCAGTTTCACTGTATCTTACTACAGCGCTATGAAGCCACAACAAACAGATGTTACTGAGATTTAATGACAATAAACAGGCTGAGAGGATGCTGAGAGAACTACATCAGGAGGCAGGTCCGTCTGCAAGACAACAAGAACACTGCTTTAAAATGAGGGTTTTTTGAATGCAGTTTGGTTGAACCTCAGAACCTCAGGAGAGTCTGAACAGTGATGGGCTTTCTGAACCCAGCTTTTGGTCTGAACACACACACACACATCTTGTCTGTGCTGAGAGAGACAGGAAAGTCAGTTAATGGTTCCTGGATGTAAACGAGTCTGCATCTGCAAAGACGTTTAAAACGAGACACGGAGGAGTCCTCCACAGAGACGATGCTTATATAACTGTGACTTCAGCCTGCTGTTCTCCTGCACAGCAGCATCAGGCAGGTTGGAGGTTAAAGCAGTGAGTCACTCGGGGAGGATCGTAAAAGCTGCAGGTTTCCTCTCAGAGACTCCAGAGGAGTATATTCTGTTTCTTCGACCCTGAGAGGTTTTTACAGTAATCTGTCGCTGCTCTCTCTGCCCGCTCTGATTTTCTGCAATCTGAGAGGCTGCACACCAAACTCAGGCCGGAGGAGGCCCTTCAGTGGTTCCTCCTCCGAGTTCATCCTGGTTCACGCCGCTCGCAGTGGATTTGAATGTCCGTGACGTCGTCTGTCCTCTGCTGTTTATTCAAAATGTCTCCAGCCGCTGTTTGTTTAATGTATTCTCCTTTCAGGTAAAGTGGTTATGCAAACAGAGAGGTGGCTGGAGGAGAAATATCCAGACACACCTTCAGACGACCTTCACAAAGTTAAATAAAGAAGATTTGTGGATTTGGGCTTTTTTGGGTTGGACAAAAATAAGTCCCACTTTTTGAGACAACAGCCCCAGAGTCGTCTTATTTTAGCTTTACATCCCAATATTTATTGTAATTAATCAGTAAGCAGACTTTGTTAAAGGGTTATTATGGTATTTTTTAAACCTGGGCCATGTTTTTTGAAGTATTTTTGGCTGTTATGGTTTTAAAGTATGTTGAAAACCAGTGGTGACTCGCCCTCTTTAAAGCCACCAGACTCCATTAACAAAAACAGCCATTTCACCTCACAGAACACCTCACCTGCTGGTCCACTGCTGCCTCATTTGGTTAGTTTGTTTGTGTTATTGTGTGAGTTTCATGTTTTAGAAGGTTGGTTCAGATCCAACACAGTATTTATAACACAAAAGAACGAACAGGTCAAGGCAGAAGTAGACGAGCAGCTCCTGTGTCCTGTGAGGTAAAATCGCTGTTTTTCTCAATGGAGTCTGGTGTGTGTGCAGAGAGCGATGTAACGTCTGTGTGTGGTTAAAACAATCATCTTCCTCTGTAACAAAAAGGTCTATCTCTGTAGGGATCCTTTCTGTCATGTTGTCACACACTTAGAATAACAATCTGAGCCTGTCAGTGGAAACAACAAGAACTTTTAGTGGACGACCTTTCATGTTACAGACTGTATCTCGGCTGCCGGCTGAAGCACTGATGCTGCTAGGAGTGGCCGATACAAATACAATCCTCTATTGAAACTCATGTTGTATGATTTGCATACGAGACAACTTTTGTTGTGATTTGGCTCAATAGAAATCAGATTAATTTGCCTAAATTCTGAATAAATGCTGAGGTGAAAACTTGTTCATTTGATATGTCGGTGGGAGGAAGTGAAGTCAATGTTTAAAGGATCGTTAACGAAGTAAAACCTTCAGATCCAGCCGCCGTCCTGCTCGATTATTTCTCTACAGTACTTTAAAAATCACTTCATGGCTCGTTTAACTTCTTATTTGGTTTTTAAAACAATTACTCCTTAAATTATAAGAGAATTATTCCCAACTGCTGCTTTGTTTTTCACGGTAAATGAGCCATCTGCCTGTTTCTCGTCCGTCGTCCTCTGGCAGCCGTGAAAACACAAAATAAAAGTGAACACTGTGCAGCGTGGTGAGCACAGAGGGACATCATATCAAACAATCAGACAAAGACCAAAGTGTCGTAAAAGCAGCTGAACGACCGAATGAACCGCAGCAGACGGACCTCGCCTCTGAGTGTGTGCGGTCACACACACACATCCACACAGCAGAAGCAGCTGTAACACAAGCAGACGAAGACAGTGGTTTTATAAAGTGGAGCCATGTTAACACAGAGTCTGATGAAGCTGATGACATCATGCTTACTGATGGACAAAGTCAGAAATGAGAGTTTTCTTGTTGTGCAACGGGTGCAACGATTAGTCGACAAAAATCGATGACAAAATTAATTGCCACCTAATTTAGTCAGTAAATAGTCGGTTACGTCATCGCGTGTTTTTCATGATGTGCGTAGACATAATGTCGTTTTCCAGAGCTGAGTTGCTGAGAGGGGAATAATCTCAAATCCTTACTATCTCTGCTGAGAGTTATTCATGCAACACAGGGAAGTGAAACACAGCTAAATGTAGGCGTCTGATGCAACACATCGCGTCATCCAACTTTCAGCCTCAGCGCTGCAGAGAGAAGGATCGCCTGCAGGATCTGTGAAGAGCAGCTTGGTACTCACGGGAGGACGCCGGTGATGAGCGAGCGTCTGAAGAGAAGGCACGATGGATGTGTGGATGATGCAGACTCGCACTGATAAGATAATTAGCTTCTTAGCTAGCTAACGTTAGCGATCTATAGACGGAGTTACAGCCACACTGTGTGATTTTTCGTCCCTCACCATAAAACATTTTCTCTCCTCCTCATCTCTTCTTCTTCCTCCAGTTATTCACCTTTTGTTTCAGTCGGAGCCAAATCGGCAGCAAAGTTTATTAAAGACATATTTGAATGAATATTTATCGTCTTTATTGTTAGCACGTGTTTAAAAGAACCTCTAACTACATTCAAAGCTGAGAGCTCAAGAAGAGACATGAAGTCTTCGTTCATTATCTGATTAGTCGATTTATCGTGTTAATAACTAGTCGACTATCAAAGGAGTCGATCTTGCAGCCCTAGTTGAGCAAAGCTCTAGAACACAAGAGAACAATCGAGCCATTTCTTGGACTCAGAGAATCAAAGCTTCAAAAAGAGCCCTGAGCAGCAGACAGGTCAGAGGTCAGATGACATAACCTGCTCGTCTGCTGGTCATAATGACCTCAGAAACATCTTCAAAATATTTGAAATAGTGCAGAAAAACATCCGACCGTCTGCCTGACACCATGCAGAAACAGCAGCATGAGACCTCCTCAGTATAACCCGCAGTTTGTGTGAAGGAGTTCACTTTGTTGTGCAAAGAAAAATACAGGAAATGCTGTTGAAAAGCTTCCTCCGAATATCGGCCAATAGGGACAGAAAACAGTGTAACAGAGTGAGCGTAAACTCTTTCATTCCACATGTTGACATGTAGGAATTGTATCAAGCATGTCTCCACTTCTCTTTAACAGAGTGCATGTTTGTGTGAGTGTTCAGTATGTGAGGTATGACAGAGACGCGTGTGCTGCAGCTCCACACCGGGCTCTGGTTTCACTGGAGAGACCTGCTCGTCCACCTTTCACACTTCAGACAGAATATAAATCAGTGAATGCTTTCAACACAGTTCGTCATGTTTGTACATCGTGTAAATTCAAGAGAAAAATAAAACTCATTTTAGCAACAAAGAACGACGATCCATTTTGATTTAAGTCAAACATTTAGTTTAATGCATCATCATTGGATACATGCATCAGATTTAAACATCTTAAAATGTTGAATTTATTAATATTATAATATTTAAACTCATCTTTTATCTTCTGTCTGCAGCAACAACTCAAAACTTCACTGAAATCTGACACCTGGTTTTTGGGGAAATGAAAGAGAAAAGCTCCTCCTAGAAG
The DNA here is from genome assembly GCF_022749685.1 of Semicossyphus pulcher. Classification (NCBI taxonomy): domain Eukaryota; kingdom Metazoa; phylum Chordata; class Actinopteri; order Labriformes; family Labridae; genus Semicossyphus; species Semicossyphus pulcher. Next base: position 34,325,760 of record NW_027211715.1, read on the forward strand.
ATATGAGATGTTGAGCACTGTTTCCTCACTGAGTTGGAGCCTCGTATGAAATAAGACATTCACCTTCAGGCCAAAAGAGAGATGCTAACTGACAGAGAAAATGCTGATATATTGATGTAGTGCAGCTGCTGTTTTGCTGCTCACCTGCTCACTAAATTAATCTCAGGGCGAGATCTGCAGGGTTTATTATCTCTGCACAATCTCAGTGCATGATCATAAACAACAGGAAACGATATCTCAAGAAGACCTGGGAAGAAAAATAGTGAACTAACCCTTTAAAGCCTTCACTTTAGACTTTATCAGGCTTTGCAGGAGACCTTGCAAACACCTGACTGGCAGATGTGTCAAATGATTCACTAAGAAAAATGTGAACACAGCGTCTCTGTGCTCCGGTGGCGTTTGCACGTATTTAAATGAGTCATTACGCAAACAATCGGGACAAATTGATCCCCTTTCTGTGCAAAAGAGCCTCGTGGCAAAAAGCGCCTAATTCACATACACCAGCGCTAACAGCACCGCGCAGTGAAGAGGGAAAATGTTACCTAGCTTCTCTCCACAATCAGACACAAAACAGGAGCAAACTGCACGGAGCTATGAAACTTCATGGGCGTGTTTGCGTCTGAATATCATTAGTGCAACTTGCTTTGTGAATCCGATGTGAAATGATGTGCGATTTCTGGTTATCAGCGGCCGCAATTCATTCTGAGTGAATTCCCGCCTAAAGGTGCGACCTAATAAGAAACATATGAGATTTTCATTTTGCAAATAGTTCCAAAAAGCTGCATATTGTTGTGTATATTGTGTATATTTCACTTCCCTTCTGAGCCTGTGACAGACCGTTGTTTCTTTGGGAACAGGACACTGAGTAAAGTCTTGGTTTGGTTATTTTAACACTTTCTGGAGCTCAAAGAGCCGCAGAGATGTTTGATGGGAGGAAGATGTAAACACCAAATATTAATAAATTTAGTTTTTTTTCCCATTAAAACCAAACAACTCGCCCCCTGACTCGTTAAAGGAGGTTCGACTCGTCCAGGAGGAAACACAACGGGCTCAGAAAGTAAGAGACGTTCATTTGAGTGCACGAGACGTGTCCCTGTGGGTTTCTGAGGTCTGAGTGTGTTTAACGCTGACATGTCCACACATGTCATTTGTTTTCACACACACTCCAACATGCGCTGACATCCCCACACTGCTGAAATCTGAACCCAGGTCAGACATCCGGAAGGACAGTATTCTGAAGAGAGCTTTGAAGAAGACAAAAGATGAAATAAACGTTCAGAAACGATCTTTGGTTTGGGCGTAAACGTGCAGCACGTTTGTCTGCTGCTCTGATGGGGTCGTTTCAGTGTGAGGTCCAGAGAGGAGCCTCTGTGCGTCGTCAGGCAGGAAACACTCGACACACAGAACAAGTTATTGCAAGGTCGAAAAATGTCTGACAGACTGAGAGGAGGGGGCGTGTGTGTGTGTGTGTGTGTGTGTGTGTGTGTGTGTCTGTCTCTAATGTTCTTTGAGGGCGCACACAGCGAGGTGAAGACCAGAGAGAGTTTCACTAGAAATCCTTTAAAACAGGAATAACTCCTGGTTTCTGCCTTCCTCTCATAATAACTCACCTTTCTTTACACACAGCTCACCTGTCAGTCATGTGACATCTTAATGATCAGAAACATTAAACATACACACTTGTCTCATCTCACTTTCAACATAGAGGACGTTTTAAAAGATGTCTCGATTGGTTAAAGATCAGTCTACAGCAATGCTTTGAGCTACATGCTAACATCAGCATGCTAACATCACTGCACGTACAGCGCCAGTATGCTGATTTTAAGCAGTTTACCTTATCTTTGTTTAGCGTTGTTAGCATGCTAATCCTCTGAATGTGAATCACAGGTTTCATCCTGATCCGATATTATGTTCATCTTGATATTTTCTGATTCACAGAGTCGGAGACGATCATATTCAGATTTGATTCCTTCGATTCATAAGAGACCATTTTACAGGCTCATTTGAAAGTGGTTAGCACTGTCGCCTCACAGCTAGAAGGTTCCTGGTTCGAGTCCCGGTTCAGACGTAGTGGGCCTTTCTGTGTGTATGTTCTCCCCGTGCATGCGTGGGTTCCCTCCGGGTATTCCGGCTTCCTCCCACAGTCCGAAGACATGCTTGTTAGGTAGGTGTCTTGCCCAATGACAGCTGGGATAGGCTCCAGCCCCCCCCCCCGGTGTAGATGATGGATGGATGGAAAAGAAACTATGAAACAAACGTGCCATTGGGATTTCAAAATAAAGGCGTAGCTGAAAGATAATGACGTAAATCATTAAACCGGATCGTTGATTATTGATTCCTGACCTGAACACAAAGAACAGCTGAGGCTGATGGGAATGTCGTTCGTCCTGCAGGTATTTGCTCATAAAACCGTGCAAATTAACACGTTGACCTGTTGATGGCGCTAGATAGAAAGGTCAGGAAGATTCACCCTCTGAGAGTCACTAGCATCCACTGAGCCCTGCTGTTAGCATGAAGAAGGATCAGGTTATTGTGGCCTCGCTACACACCTGCATGAGTATGATTGGACATTACCGGTCAGGTGGAAGCCAGAAACCTGAGGATAAGATCGTGGAGCATGAATGAATGAAACAGCTGCTCCACATATAAAGCCACAGAATCCTTTAAGAGCACACGCTATAAAAATGGAGCCTGTTTCAGAGTATGTCCTGATTAAAACACAGAAGGAGGCTAAACGAGGGTCAGGGATCTAATGGATGCTTGGCTCCGTGACTCGTCTGCAATGAGAGCACACAGAAGGCACGAGACAGCAGAGGAAATTACCCTTGGAAAGGTTACGTCAATAAACATGGCTCACAGAGCGGACAGGTTTTACTGCCCTGATGTGATGTCCCCGACATTAAACCCGCTCTGTACTCTGTGTCTCGCACGCCCTGAGGACTGAACCTGCTGCAGAAGGGCGTCGCCATCAGACAGCTTCTCCGTCTGTCAGTGACTTTTACGAGCCGCAGAGCCTGTTTGACTCTCACATACCATCATACCTGGATGAAGTAAGAAAGTCAGGGTCTGCACGCCCAGTTCTGCATTTCTGCTGACGCGTGTCGTGTTTGCACTCAAAATAAGCAGCGTGCAGACGTGAACTTTACGCTGAAGGACTGAAGAACCTCCACCAGACAGACTGAACACTGCCCAAAATATACAGAATATTCTTTATTAAAGGAAATCTTAATTCTCCAGCATGCACAAACTTCTTAGACCAGTCAAAGGTTTGTGTTTGCTGACATGGAAACACTTTAGTGCACAAATCCTGCTCCATAAAGAAACGGTTTGGTGTGAAACAGTCGGACTGGTCGGCGTTGGCTGCAATGTTCGGTTGTTCACATAAAGCAGAAATGTTCCTTACATGATGTGACAGCAGTAAGAGTTATTAGTGAGCTCAGATGAGACAAAATTAGTCGATGACAAAATCTGTTGCCAACGAACAATCGCTTCCGGAGCTCCTGAGAGTTGAACATGCAAACCAGCGACCCGGGAAGCGACAGGTAAACAAAACAGAGCAAAATAGCGGCCACCGATGCAACGCCCTCATGTCGTCAGACGTGTAAAGTGTGGGAGCACTTCAGCCTCAACGCTGCAGAGAGGAGGACCGCCTGCAGGATCTGTTCACGGGAGCATGTCGGTGATGTATCTGAAGAGAAGACATGTTGGAGCTGTGGATGATGCAGACTCGCTCAGATAAGATAATTAGCTTCTCAACTAGCTAACATTAGCTATCTACAGACGGAGTTGTATTAACATGAATATAACACTGTGGTGCGATAGAAAGAACCGGAAGCATCTCTCTGTGAAACGTCACCTTACAGCCGCGCTGTGTGATTCTTCAGTCCTCCTCGTCTCTTCTTCTTCCTCCTTTTATTTCTCTTTGGTGTCAGTCGGAGCCAAATCAGCAGTTTATTAGAGACTGAATGAAGAACTCATATTATTGTCTTTATTGTTAGTGAGCACATGATTAAAAGAAGCTCACACTGCATGTAAAGCTGAGACATGAAGTCTTTGTTCAGTTCATTACCTGATTAGTCGATTAATCGTTTTAATGATTAGTTAATGGTTGCAGCCCTATTAGCCACCGGCCCCACAGTCATTTTGCTTTTCTTAAAGCTTTCATCAACATTTAGTCAAAAGAAAAAACTACAATGCTACAGTTATAAACTGATATTTGTCTGCAGCACCGAGCAGCTGGACTCAGGTTTCACTTGTCACGTGATGAGAGGAAGGAGCGTCGACCCCGAGCCATGCAGAGAGGCCGTTAGCCGAGAAGACGAGAAGGAAGTTACAGATCAGTCAGAGCTCTACACGAACAGCTCCTCGCGATGTCCGGTCCAGTTTCGTCACACATTTATTTACATCTTAAAGCTCACTGATAACAGCTCACGTTTTATCTGTGCAAAGGAAATAGATGTCAGACCCTCGACTTCTTGTTTTGATCAGAGCTGTGCACTTTTACGTTTTAATCTTTTGTCTTTAAGGTTCGGTTTCATTTTGAGCACGATGTCACCATGAGTGGACCATACGAGGCTGTTCATCAGCAAAACACGAAGCGAAAAAGTCAACAAGTTAAATAAATGTTACAGAAAGTGTTCAGTGAGCCTTACAGGTGTAAAAATCAACTACGCTACCTGCTTCCAGTCTGTATGCTAAGCTAGGCTAACCACATCTGGAAAGGGAAAAGGGTTCATTTATGCAATTTTTTAAGATTACTTCAGGATTTACCGAGAGGCTCGAGTTGTAAGAGTTCTTTTATGCAGATTCAGGGACAGAAACACTTCATTCTGGTTGTTTCATGGTGAGAAATAGTTTGAATGGCAGCAGATTTTGCAGCATTTGCATTGTGTTCAGTGGACACTCAGTGAGTGAGTAAACAACAGGTGTGTCTCCAGTTCACAGCAGTTTCCTCTCTTTGTGCAGTCGGTTTTAAAGTGGGGGAAAGTTTCACAGTCCCACTGCTCCTCTGAATATCTGAGGGGTTGTGTAATGGCAGCTGGAGGCGGAGTGACACAGCATGACGGACGGCACAAACAAAGACTGCCAGAATCTCTACAGCTGTTACAGACACGGTAATGGACTCTGGGAATCAAACTTTGGACATAATGTTTAGAGACGTTTCTTAAAGGGTGATGTAACGCCGCACTCATCTGTTTTCAAAGCAGTTAATGGAGGACACATTCTTTAAGCCATTCAGGAGGCTTCAAGACGCACTCACTTCCATCAGACCCAAAACCACAAGCAGCAGCGACTCGACACACTGTGTGTGGTTGTGCAGAGTTAGCTGCTTCGAAGCCAGTTCAAATAAAAATTGTGCGACATTTAGGAGACGAGAGCTGCTTATATTTGACAGCAGCAACCACCAGACCATCACAGCCTGCTATGCTAACTTTAGCTACAAAAACATTGACTTATTTATCTTGGAAGTCTAACTGGGCGTTGCTTATTTACTATCGCTAACTTAACAGGGGAGCCCTGCAGAGCAAAAGTGACGATAGAAGGGTGCATCGACATGTTTTGTGTTCGTGTTTTTACGCCATATTTGACGAGTCTGAGGTGGGAGCTTGTTGCTGACGCTTAGGACAGGTGGAGTATCCAGAATATTAAGGCTGCACAAGGGTTCACTGTGGGCAAACCAAAAAAATGATGCTCAAACACCGACCGCAGCACCGACTGCTGCAGGAGCTTATCCGGTTCTGACCAATCAGCATCCAGTCTAATGTTAAGACTGGCGTTTGGTCTGTACATGAGTCACTGAGCGGTCATGATGAGACGAGCTGCGGTCTGAAGGAAACAGAACCTCCACAGAGCAGACAGCAGATGTTTCTCCCTGCTGAGCTTCTCTGTTTGCCTTCTTTGATCAAATATGTGGACTACAAACAGGAGTCACCACTCTGCCCGGTTTTAAAGCTGCTCAAACAGATAAATGTCACTAACATCATCACTGTTACGACATCTATACGAGGAGTTTGGTAGATTTTAGTGTGGAAAATATGCCCCGAGAATCCATCAAACCCAACCGACACATGCTGGAGCAATTAGTGAATTTTTTGCCTCCAAATATTTAAAATATGAATTGCAGATTCGTTTTCAACAACATTTCTGTTTCTGCTTCTCCTCGGATCACTTCAAAAATCAGGACAGAAAATCAGTGACAAACAGGATCTGTGAAAGAACCTCCCCTCCTCCCCCTGAGCGGTGTCTGATTAACTCTCCTGCTGCTTCCAGCTCTGTCAGGCTGACCAGTGCCCAGTGTGATGAGCTGATGGACACCAACTACCGGCGTTCTGTTTCAGCTGTGGAGCGCCTGTCCATCTGTCTCCGCTGAGTGGCAGTTTCACTGTATCTAACAAGTCACACGTGGGCTGAGATCTGTCTCACTACAGCGCTATGAAGCCAAAACAAACAGATGTTACTGAGATTTAATGACAATAAACAGGCTGAGAGGATGCTGAGAGAACTACATCAGGAGGCAGGTTTGTAAAGAGGCTGAGTTCATGCTTTGACAGGTCAGTCTGCAAGACGACGAGCAAACAACTTTAAAATGCTCGTTTTTTGAATGGGGTTTGGTTCTGATGCAACCTTAGGATGTCAGGAAAGTCTGACACAGCGAGGTTCAATCTCTAGTTAGAAAATTTCAGGTCAGGACTTCAGTCTAACAAACATTCAAAGAAGAAAATAGAAACCCTTTACACACCGAACATGCCAAGTATACTTTTTAGTGCATTGTGTACAGACTAAACTAATCACAAGCTGAGAAGTGTAGGCACTGGCGGAGCTATTTCCTTGATGACTGATGATGATGAGATGATGAGTCAGAAATAATACAAAACTGACATTCTGCTTCATCGCACAGCCGAAAACACAAAAGCAGAGAGAAATCCAGCGTGTCGACGGATCAGCCTCCAACAAAACTGGACCGCTGACAACTCATGAATCATAAAGCAGGATCGCTTCATCCAAACAGCCAGGCACCTACCCAACCCTGTACCCTGCCAAGAATTATTCAACAAACTCTCCCAAACACACCCACCCCGCCCTGAAACCTCCACTCTGCACACACACACACACACACACACACACACACACACACACACACACACTTGAGTGCTGCAGACTGAGGGAGACAAATGTTTCCAGCATGAGAAATGGATGCAGTGTCACTGCTCTGAGTTGGCCCGTCGCTATGCTAAACATCAGCCAGGAAAAACTGACGAGGAAAACATGAAAACACAGACACCACAGGCTGCTTTTATACAGAGAACTACAGAGAGCAACCTGAGACCTATTTATACATATTTTCGGACCTAAATGACCCAACAGTACAAAAAGTTTTGGTATTGCTCCGGTAGATTGCTTCAGATGGAAGCAGTGAAACAGGCTGTAGCTAACGGTTGCAGGGGAAAGTGCGTCCACTGAAAGTTCTCGTACAGAAAGGATCCCTACAGAGAGAGACCTTTTTGTTACAGAGGAAGATCATTTTTTTAACGTTACATCGCTCTCAAACACACCAGACTCCATTGATAAAAACAGTGATTTTACCTCACAGAACACAGGAGCTGCTGGTCTACTTCTGCCATGATCTGTTAGTTCTTTTGTGTTATAAATATTGTGTTTGATCTGGCCCAACCGTCTGAAACATGAAACTCACACAATAACATAAACAAACTTACAAAATGAGGCAGCAGTCGACCAACAACTCCCTGTGCTCTACAAGGTAAAATAGGTGTGTTTGTAAATGGAGTCTGGTGGCTTTGAAGAGAGCGATTTAACACTGGCTTCTTGACATACTTTACATTTGGGCCCAGCCACAACAGCCTAAAATAGGATTCTTTTTTCTTACCAGAAACAGCCATTAAAGCGCCATCTTCTAACACACCAGACTCCAAAACATTTGACCTCACAGAACACATACGTTGCTGGTGTACTGCTGAATTGACTGACAAGTTGTTGGTGTTATTCTGTGACTTTGGTGTTTTCATTGGTTAGTTCGAAGCTTACAAATATTTATGTTACCACTAACAAAAGGCAGCGGTAGATCAGCAACATCTGCAGGGTAAAATTACTGGTTTTGTCGATGGGGTTTGGTGGCTTTGAGCGATGTAAGTGGAAACACTTTTAGTGGACGCACTTTGATCCATCAAGGATGATGTTGCAGCCATTACAGCCTGTTTCACTGCTGCAGGATGGGGAAATCTACTGGAGCAAAAGTTTTTGTTCCTATTAGTCATTAAGGTTGAAAAATATAAAAATATATGCATTCCGCTTTAAACAAAGAGTCTGAAAGCTGAACACACAGTGTGTAATTATATGCAGCCTTAAACGACCCGGCAGGCAGGGTGAGAACGTGTGCACATCAGACAGAAACAAACAAACTTCCATGATTTCCCACTTCACAGACCCGTGCTCTGCAGCCTGCGGCCCACAATAACCATTTTCACATTTCCCACGTCGAACATATGACACTTCTAAAACCTGTAACCATGGCAACAGCAGAGGCAGCCCCACCAGTGTCGACCTCAGAAACAGGCGTGCTCATGTTTTCTGACTTCTACGATCCAATCCACCAGATTATTCTGCGTTTTTAAATCATTGTTGTCGTGTTTGTCTTTGTGTTCTATTGTTTGCTCCTCTCTGCTCTTTTTCTCAGCTCCGTCTGACTTTTCACCTTTATTTTGTCACACCAGCGTGTTTCACCGAGCACTGACCCTGTCTGTTGTCCATTTGACCCAAGAAGCAGCAGCAGCAGCAGCCTCCATCCTGCACACCGAGCTGCTGGAACTCTCTGTTTTACAGACACGGATACCTGCAGACCTCACAGGTACAGCTTTAGTCATATCCCTTTATTTAACTCTTTCATTTGTTTTTCACGACTTTGTCAATAAATGTTTCCTCTATTGTTACTATCAGACACAGATTTAACACATCCTTATCTTGTGTCTTTGACATTTATTTATTTACACCTGCTGTATGAAATGTGCTGTATAGATAAACTAAACTCCGTCCTTCATTTGAGACTTTGTGTGAGTGAGCTGGTGCATCAGCGTGTGTCCCTGAAGATTAATAAGCAGCCAGAACAGTAGGAATTAAAAATTGTGGAAATAAGGAGGGCTTCAAACAGTTTAGGCATTTATCTTTGAGACAAATCAGATTTCTGTCTGGAATATAAAATATAATTTACAAAAGTTTATTTAAAGCCTCTGCTCGACACCAAACGTCCTTCTTTATGAGAATTTAAAGAACAGCATCACAAATGAAAAAGTAACACCATCATCTTCATCAAAGCAACTTTCTGCTCTCTCTGAATCGGCTGTGTGAGTTCCTCTCAATACTGGCATACGCAGGCCACCGTCAATGCAAGAACACCTGTTAGAGTCTGCACCTGTCTGCTGCACCTTGTATGTCATACACACTCAGTTAAAACAACAGAAGCATCTTTTGTCCTCTCAGAGATCCACCCGGGGACACACCCAGCAGCAGAGGACACGCAACACAAAAGAGCAAACAGGTCCTGGCACTCTCTCCCGGCTCACTTTTCTCCTCCTGCAGGACTGGAAAGGCTGGAGCGACCTGATCACACCCGCAGACAACTGAGCAGAAAACACTGAAAACTGCATCAAACCCCCTCCTGAGTTTATTATCCGACAGCTGAGCTGCCTGGAGGAGGGAGAATCGGACACTAAAGGAGAAGCGGAGTCTGAAGGAGAAGCGGAGTCTAAAGGAGAATGTTTCCGTGGAAAGACGCGAGGGAACCGGAGTGACAGGTTCCACAGCAGCCTGAATGACAGATTTAGATCTGAAACAGGTTCAGGTGAAATTAATCAGCTGATTATTGCCATAGAAACTCTCAGCTTGAAGACATAACACATGTGAGGACAAGATCAGCTCAGACATGAATAAGACGCTGATTTGAGGGCAGAACCTGACATTCACAGATTCCCCTGAAGCGCAAAGAAACGCGCTCTTCGTAGTGATGAACAGATTTCCATTCATCTCAAACAATTAGGCATTAAGCTCCACAACAAATACACGAGACAGAAGCGGAAGTTTCCAGTCAAACCGACTGAAACAATCCGGTTAGTGTTGAATGAAACGCGGTGAGAGCGCGGTGCGGAGCGGCGCATCGCTCCATACCGCGAACGCAGTGATTAATTTACCTTTGATGTAGTTGGATTTGGTCTCATCCAGCAGACTGGACGCGGAGATCCCCATGGTGCTGCTGCCGCCCGGAAAGGATCCACAGGTAGGGTTCAGTCCTCAGGTACAAACACCGTCACATCGACCCGCAGCAGCAGCAGGGAGGGAGGAGGAGGAGGAGGATCACGCCCTCCTTCTCCTCCTCTTCCTCCTGTGTGTCACTCAGTGACGCCAGCTCACTTTTTCATCCTCACCCTGAGTCAAAAGGTCCTCTAGGATTACAAAAGATATTTCAAAATAAAATGAACCAGTAAATTTAGTTTAAAATCATCACAGGAAGTATGACAAAAATAAAAAGTATGACCAACAGAGAAGAGAGAAGATTTCGATTCCATCTCTTTTACATGAGGAGAGATCAGAGAGAGACAGAAAGACGGACAGAGAGAACATGCAATTATCAATACGAGACACAGTGAATATTTACTGACATCTTTACGTGTATGTATCAAATCATTAGGACATATTATTTATTTAACTTGTGTTTAAAAGGCCTGAAGATGACCATCACAGTTGAATCAGGCTGTAAATGTGAGACTGGGGACGCTTGCAACACTTTTATTTCTCTGTCACTCAGAACTTATAAGGACTAGACCAAAGACATTTCTGTTCATTAAACGTACACTTCCCTTCTAATTACACACACCATTAAAAGATGATTTTACATGACATATCTCACACAATAAAGCATCAACCTCTGGGGATGAAAAAAGAAGCCGACGTTAATGTCAAAGCTGCAGTTCCTCTGGTGTCCACTTGAGGCTGTCTCCAGCAGTGAGTCAGTCCCCATAGAGCCCCATGTTAAACTTTACAGCAGAAATAAACATGTTTACAGCCTGGTACAAAAAACAGTTTGGGTCTCTATAGCTCATTTCTCTCTTCATGACAACTGTACGGGGAGAATCTTTATACAGCTCACCTGTTTACATTATATTAAGGCTTAAAGTGATGCAGCATTAGGGGCGGGGCCTCTTTGACTGACAGCTGGGAGCTGCTAGCTGTCTGCTAGGTGTCCCCTCAGCTAACTCAGTCACTGAACGTAACCTCTGGGCCGTGTTTGTGCTGTTGGAGCCTTTTGGAGATTTGTTCATGTAAATATCAGACAGAAAATCTGTGTGTGCTTTATTGGACTAACAGACCGTCCAACACGTCTCACACACTGTTTCTACACTCACTGTTTTATTTATATGTTAGCACTGATTAGCAGCTAGCTGTGTCTGTGCTCAGCATACCTGGCTCGATCAGTCACTCTGTAGAGTAAGCAGCAAATTCAGACTTTGCAAAAACATTTTATTTTAATAAGCAAGAGAAACAAAAAAAGACAATTAATCAGCTAAAAAAAACATTTCAGAATTTGCAAGAGAAATCTAAAATAAATAGGAAAGCAACGGATCAGTTGTGCTCATCCGACAGCAGGGTCAGTTTGGTTTGATTAAACTGTCAGACAGAGCAGCCGGTGGATTTTCTTACACATCAGTGCAGTCAGAACTTTGAACCAGTAGATTTGGAGTTGAAATAAAAGCAGATGATTTTCATTTCAAAGCGTTAAAGTTCGAGTCGCCCTCGGCTCGGCATGTTGCTCTCACACCGTTTTCTCCGTGCTCACACTCGACGGCGCGGCGGTGGCGTTGGTGTATGTGGGGACGCTGTACTTGGTGAGGACTGATTTAAATTGCTCCAGGGTGGCGTCGGTTCGAACCCCCGTCGGGTCGAAGTGAGTGCGACTCACCCTGAAGCCGGCCTCTGTCAGGTACTGAAGAAACTTGTTCAACCTGTGCAGAGAAATAATTCATCACACACATTTTTAAAGCAGCTTTGTTTAAGTTAGCGAGATCTAAAATGTTGACACAGTAACTGAGCTGGAAGTAGGAAATGCTTTACGTCCTACGATCTGGCTGGAGTTCTCTTCCTGCTGCACACCAGAGATAAAGAGGTCAGAGGTCACTTACTTGGGCATGTTCATGCCTCTGATGCTGTGGCGGTGGATGCTGTAGTAGAAGGCCGGGTGCTCCAGAGACGCATCAGACTTGAGCTTCTTCACCACGTTCCCCGGCTCCTCTCCGGTCTTCCTCTTTCCTGCAGAAAAAAAGGTTGAAGATTAGACCTGAACAGAAAACTAAGCTAAGAAGGATTAATGTGAAACAGGTTAAATTAACTCTGCTAAACCCAGCAGTGGCTTCATCTACATAAACTCATGTTGATAGGTTAAATACCGCTCAAACCCACACAACTTTCATCAAAGAGTAGAGGGCTAAATCAGAAGTTTAATGGGTTAAAGAAGTCCTGAAACTGAGGTTTTCCCTGCAGAGCATCTTGAGGGTGCAGGCTACACTGCCCTCTAGAGGACACATGTAGAGCTACAGGTCTGTGCTATAAGTAGCCTTTCTGAGTTCATTTTACGTCATTGATCATCAAAGTGTTTGTGGTCATATGTTTTTGAATGTGAAATGGGGAGAGGGGCCACAAAAAAGGGATGACACCATCAATCAAACATCCTCAAACTGTGGCGGTCCAGGAGAGGACAGGAAGAGTCACGACTCACTTAAATCCATCCATCCGTTAGCTAAACTGTTTATCCTGTTCAGGGTCGCGGGGGGCTGGAGCTTATCCCAGCTGTCACTGGGCGAGAGGCGGGGTTACACCTGGACTTTATCACCTGTCAGTCACAGGGCTGACACACATCCTTTAACACTCACACCCACGGGCAATTTACAGTCACCAGGGAACCTAACGAGCATGTCTTTGGACTGTGGGAGGAAGCCGGAGTACCTGGAGGGAACCCACGCATGCATGGGGAGAACATGCAGACTCCACACAGAAAGGCCCACTACGTCTGAACCGGGATTCAAACCAGGAACCTTCTAGCAGCCTGACTCACTTACATCCATTTTTAATTTATTAACAATATTTTGGGATTAGCTACTGGGGGTCTGCCTGTTTTCTGCTTTTTCTGCTAGATGTGGGAGTCAAAAAACAAAGAGTCAGAGCCTTTACTTATTGTGTGACAGTTGCGGCAGGACAAGAAAACGTGGCTTGACTGATTTTCAGCTCCAATGAGACACCTGAAGGTAGTTTTCATCGATTGTTCCTCTTTAAAAAGGAAGTTTAATTATTTTGAAATCTAGGCCCTATTGTTAAAACTTGTAGTCTAAATGACTAACAGGTAGAAAGAAAATTTGAATTGCTCGGATCAGCATCCCGCCTCAAGATGGGATGTAATAGCTGCAACATAATCCTTGATGGGTCAAAGGTCGTCCACTAAAAGTTCTTGTTGTTTCCACTGACAGGCTCAGATTGTTATTCTAAGTGTGTGACAACATGACAGAAAGGATCCCTACAGAGATAGACCTTTTTGTTACAGAGGAAGAGGATTGTTTTAACCACACACAGACGTTACATCGCTCTCTGCACACACACCAGACTCCATTCATAAAGACGGGTTTTTACCGTTCAGCCCACTGCAGTTATTGACCTACCACTGCCTCAATAAGTTCCTTTGTTTTTGTTGCACAGGTATTTTTAGTTCCAAGCTTACCATCAGAAAAAACACCAAAAGTTGCACAAAAACACAAACAATGTAAACAAACAAGGCGGCAGTAGAACAGCAAGTAACATGATGTGAGGTAAAATCGCTTTTTGTTAATGGAGCCTGGTGGCTTTGAAAAGAGAGCTGTAACGTCTGTTTCTCATTCAAATAAATTTCTTTTTATCATAGCAGATCCTTTCTGTAATGTTGTCAGACACTTGGTCATTAATAATACCGCCCTTCCTCTTTGAATCCATCAGTTAGAAACTTGGAAACAGTCTCAGGTGATAATACACATTTATAAAAACTGTGACTCACCGGAATGATCAGCAGGACCCGACTCCTCTCCGCTCTGTAAGGTCTTAATGACGACTCCACACTCCACTGCAGAGAGGAAACAGAATATCCTGTTAACACATGTTTGGTCACAGGTTACAGGTGAGGGGTGAGATGTCGGATTCTTACCTTGGTTTGTGAGAGCTGATGGCCCGTGGACTAAAGACTTGAGCGTGGTGCACTCAGACTCACAGATCAGAGTTTTGACGAGCGGCTGGATGTCGTCCATGCTGTGCTGCACCGCGGCCGACAGCATCCTCCTCAGGAAGCCCGTGTTAAACAGAGGACCACACCTGAACACACACACGTATCTGTGTTACCTTACCTGTGAGGACACTAAAAGATCCACTCTGAACCCTGGATTATAACTCTAGAGCTGAATCTTCAAAGTCCAACTGAAATCTTTAATCTGACATTTACGTTTACACAAAGCTCAGTGATGTGTGTCTGACGCTGCTGTGTGCAGAGATACTGAGAGGGTTTACCACAACGGTCCCAGCTGCACCGCAGTCTTTCCAGGCAGACTTCCATGACAGTTACAGGGCAGCGTGTCTGGAAGGAACAAAAACATTTTAAAGCTTGTAAAAATGTCATTAATGAAAACTGGAATCTACACACATCAGGCTAAGTGCTACAGACTCAACTGACAAGGTTGTTAAAGAGGACGAGGATTTTTTAAAACAGAAACGGTGCACAATAATTTTCATTTTCATTTTACTTTCCTGAACACGGGATTTGTTGTTCTGCCTCTGCCTCGATCGTTAAGTTTGTTTGGGTTATTTTGTGACTTTGGTGTTTTGAATGGTTAGTTCAGATGCAACAGAATGTTTGTGTAACCCACAATAACACAAACAAACTAACCAATCAAGGAAGAAGTACACAAGAAACTCACATGTTCTGTGAGGAAAATGACAATGGAGTGTGGTGTGTTTGCAGAGAGCGATGTAACGTCTGTTACAAAAAGATAAGGCCAAGATTTAAAAATACTCTTTAACACCAAGGACAGCGATGATGAAGTCCACATTTTCCTCGTTCTATCCCTTGCAAAGTCTGAAATTTAGATTTTTTATAACTATTTGTGAATGTTGCTAATAAACCGAACTGCAGCCACACATCAGGTTCTTCTCGTGTGTCAATATAAATGTAAGAAGCAGCAGAGACTCACCGTCCACCATGTTCCCCAGCTTGAGGAAGACTCTCTCCTCACACCACTGACAGTGGACCAGTTTCCGTAACTTCTTCACCGACTCGTCCGCCTGTGTCGGGCCTCTGAGGACTCTCACCACCACCAGGACGAAATGCTCCAACGCCACCGCGAGCAGCACCTCGATGCCTTTGTTACAGCGAGCCGCCGCTCTGCAACACACAGCCAAAGATGAGGATTCAATTCTGACGGTTTTTCAGGCCCGGTATCATCACAGGACGGACAAATCAAAAATCTACCTGGCCACCGTGGCGACCACCATGCGTGCAGCCAGCTCTTTGTAGTACTCTGTGCGTACGATGTGGCAGCCATAGTGCCGCAGGGTGACGTTTGGAGACTTGGAGTACAGAGAGCCTGTGTCTGTGGACGTCACAGAGATGATACCCAGGTTTCGGATGTTCCTGAATGCAGCATCCAGGTAGTTCACTGCCGTCCCGTATGGATCCAAGTGACTGAAAAATTCAAGACATAAAGAGAACAATTAAATTATCATGTAAAAGTCTAACCTCCTTTTACAGACGAGCAAATTTGTGTTAGCTCAAGAATATGCCAGTATCGTTTCCTCCTACGTACATGTAGTCAAAGGGCCGCAGGTGCATAATAACGTTGGCGTCCATCTTGGCGACCTCCACCGTAGCGATGGGCACTCCTTTGCCTTCACCACCAGCCCCCTCGGGCCCCCGTAGGCCTCGCGAGCCTCCGTCCACCCTGATGTTGTTGAGCTCACAGTTCTCTTTGATCATTTTGACGCACGTGTCGCTGATGTCAGTTATGGTGGCTTTGACGGCGCTACGAAGGTGCTTTGCCCACTGGAGGCCCATAATCCCTGAGGGACGGACAGAAGAAAAAAGATAAAAGAGGAAGGTGAACATGGGCATCAGGGAATATTTAAACCTGTGCCCTATATTTTAATATTTTCAAAACAGGCTCTAATGGCTGCAACATAATCTTTCAGGGAAAGTCCATCCACTGCCAGGGACAGAGGAAGATGCTTTTTTTTAACACCAGAAATAGCTGTTACATCGCTTTCTTCAAAGACACCAGACCCCATTGACAAAAACAGTGATTTTACCTCACTGTACACCAGAGATGCTGGTCTATCTCTGCCTGAGTTATTGTGAGGTTATTGTGTTTTAAATGGTTAGTTTTGAAAAACACTATTTGTGTAACACACAACAACACAAACAAACTAAAAATCAAGGCAGCAGTAGAGCAGCAGCTCCTGTGTCCTGTGAGCTTAAATCAGTGTTTTTCTGAATGGAGTCTGGTGTGTGTGCAGAGAGCAATGTAACGTCTGTGTGTGGTTAAAACAATCATCTTCCTCTGTGACAAAAAGGTCTATCTCTGTAGGGATCCTTTCTGTCATGTTGTCACACACTTAGAATAACAACCTGAGCCTGTCAGTGGAAACAACAAGAACTTTTAGTGGACGACCTTTGACCCATCAAGGATTATGTTGCAGCCATTACAGCCTGTTTCACTGCTGCAGGATGAACACATCTACTGGAGACGCTCGAGACATTGGTTTCTAAAAACATGTAAAAATTGTGTCAGGTTTAAAAATTCAACAACACCTGGAAATTTTGGGTTTTTAGTCCCTGGAGTTAACAGTTTCATTATTTCTCACCTGTGGCTCCAAAAGCATCCAGACACTCGAGCGGGTTTCTCTCCTCGGCCAGAACCGCGAGCGAACAAAACACCAGCTGCCTGAAACAGAAACAAACATACAAATTCTCCTCCACAATCACAAAATCCTGCGGATATAACTTTCGTAGGAACTCGTCTCACCTGTTGGTCTTCATCTTGCGGTTGAAGTAGGTGTCGCTCTTCTGCGGGGTGGTGTGGTTTGGGAGAAGCTGCACGTTTGTCCCGAGTTCTTTCATGATTTCATACGCCTGCCCAGACGGAGCTGCAGACACATTAAACCCATTAAATCACACAGAAATCTCATCACAGCACAGCATTACCTTATTTGTGCGCTTTGTGAGGGAGTGTTTTTTACCTGGCTCCTCAAACGGTACGTCTGAGCTCCCGGAGTAGCTGGCCTCGGTCTCTCCTTTGTTGACGTGTCGTTTCAGGTGGCTGATCATGTCGGTCTTCCGGGCGATGGTGACAGAGCACACGACACAGTGGTAGTGAGCCACGTGTCTCCCCGAGGCCTGAAACGGGTTCATACAAAAAATAAGTGACTGCAGCTGACTCACAGTTTGGTTATGTGGCAGGAGTAACATAAAATTACTGTTGTTTTATTTTCCAAGAAAAACAGCAGAACAGAACAAGATCAAGATCATCAAGGATTATACGCAAGGATTTCACTGCTGCAGGCTGAACACACCTACTGGAGACATTCAGACTTTTTGTACCTGTTAGCCCCCAAAACATGTGAAAGAAAAGTTTTACAAAATACCAACATTACCATTTAAATTAACCAACTTGGTCTGCAGACAGTTTGTGTGCTTCATCTCTCACCTGATCTCCACTGAGGCTGGGCTTCAGGTTTCTGCAGGGCAGGTGGCAGATACACATCCTCTGGCCTGTCAAAGGTCAACAATTATGTAATACAATTCAGAATGAATGAATGCCTTCACATTCAGCCTCACACGTTTGAGACAAGGGTATCAGTAGATGTCACTATCACACAATGTTGTTGCGTGTGTTTCACGTTTCTACCTTCGAACTCCACGTAGACTTTCCAGTGGAGGTTCTGCAGGTGTCGGCGGAGCTTGTGGCTGTAGCAGGCTTTAAACTTCTCCTCGGGACACAGAGGACACGACTTACGTCCCGCTGGTGAGTGAAAAACACAACATCATTAAGCACTGATTTTCATTATAAAAATAAAAAGGTGTAGATACACAAAGTTTTCTAATACCAAATATTACGTCTTTAATGTCCCAACTCAAGAGATTTTATTTTTTTATCACTTATATCCTAAAAACCAGAAACTAAGAAGCTGTAATCACATCATGTCTGATGCTAACCAAAGCAGTATCTGATTAAATGATTGTGAACAAAACGTACAATCATGAGCAGCTGTAGGATAAACAAAGCATCTAAAAAAATAAACACTGATTGCTTCATTTTTCACTATCACAGTTAACAACAGTTTAGATGTGACGATAAATGCTCAGAGTCTTGAAGATTTCCATGTAGAGGCCACGGATCTCTGCCGGAAAACGGTGGATTACTTGGGTACTGCCTCAAGCAAAGGAGTTCAAGTTTCTCAGGGGCTTGTTCACGAGTGAGGGTAAAATGGATCGTGAGATTGACAGACGGGTTGGTGCAGCATCAGGAGTAGTGCAGGCATTGTACCGGACCATTGTGGTGAAGAAGGAGCTACGTTCCAACCCTCACCTGTGGTCATGAGCTTTGGGTAGTGACAGAAAGAATGAGGTCGCGGATACAAGCGGCCGTACTGAGCTCAGCCTTAGAGAGAGGGTAAGGAGCTCAGACATCTGGAGGGAGCTCGGAGTACAGCCGCTACTCCTTCACATCGAAAGGCGTCAGCTGAGGTGGTTCGGGCATCTGGTTAGGATGCCTCCTGGGCGCCTCCCTGTGGAAGTTTTCCAACGTCCAACTGGGAAGAGACAGCCCGGAAGACCCAGAGCTCGCTGGAGGGATAACATGTCCTGTCTGGCCTGGGAACGCCTCGGGATCCCCCAGGAGGAACTGAAAATGTTACTAGGGAGAGGAACATCTAGGCTAACTTGCTTTGCCTGCTGTCACCGCGACCCGGCCCCAGATAAGCGGAGGAAAATGGATGGATGCAGCTTGAAAAGTGCTCGACTTTTACCAAAAAAGAGATGATGTTCTCTTTGTTTTACATGTTAGAAATAAGGAATTAAAGGACACTACGAAACTATTATGATAATCAATTAACACTTGCCAAAAAAGAACCCATTAAAACACCAGATTATACAGAAAGGAGTATGTTTGATTAAAAGCATTTGATTTTAACCTTGAAAATGTTTAAATTAAATTGATTCCAAACTTTTAAGACTTTTTTCAAAGTCAGAGAGAAGAATGAAGATTTACTGAAGAATTAAACTCACCACCATTGAGGTCAACCAGCACCTCGAGGCCCTCCAGTTTAGTCTGGATGGAGACGTGTCTCTCTGTTTGCAGTAAAAGAGAATACTTGTTATTTATTCAGAAAGTCCTCCTTACAGTCAGTGAATAAACCAATCTGAAACAGCTTTGAGTTAATCACCTGTAGTTGTGGTTGAGGGTTTGGCATCACTGTCTGAAGCAGCCTCATTTTTCACCGCCTGTTCTGCAGCTTGGTCACCAGCTGAAGGAGCGTCTCCACCACCTCCACCTTTACAGAATCACAGGAGGGAACGTACGGATTCTTTTAGATATTGTGGTTATTTCATTAAAAAGCACCAGCTGGAGTTTGTAAGCTACACAGAGGCTGTCAGGTTGAGCTTGACTTGCTTGAGGTGATTAATCCGTGCTGGTTTAGTGGCCACTTTCTAAACCAGTGCATGTCCTCACACTTGTAATAAAGACTGAGTTGCAAAGATGTAATGAGTGAATAAATCCTGTAATTGTTTCTTCTCAAGGTTTATGTAAAAATAACTTGGAGAAGAAGGATTTTTACTTTTGATTTTGAGATTAAAGTTGAAAAGTGCAGATAAGCAGAATAACACATATGCGATATGTGTTAATCAACATTATGTTGCAGCTGGTAATGTTTGAGTTAATTTTACTGACTTAATACATTGATGGATGGATTGGCAATTTCACCTAAGGATCAAAAAAGGTTCATATAAATGTATAGGAGTACATAATAATGTATTGGTTGGTTATATTCGTTGTGTTGATCTGAATCTTCAAAGTAAACGATGGGTTATGTTATCATATAAATATAGTGAGGTAGAAGTAGCAGAAATAAGACATACTCGAATAGTAAAAGTAAAAGCTATCCTCCTAGCATAAGCTAAAGTTGGTCGTTTTCTGATGTTCTGTAACTTAAACCAACGTCTTTTGGCCAACAGCTATACATCCAACCGTCAATAAACCGTTAACAGACCGTAAATAAACCGTATGTTAACGGACAGTTGATGTCCAAACTGAGCGGCTCTGCGGTCCTGTAGTGCAGCTCCGTGATGAGACCGTGTCACCAAACATTGTTAGCGCAACACAAATCTAACAGTCAGATGAAGCCAAGCACAGAGGAGCGGCACCGCTGTGGGTAACGGCTAAGGACAACGGTTTAGCTAATATTAGCTTCAGCCCTTATGTCGCTGTTATTGTTGACTATTTAGGTCCTATGGCGGAGCTCCGTGGTGAGGCCCTCGTTTAGTTCAGCAGTTACAAACTCGAATTCTCCGTAAATTCACTGCACAGCCCTGAAGATGACTAATCTAGAATGAATCCCATTTTCAACAGTGCCAGAATGAGTGTTCAAACGATTAAGCGCTGTAGTTTACTTACGTTTGATATCGACGTCCTCCTGGTGTAGCTGAGCAGCGTCTGCCTCTTTGAGCTCAGCCATTGCTAACTACAGCAACATACGCAGGAAATGTTCTGCCTTGCGTAGTCTACGTAAACTGCGCAGTTTTAATACGTAAGTGGATATTGAGTGTAGCAATACAACCTAAACTCATGTAACGGCCAGAAGCAGTATCCAAGTTATAACGATTTAGCGGACACAAACACAACCGAATTGGAACTGCGTCCACCTCACATTGGGCATTTGTATTAGACTTTACACATGTTAACGAATAATAAATATACATAAGTTTGTTAAGGAATATAAACATTAGTACAAACCTTAACGATATCAAATTTAAAAGATTAGACAAACACAAAGTATAACACTTTCTACAATGACACATGGGGAAATGATTAGATATAATATGTTTGTGTCGAACAGTGTTTTAGTTAAACAGAAACCTATCTATGTAACGCTGTGACCAAACAGTGACCTTGGTCTACCGGTAGGTGGCAGCACAGCGTCATGATATTGGGAATGCAGGCGGGCAACAGCTGACCTAACAGCCAAAAAACAAAAACAAAACCAAACACACTCTGCAGAGTGCAGATTTACTATAAATATCACATCATATGGTACATGACACTTATATCTTTAGCCATTAAACATGAATTATTCGTAAAGCCTTAAAAATACAAAAATGTGAAGAAAAATAACTAATTTATTTTAATTAATTTGATCAATTAATTAATTTTATTTTTTAATTTTTTCCCTTCTGCATCAGTCAAAATAAATACATATTAATATTTATAATATAGAAACAATATAGTTTGGTATGAGTCCACGTTAATTCATTCTTCGCTCTATTTTTTCCCCCTTCATATTATCATATTTATTTTGTTCCTTTGCAGATTTACTTTTTATGGCACCCCTAGGCTATTACTCCAAAATATCACCTTTGGTTTAAATATTTTACTCAGTTTGTTGTCATATGATAACTTGATGAGTCACGTGTTTTTCTGTTTCGTTTCACAGACTGAAATGAAGCTGTGGGTTTCCGTTCCTGAGAAACGAAAGTCATGACGCCCATGAGGCAGAGGTCCTACAGCTGTCAGTCTGCATCGTTGCCCCGCCTCTTAAATTCTTTTCGACTTCAGTATAATTTCTGTCTGCGTTGAAAACATCCCTTCATTTCGTGCCTGCGAACCCAAGCAGCATCGAGAGCAAATATCAGCCAAAGTTACTTACATTCAGAAAAGCTCTGAGCGGAGGAAACAGCAGAATAATGAGGTGAGTGATTCGGCATGTTTATCACAAATAATGAGTATCATTATGATTTGTATACTGTCTTGTTATTGAGTCGCAGAGTTTAGAATATGAACATTATGGATCCTAAAAGTCAACGACGATGTTGTTAAGCCCTGCATTATGTCCCCTTTTCTGCTCTTTAATTCCCTCCCTTTTTTAAATTCATTCTCATGTTTCATTTGTTTTAAATTGCAGTTTAGGTCTACTGTTTTCAACCAATTACAAACGTTTTTTAAGTTTTGCCACAACTGCCAGACCGTGTATGAAGAAGTACTCAGATCTTTTATTTGAGTCGAAGCAGCTTCACCAAAGTGTAGAAATACTCCTGCATGAAAAGCTTTTCCTAATAAGTAATAAGTAATATTGCAAAAGAAATAGTACCAAAATATAAATAAAGAACCAAAAGTAAAAATACTCATATGGAGAAAAGTATATAAGTATAAGTATAAAAAGTATATTACTTTATTATAATCAACAATGCAATAACTGGTTAATCACTTCAATGTTGTGGAGCTGATTTGAGCTACATTGGCTCCAAATAAAAAAACAACATGCCACCATTTTGTAGTCCGTTTGGGGCCTATATTTAGGCTCTGAAATAGTTGAGTAGAAGTAACAAACAAAATGGAAATACTCAGGTATAAGCACCTTTAAATTCGACCTACATAAGCGCAGTTCTTAAGTAGAAGAACTGATAATTAGTTTACAACACTGCTGGAAGCAATAAAGCTTAAGTTGTGTTAAACAAATGGTTGCATAAAGCAACAGCAGGGGCGTGTCCAGGGGTGGCACTGGCCCCCCTTGAAATCTGTCAAAAAAGTTTGGACACGCCCCTCAGCAGCAGGTAGAACAGTTTGCAGCTAGGGTGACTGAGGTGAGGCCTTTGGATTTGATTATTTTTTGGCCTTCTTAACTGCTGGGTGTAGAAGTCCTTCAGGCATCGGGATTGACTGAGCAGTTTTCACAAGCCTATGTAATGCCTCATGATTTGGGGCAATGACACTGTCGTATAAAGATAATCTCAATTAACCCTTCGCTAAGCCTACGGTAGCAACGGTAGCTATGCGCGGGGGGCCTGTCAAGGTTTCATAACAAGGAGAAATGCCGAAATGGTGTGCGTATATCCTCAAAGTTTAGAAGGGGGTGTCATATTTTACACTTTTCCGAAGCCAATAACTCAAGAGGAGAGATGTCGGACATGGATAAAAAATTTGGGGAAGTCTGGTCTCCACTTGATTTGTTGGGCTTTCCTGTCGTGCCTTTAGGAGATCCAGTGTTTGGATCAAGCCAACAATATGCAAGCAATATCCTGACGCACTTTAATCAAAATGAAAAAGCGAGATAATTTTGTTTTACTAGCAATGGGCATATTAGATAATGAAAGTTATAGTAAGTCATGCCTAAACATTAGCTTAAAATAAAACAATATATTGACTCACCCTGCTGTGCAAGAACATTGTTGTTCCTGTATATGATTGTCCTAAACATGAATTGTCGAGACGTGAGGTGCGTGACGCTTGCTTTGGGACCGGTGAGCTTTTGCCTCGAGTTTTATGTCCTCTTCATTCTCAACACTCCGCTGACAGATCATATTCTGGATGTAGGTTTCAGATGCGTGTTGTCGTCCTTTCTGTCGACTTCTCTCTGATATTTGGGAACTATTTTTCCACATATTTGCTGTTATTTCCTTTGGAACATCTCTCAATGTTATAGTTAAAAACGTCATAATATTTACATGCCAGTGCGAAAACTTGACAGGCGTAGCAACAGTAACCAAGGGTGGCAGGACTTAGCAAAGGGTCAATTGTGCAAGGTTGCTGAGGAACCTGGACTCCATATAGTCTGACATTAGCTAGCACTGAAAAAAAGGACATTGTCTTGCTGTTTTTGCATAGACTGTATTAAAAGATAGAAGGAGTGACAGCTCCCTAAAAGTGAAGCCAAACCCTCCGTCGCCCCCTGCTGACAGGCTGCAGTATAGATCATAAGGCCCGTCTCCTCCATGTTAACAGATGGGACAAATTTTAAAATTAAAATACACATAAAATACATTTTTGTCAAACGTGGTTTCTGTCATTAAAGCTAAGGTTAGGGTTTTCCCCCTTTATGGGCATCCCTAGTTCAGGTCATATCCTTGTTGATGGGGACCTGAAGCTGCTGACACTCTCCAATAGGGTTGGGCAATGTCCACCACATTTGCCTATGTCAGTGTGCACAGTAAAATATTACGATGGATGATGAGATCAGTACACAGAGCAATGCAGTGAGCATGGACAGACTGTAAACTTGACGCCGGACAGTGTCAGGCAGAGCAGCACTGCTCCACCGCTTTGACACTTTCTGCTCGAGTGGTGAAGTAGGTAAAATTGGCTAAAGCAATTTTCAATCAGACCTGCTCTGCAGAATCTGTGCTTGGCAAGTCGTGTATGAACAGGGAGGACAGGAGAGGATGCTGCCCTGAAGAAAGTTCAGGTTTCAGGGCAGCATTGTGGAGCCCCAGGTCTTTGAGCAGAACAGCAATGTCACATACTTGGATCAAGGCGGTATAGCAAAGAGCGCAGGCCTAGGGTGATGGCACATTCAAGTTGGTCCAGTGCTTACAGGAGGGAGGAGGTGAGTTCTTTTGGGCTGCAATCCTTCAGGCAGAAGGCTTTGGTCTTTTTAGAGGACAGGGACAATGGTGGGCTTTTTGGAACAAGTTGGGACTACAGGTGCCAGTTGATCTGCATACAACTTGAGAGCTTGGCCAGGGATGCCCTGTGTGCATTAATTGTTTTGTAAGATATGCACACAAATTGACCAATAAAATTGCTAGAGGGCAGGGGTTGGTACTGGCTCAACACAGCTGGTTTTCCTTTAGTAGTCCGGATTAGTGCTTAGTCCAGACGATATCCCACCTGCTCCCCACATTGTTTCTTGGGCCTGCCAATGGTTCTCCAGAACAACAAAATTGCTGCATTGTAAGCGTCAGTACTTGCTTAAAGTCTGGAACAAAATTAACTGTTAACCCAGGGCTTCCAAATTGGGAATGCCAAGTCAGTAGTCCTTGGAGCAACATCAGCGATCCATTTGCTTCTAAAGTCAGTGCTTTTGTCTATAAATGTTTAGTCTACACATGCCACTTGGTCGTGCTAAATTAGTGACCCAGAGTCTGTCTGGTAGATGATGTTTGATCCATACCATCTGTGTTTCAAGAAGGAGCTTAAGATAAAGTAGGCGTCCTTTGGTCATCTTCTTTCCCTTTCCACATTTGATGAACAGACAAAACAAAACCTAGCCCACTCCAGAGTCTGTTGCTTAACTTACTGTTGTTGTGTTTTAATATTGGTCCTTTTTATTCTCCAACAGTGCTTCTAAGAGTCAAGAAAAACTTCAGTCCAAGCTAAAGGCTCTGCACTGCCACTTCACCTGGGATCTGGAACCCAGCAGATCCAAACTTCTACGTCGTATGGACAAGCTGGAGGACATCGGCACTGAGGAGGGAAACAGATGGCTGGGTCACATTTACAACCTGCGGGGGTTCATTCAGTACCAGCTGGGGTTCACTGAAGATGCTAAGAGTCTGTTCAACAAGGCTGCAGAGGCCTTCAAGCAGGTGAGAAACGCAGATAACGGTCCCTGGTTAGTGGTGAACTACGGGAACCTGGCCTGGCTGCACCACCACCTGGGAGAACCAGCAGAGAGTCAGGCTTACCTGTCAAAGGTTGATGCTCTGATGAGAGAATATCCATCTCCATCTAAGGCTGAGCTCCACCCAGAGATCTACGCTGAAAAAGCCTGGACCCTGATGAACTTATGCCCAAAGAAAAAGCTGCTGGCTGCAGACTGCTTTGAGAAAGCCATCAGGATGCAGCCAGACATGGTGGAGTGGAACACCAGCTATGTCTTATGTTTAGTGAGGACACATAAGCACAGTGAGACAGGGCTGGATGCTGACCTCTTGGAGAAAATGAGACATGCCAAGGAACAGGATCCGGAGAACTTGTACCTTGCTGCTGTCTACCTTCTGCAACTTGCAAAGAAAGGAAAAACAATTAAAGATGAAGCTCAAGAGTTAGGAAGTCAGGTGTTGAGGAACCCCGTCAGCAGCTACAGTGGTATAAAGCCATTACTAAGAGTTTACACAAACTACGTGTCTGTCGATGAGGCCATTGATTTGGCAGAGGAGGCTCTGAAAAAACATCCAGATCAGCGTTATCTGAAGAGATGTGTTGCGCTCTGCTACAAATGGAAGATTATGTTTTTCAGTAAGAGTCGCCCAAGACCAGGCATGATGGACAGAGCCATCAGTCTCCATAGGGAGGTTATTGCTCTTTACCCTAATTCTTCATTTGTTAAGAAAATGGATCTTGCAAATATATACGCAAAGTCAAGTCAGACGCAGGCTAAAGCTGAGCACATTTACCAGAAACTGTTCCGAAGTGACCTGGAACCTTCAGAAAAACAGGTGCTTTACAACAACTTTGCAAAGTTTTTATTCTTTGATAAAAAAGATCGCCAAGGGTCGATACAGTTTCACATGAAGGCCGCGGCGATACCAGAAAAATCTTTCTTTCGTGAGAACAGCATCAAGCTTCTGAAGAAATTAAGAGACACAAGCAGGAACCGAAGGTGTCGAGAGATAGAGGACTTTCTGGCTAAGCTTCAAGAGTAGGGTTCCCAGAAAGAAAGTAGGTATTGTATTACCTAGAACATAATCTGTATTTACACGTAATTTGATTACATACACATTAGGAACAATCGCAGAAAATTACATTATGCTGGAAGGGATAAATTTACCGTGAAGACCTACTGATAGTAAACATATTGATACCGATTAATCAGATAGGTAACCAATGATGGCAGTTATGTTTAAACATACTATTTTGCCAGTAAATCTCACTGTATAAATACTAGCATGTTTTCTTTCCTACACTGAAGCCAGTGTGCTTTGTGATCAGACAATAACAGGGATCATGTAAATCTGCAAAACCTTTTTACAGCTGCCGTGAAATTTGACACAAATTTACCAAAAGCAAATCATTTTGACATTGCTGCCTTTGGAAGATCAGAGAGATGGAGAGCCAAAATGGCGGAGGCTATTGTAGCTAACAAGTTTTGTGTCACCATTAAGTATTTTTCCCGATCTCCTCTGTCAAACTATACAATAAAATGCCCCACAAAAGGTGATTAGCAGATAGCGAAGACTTGGAAATCAATGGTACAAACCTATGTAAATAAACTGTGAGAAGGTATTGTTGCCTACTGTTAGCACAAAGTAAGCTAGCTTGTTAGGGCTGAGCAACTTTTACCCTCTTTAATAGCTCTGTGCTGAATGAAATAATGTCGAGTCCTTACAGCAAAATGCTGGTTATCATGTTAGCTGTTAGCTTGCATCTAGCGTAGTTTACCTAGCCCTTAGACCCCTTTCATGCAAATGCTATCATTTTCTGGCGGGTTCAGCGTTTGTGTTTCAAAGGTGTCGATAAAGGTTGCACATACAAAGTGATACTTAGCAAAAAAATGTGTTGTGTATTTCTCAAACAATCTGTGATTTTGCGCTAACAAAGGGTGCTACTTGCTAGCTTCCAGTGTCTGCATGCATAGAGTTGGTTAAGTAAGGGATAATCCCTCAAGAGGTGTGGGTTATCACAGATTATTAAAATAAGTTTAGATTTTTTAGAACCTTTTAACTCTAACAAAGGTGTTAATTATCTTGTTGTGTTATTTGAAGTTCAGAATGTAATATTTATATAAGAAGACTATGAAATTTGGTTTGCTGTGAACTATAAAAAAATTAACTCTCGGGGAATTTAAAACTGCGATCTGCAGTGTGACTATATTTTACGTATTTTAATTCATGTTATCTTGTATCTTAATGGATTCTGTCTAAATTGGTTTTGTTGTGGTTTTTAAATTCTAATTGTTTATGTAAAGCACTTTAAACTGCCAGTGTGAAATGTGCTTCGTAGATTTCTTTGTTTAGTAATCAGAGTAAATTTGATGTATAACCTGAGGATTATCTCCAGATGCAACAGATTGTATTTGTTGAAAATATGTCATGCTGTGTCTAACTTGTACACAATACTAATACTCTGAAATAAACATCATTAACACGAAGACATCTTCTGTAAGTTGTTTGTTTCGGTGGTCACAGTTCTGATAGTTCTGCTCGCAGGGTGCTGATGGATGTCAAACAGACTACAGCTTTAGAAGGCTACCACCAACAATATATCAAGACGCAAAATAAAATTGGAGTTTCCCGAAAAAAGTCAAAGTAAAACTTTATTTTACACGTCTGACATTACTGAATTATAAGTGCCTTAAGTAACGGTTTCATTTGAAACGGTTTCCAAAAGACATTATAGAGGAAAATATTTATTTGGATCAAAAAAAATATATATTTTTTAACTCTACAGAAGCCCTAAGCAGACATGCATCCATACATTTTACTTACCGTTTTCCTGTGATAACAAGTAATTTCAGTTTTCTCAAGATTTCAACTTCTCTCGTTAACTCGAGGTGACAAAGCTGCACCACCGTAACGTCAGATGATCGTAACTCGTCACCCCAGAGCTTCACAAAACAAACATAGAAACACTTACCTCCTCAGCGTGGGTGATGGCAGCATGGCATGTCCTGCTCTGTAATATGACAGTGAGCAGCCTGTTGTTCTGTTTTCTAGATCAGTGGTTGCCAACCTGGGGTCTGGGCCCGCTAGGGGGCGTCAAAGATCGCTGGGGGTGCGCGAGGCTTTGTCTGAGATTGTCAGGATTCGATTTGCACATGTCAAATCTAATCATTAAAAAAGCATCCATACATACACACATGTATGCACACTGATATATCTTTTGACATACATTCATACATGCATGGCTGATTTGTTTTGGTGTACGTGTGCCGGCTGGGGGGGCTTAGCCTCTCTCAGATATAAGCCGGGGGGGCTCCAAAGAAAAAAGGTCGACAGAAAATGATCCTGTTCTCACGAGAAAACTGCCTCAAATAAAGAGATGAATAAGTCCAGATCTCGAGAAAACAACCGGAAATTAACTGATGACGGGAAAACATTAAATGAGATGAATAGCTGCATGTCCGCTTCGGGCTTCCGTAGAAATCTGTATCTGAGCAATACTTGATTAATTGTACTGTTTAACAAAGACATTTACAGATGTTCGGTTTCCCTCTGCCACTTTGTTCCTACATTACGACGCTGAAGCTAACACTGCTTAAAATATTAACATGTAACATCAATATTTCCAGTTGGGGGAAATGTGCAGCCATAAAATGTGGATGCTTAGATTTGTAGATTTCACTTTTGTCACATATTACAACCACTAAAAAAAACATTTGAAAGAAGGACAAAATTAACTTGTTAGAATAAAGACACAATTATGAGGAAAATGTAGAAATTATGATGAAACATAATCATGACTTTTTACCTCATATTTATCACATACCATAGGGATAATATTTTTATTATCGGAGGGCAAATTGAGCTTCTTAGTTTCTAACCTTCATTAACTAAATTTAAGCTCTCAGGAAAAACTTGAGTCAGGTTTTTTATCTGTTTTGTTTTACAGACGCAGCTGTAGGTTTCCATTCCCGGGAAACAAAAGTCAGGTGCATCACCTTTAAGACTTAGTACCTACTGTCTACTAAGGGTGTAATTTCCACTGCAGTTTGGGAAGCGTTAAGGAATACCTGCAGACACCACTCGGGGCCAAAAAAGATAAAAGAATGCCAACGAGGTTTTTATTTTTACAGGAAATATTCTCCCAAAATAAAAGTCTAGAATTGAATATCAATCAAAGATAAGACAGTAAAACAGAGTAAAACACAGAACAGGGAACATGCAAATACAAAGTCATCCACCATAAACTATCAGGGGTCTATAAAAAGATGAGGAGAATCCTCCTTCAGTCCGCCTTCAGGGCAAAGACCACGTCGTCCTGGCTGACGTTGAGGCGGACCCGCTGCAGCACTCCCAGGCGGCTGGGCTCCAGCAGGAGGATCCTGCAGGCTCCCAGACGCTGACACACCGCCAGGCCCTCCGACACACTGATGGGCTGCAGACCCTCCACCCGACACAGAGCCTGGTGCTGCACAAACACCTGACAGACGGAACAAAGGGGGAAACTGAGTGCATCGTCCCACGCTCTTGCTCTTCGATGGTTTTGCTCCCATGCTCTTTTTTTTTTTTTTACAGAAACAAGAAAGCCTCATTCAAACAACACGCAGGCGATGGTGATCGTAACGTAAAATCATCGTCCTAGGATTTCACATACTGCGCCGTTCTTTTGGCACTATTTTCTCTCTTGACAAATCCAGTATCACTTCGCCTGCGGCAGGCCGCTGTTGTTTTTGTAGGGTAAAACATTTTGGTTTCTTGACCCTGGCGTCTCACCGGAACGACTTACTCTACGTTCAGAACCAGATGGAAAGAAATTTAATCGGTAACGATTTTTTGTCATTTTTCAAGAAAAAAAAGTCAAATGTTGGATCATTTTATGTGCGACTTTCTGCTCGTCTTTGTCATTAATGATGGTAAATAAAAAGGACAAAAGAAGCGACGTGAAGATATCACAGGCTGCAGAAACTGCAGGATGTACAGGCTGATGACTAATAAAGTAGACTATTTTGAACTCTTCTGTGTGAGTGTTTTCATTATTACCTGCTGGAAGGTGGCCTCCTCCAATCCCAGCCGGCGAAACTCAGCGATGACCGCCCTGAGGAAGAGCTGCTCCTGCACCGACGCACACCTGCAAACACACATCAGTCACTTTACCTCATCACGGCTGCTACATCGCACCTTTACAAAACAATCACTGCTTCTTCAATATGAGCAAAGTGTGTCTCACTTGATGGCGTTGATGTAGGCGGAGGAAAACATCTCATTCAGCGCCTCCATCACGTGACTCATCCCAACCAATCCCGACGCAGAAGGGTCGGCGGCTGAGTGCTCGCAGATCTCCGTCGCCCGGCGGCAGATGTCCAAACATCGCCGAGCGTCACCTGACAGAGCGGCCACCTGCGAAAGGAGAGGAGGACTGTGAGTGAACGGAGAGGAGGAGGAGGAGGAGGTGCGAGGAGGAGGTGCGAGGAGGAGGTGCGAGAGACGTCGTGTTCGTTTACCTTCCTGGACACCAGCTGGAGAGCGTCCTCCTCGAAGGCCTTCACCTTGTTCAGCCTGGACGTGATGATCTGCTGCAGCTGCTTGAAGCTGTACGGCTGGAACGACATCCTGGTCAGACCCTGCAAACATTCAAACAAACAGAGCGTCATGTGGCCGCTTGTTATCCGTCAAGGTGTTTGTTATTGCGCAGAAAAACAGCTCAATACTGGTATTTAGTTTATTTGTATCATTTCGGTGCTTCTATTCTATCTATTGATCGCTCTTGTTTATGGTTTTGTTTATTTCTCTTCTTTCTCGTGTCAGTCAGCCTTACAGATTGTGTCTTTATTTTTCTGGCATTGTTTGGCTCTTTATGTCGTGGATTTGTGTTGCTGAAAAATTTAAAGTTAATACTCATTTCATGTTACTGCTTAACAGTGGCATGTTGCAGGAGGTTTACAATTTTGTGTTATTTTTGCTAAAACGCAAGCTTTATCAATGAATTATTCAATAACCATTTCATTTAAATGCTTAAGAAAAACGTTTCCCTGAGGCAGTTTCATTCCCTCTACCTGTAAATAAATGAAAAGATTCCACCTGAAATGCTTAAATAATCCATTAACAGTGTTGGGGGTAACGTGTTAAAGTAATCTATTAGAGTACTCAGATTACTTCATTGTTGTAACGAGTAACGTAACGCAGTATTGTCGTATTTCTCTTTTCCCTTTTGTCTCCACAGAAACTCCCTGAAGCTCTGTCTCTGTTTCTCTCCTGCTTCTTGGCAGGTCGCTGCGTACCTGCAGAAGGTAAACACAGCTGTGTCAGTGCGCATGTGTAGCTAGCTAACTCAGCGTTTACTTTGTGTTGTCATGGAAACAGCTGTGCCTAACTACTGTATGCCTCTGCCCAGTTCACTGTCAGATGTTAGCATCATAAAGAGCTGTAAAGGTTATACTGCGTCTGTCAGTCCTGTTATCAGGCTGCAGAGTTACAGATTATGGGCCGTAACCGAGGCGACGCAGAGACGGTAGAGTCAATACATTCACAGGTAGACGTACAGCAGGCTACACGCCGTCCTGATGATGTAACACACATGAGCAACAAGTCACAGGGGGGTTAATTTTTGGTAACACAAAAGTAATCTAACGCGTTACTTTTCTCAGGAGGTATTAGTCGATCGACCAACTGTTAGTGATTTAAGAGGATCATAAGAATTGCCACAAAGTCAACTGAAAAAAGTTGGTTGGACAAAAAAAGACATTTCAAGACTGTTTGTGTTCCCTGACATTTTAAAGGAACGCTCTCAGGAGATTTTGGAAGACAAATGTTTTGTTCCGTGTACTGCATGAGATAAATGCTGGAGCAGACGTGGTCTGATGCGGACGATTGCAGAGGTAAAAGGGCCTCACCAGTCTGCTGGCCACTCTGTTGATCATGATCCTCTCCGGCAGGTCCATGGTGTTTGCGATGGTCAGCACCACCAGGCGGGCGTGACGGCGCGTCGGCCAGTCGAACAGGTTGTACATCACGTTCTGCTTCCTGGTCCACAACAGGTCCAACTGCACAACACGAAGGGTTAAAGAGGGTCGAGCTCCATCGTGAAAACTGCACTTTTAATTCTAACTGAGGTCATTAAAGGGGAATTCTGCTATTTTAAACCTTGGCCCTATGTTGTGTGTTGGGGTCTAAATAAGTACAAAAAGTTCTTGTTGTTTCCACTGACAGGCTCAGGTTGTTATTCTAAGTGTGTGACAACATGACAGAAAGGATCCCTACAGAGATAGACCTTTTTGTTACAGAGGAAGATGATTGTTTTAACCACACACAGACGTTACATCAGTTCTAGAGCTCATTCCTGTAAAGACATTTCAGCTGTGTACTTTTATGAAAAATAAATGTAAAACATTTCTTACCTCGTCCACCAGCAGCACGGTGCTCTCCCTCCTGGGTGCAGGGTTACTGAATCTCTTCTCCAGCAGAGCGGCTGCGTGGTCGGCCGTGGCTTTCTGACCCGTCAGTTTCTGCAGAGACGAGGACGCTCGGTCAGTGAACGCACCACGGTTTTAATTCAACTGAGATTGATTAAAGAAACAGTCTGACTTTTCCTTCTCAGTCAGACGAGAAGATGGAAGTCAGGTTCATCTCTGCACAGTTTTAGCCTAGCTTAGCACAAAGACCGAAAACTGCTGGAAGTCCAAGACACATTCCAATACTTTTACTTCTGTGGTGGGGGACTGGCCGTACTTTCATCTCATCATTTTCATTGCTCTATTCAACATCGCAGTGTATCGTCTGTTTTTCTTTATATCCCAAACACAAACAGGTTTTTATACTTTATATACACAAGAACTTTATTTGGCTCTATTTTCATACTTTGCTAATGTAAACAGTCAGTAGGTGCAGGTGATAAACGTGTGATCTCACCTGCAGGACCTGCACGTAGGCCTGGTGAGGGTCCGTCATCTTCATCCCGTTGATCTCGATGAAGTGGAAGGGAGGGATCTCGTCCACGTCGGCCGCGTGCTGCAGGCAGCGCATCACCTCGTGCACCGTGGCCGTCTTCCCGGTGCCCGGCACACCTGAGATGTACATGCACCTGAAACAGACAGGTCACGTTTACATTTTTAGGAAAGATTTTTGTCCGTAAAAAACGCACACTGTGAATATAAAGTGTATTTATTTGTCTTCTGTGTTTATGGAGAAAAGACTGTCCTCTCCTATTCAGAGGATCTGTACACGGACATTAAAAGGATGCCAAAATTCCCCCACTGCCCAAAAACACACAGACCTTTACCATGTTTCTAAACATCTGACCGTACTGTACAACTAAACAAGTTAAAAAACCTCCCAGCTCTACAGCAGGAGGGGGTAGTGGGCCTGTGAAGCTTCAGGTGCAGCAGCAGGATCAGGATCTTACCCTCCCGTGCCGTCGATGATCTTGCTCTCCACAAAGCTGTAGATGTCCTGAAACTCCTGCTCCCTGCAGGGCAGAGACTCCGGCACCGAGGACACGTGCAGCCTGAGGGCACAAATACACACATTAATACACATCAACAACATCACACATTAGTACACAAGTAATTAGTGTTCAGTTCACTCTGCAGGTCGTCTGTTTGACCGACTGCATTCATTTTATCATGTAGATTCTGGGAGACGTCACCCTGGACTCTGGGACCTTTTACTTTATGCTGCACGTAATCTAGGTCATTATTGTACGCTTCATTGTGCAGCCCTGATGTTAAGAGTTACTCCGGCAGGTATAGATCGGGGTCAGAGGTCACTTGAGCTTCGTCTCACCTCGTCCTCGCCTCCTCTAGAACATTAGCAGGCTGTCGGGCCGGCAGCGACCTGCTGGGGATGCTGGGCGTGGCTCGATGAGGAGTTCGCGGTGTGCCAGGTGTGATCTGTCGAAACAGGAAACAGTCAGAGGAGAGGAGGCGAGACAGGAAACAGTCAGAGGAGAGGAGGCGAGACAGGAAACGGTCAGAGGAGAGGAGGCGAGACAGGGAACGGTCAGAGGAGAGGAGGCGAGACAGGGAACGGTCAGAGGAGACAAGGCGAGACAGAAAACAGTCAGAGGAGACAAGGCGAGACAGGAAACAGTCAGAGGAGACAAGGCGAGACAGGAAACAGTCAGAGGAGACAAGGCGAGACAGGAAACAGTCAGAGGAGACAAGGCGAGACAGGAAACAGTCAGGAGACGGCATAAGGAAGAAAAACAACAGCCTCTCTGAGATCCCGATGTTTCCTGCTGTTTACCTTCTTGTTGGGGGTTTTTCGTGGCGTTCTGGTCGAGGAGCGAGTTTTCTGCTTCGACCGCGGAGTACGAGGAGCAGCAGCATGTCGACCCTTCTTCACCACTACTTCCTCATCACTATCGAGCCCTGCCTCCTCTTCCCCTTCCTCCTCCTCGCTGCTGCTCTGCAGCTCCTTCTTGGATGGCACAAACTCGTCCTCGTCCTCTGCGTCTGAGTCCAGGTCCTGCTGGTTTTCCAGAAGATTCCTGATCAAACAGACACTGAAGCTCAGGACTCTGAAGATTCACACCTCTACCAGGAGAACAAACACTTGAAGTTCTGAATCCTCAGCCTCTCCTCCTCTCTGCACTCACAGCTGTTTTCTGATGCGAGACGACACCAGCCGGGCGGACTTCCTCTTCGAGCTCCTGGGTGTGGTGACGGGCAGCATTGGAGAGTCTTCATGATCCACTTCAGCCCTGCACACATATAAACAACATGTTAATGACATGGATCAATCTGTCAGGTTGAAAAGGAAAAACACAAAGTCAAGTCTACGTCCCGTTCTTCTGTTGGCATTCAGGTAACGTTGTGGCCTGTTAGCATCGGCTACAGTCATCAGGCTCACAGGAAATTAATGGGTTATTTGAGTATTTTTAAAACCTGGGCCCTATTTCATATTCATATTTCATATTTTGTGTGTAAATGACTAAAAAGGTGCAAAAAAGATTTGGGAATTGTTCCAGTAGATGTGTTCATCCTGCAGCAGTGAAACAGGCTGTAATGGCTGCAACATAATCCTTGATGGGTCTAAGGTCGTCCACTAAAAGTTCTTGTTGTTTCCACTGACAGGCTCAGATTGTTATTCTAAGTGTGTGACAACATGACAGAAAGGATCCCTACAGAGATAGACCTTTTTGTTACAGAGGAAGATGATTGTTTTAACCACACACAGACGTTACATCGCTCTCTGCACACACACCAGACTCCATTCAGAAAAACTGTGATTTAACTTCTCAGAACACAGTGAGTTTCTCTTCTACCACAGACTTGATTGGTTGGTTTGTTTGTGTTATTATGTGACTTTAGTGTTTTAAATAGTTAGTTTGAATTCAACAAAATGTGTGGGTTACACACAAGAACACAAACAAACTAACTGATCGGGCAACAGTACAGCTGCCACTCTATGCGCTCGGCGAGGTTAAATTACTGTTTTTTCCAATGGAGTTTGGTGGCTTGGAAGTTAGCGATGAAACAGCTGTATCTGGTTTAAAAAAAAGCTTCCTACTCTTCTTCCCACCATCACCATCAACTTAAAACGTGCTCATTTCTCAGGCAAGATCGGCACTTATAATAAGAGTCTTTTTTCTAACTATTTAACTACCCATTATGTTACTGTACATTACACCTAACACAGCATCTCTGTACAATTAGATACTCACAGCGCTCCCAAAGCTGGTTCCTTCAGGATTCTCGTCTCTTTTTTCCGAGAGGGAGTGGAAGCTCTGTTTGAAGACACATTGGATTGTTGGGTTTACCGCATAAATAATTCAGTGATGTGAGTCTTTATAGTAAAATTATATCACCAGCTACAGCCTCACCCGCCTGTGCAGAGCCACAAAACTAAATCCACCACAAACACCAGTGTGAACTATTGGTGTAAAGTTGTGCTCCAGGACTAACACACAGTTTTAACAACCACCAGGCCTGAGGTGTCTGACTCACTTCTGCCCCCTGGTGGCATACTTCCCCCTTGGTGTGGCGTTTCTTCCTCTGGGCGTCTTAACCGAGCCGGTTGGTAACCCTGCCTCCATCTCATCACCCTGCTGAGGGCTTTTATCCATCAGCTCCCTGGAAGAGGCACCAGTGAGGCTGGATGACCAGTTTAAACCACGGACTGTTTGTAAGAAGTGGACGCAGCCAGCGTGATGTTTTAAAGCCTCGAGTTTGGCATTTTGGGAGCACCACCATGTTTTTTTGGCCATATTTAAGTGAGAGGATGGATTCATACTGCCTTAGTTGTCAATCACAGGTAGCCCCGTCCTGAAGCCTACCCTCTTCAATCGTCTATTTTACTTTAAAAAGGGACAGATATTTACATAATGAACACCAGGCTGTATTACAGGAGAACTGAGAGATTAAGACCATTAACTCAAGAGGAAAGTGTTTCCTGAGGTCATAAATGAACTTGGGAGTGGTCTGCGGTGGGGGTAGAAGTGTGTGAAATTTAACTCTGACCTGGTGGACTCGTCTGTGGCAGACGACGGAGGACTGTCCATCTCACAGCCGGACAGTTTGTTCATGACGACTCTGGAGGGCTTCAGAGGGTAATCATCCTGAGCGGCGGGGGCTCTGCGGGACTTCCTGAGGGGTGTGAGGCGATGGGAGAGGGGCAGTGCCTGAGGAGGAGAGGATGACAGCCGCTGAGCCAACATCACCTCCGACTCCAGGTCATCGTCCAGCAGCTGACTCAGGACGTCCTCGCTGCTCATCGACTTCTTCTCTGGACCTGAAGGGACGAGGGGCACGTTATTAACAGGCAGAGGGGATTAGATTTTTGGTTATAAATTGATCAATCAAAAATACAAACTACTTATAACAAAGTTTTTGCAACTTCCATTTCCTGCAGAAGTCTTACACATTTGTGCAAAATCCTGCCATCCCTCTAAATCTACAGCTATCACTCAACCTCACAAAACACATAATACATTAAAACTGGTCCTAAAGTGAGCAAAGGCAAAGTTCTGTTTTATTTCATGCTATATATCCTCACCAACATTAACTGTGGTTGTACACGTGACTGAAACGTGTCGGCTTTTAGAAAACTCACTGCGGAGCTCCAGCTTCTTGCGGATGCCGGGCGTCCTCTGCGAGGCGTTCCTCCTCTTGGCGCTCAGACACTTTGAGGCCGACAGTTTGGTGGCCGAGTGCAGAGACTCGGCTTCTGCAGCATGACCGACCTTCCCTGTGCTCGCCGTGGCTCTGCTGTATCGCACTTCCCCTGACGCAGCTCGGCGCATGACGGTGAGGTCTGGAGTTGGAAGGGCACGTCGAGTTGGGCCTCGAGACGCCGGGGCTGCTGCAGGCGGGGAGCAGGGGGGCGACGGGGGGAGGGAAGGTTTGGGACAGGGTGGAGGGGAGGAAGCTGGAGCATGTTCAGAGGAGTCTACTAGAGCAGGAGCCACCACTCTGAAGGTCTTAGAGTCCCAGGACAGCTTCACATACAGAGTCTCTCTGTCGCCAGAGTCTGGGAACGGAGCAGCTCCATCCAGGTGCTTCACCTACGAGAAAGGACTGAAAAGTTTGTTGACCTCAAGCACAAAAGACATTCACATCCATTGTTTAATGGCTGCAACATCATCAATGATGGATCAAAGTGCATCCGCTAAAAGTTGTTGTTGTTTCCACTGACAGGCTCAGATTGTTATTCTAAGTGTGTGACAACATGACAGAAAGGATCCCTACAGAGATAGACCTTTTTGTTACAGAGGAAGATGATTGTTTTAACCACACACAGACGTTACATCGCTCTCTCAGACACTCTCTCGCTTTATTGCGTGACTTGCTGTCAGTGGCAAAAACAAGAACTTTTAGCGGACGTACTTTGATCTCTAAAGGATTACGCTGCAGTCAGTACCTCCAGGTTTACGTGTAACCAATCAGGATGAGAGAGGAAATTCATTTCAGTTAAAAAAAAAAAGCAGGTTGGTCCTTCACCTGCACAGGTCTGAGGATGGACTCGGCATTGACCTCCTCGTCACAGCTGCGACCCTCGTAGTAGAAGATCTCCTGCGCGTGCGGCTCTCTGCCCAGCAGCTTCAGTTTGCTTAAAGGCACTTCAGACACGCGGACAAACCACTGAACCACCGCCTTCTTCTGCTTCCCGCTCTCTGAACACAGAATGAGGGAGAACGTTCGGATACGAGTCTTTGAGGAGGAAATCATGTGTGGCGCCTCTGAGAGCGACTCACCGTCACTGAACAGCCGGAGGACTTTGGCCACGTATGGGTTGTCTTCATCCTCGCCCTCTATGAGGATGTGCTGGCCGATGTTAATGAAGGTGGTCCTCGGGAGACCCTCCACCCTGATGGCCAGAGAGCTGACACAAAGACATCAAATTCAACACAATTTCTATCCATCTCTCTGCACTTTTCCTCTTCTTATTCAAATGGTTTATCCTCTGGGAGAATAATTCGGAAATTCATATATTTTAAAAATAAATATTTGGTGAGGAATAAAAATAGGGAGTAGAATTACCAACATAAACGGATCAAAACAAATAAATTACATTAAAAAACAAAGAAAATAAGTGAAAATATCATTTTCAAAAATGTATAAATATTCATGTACAGAGATAAATGTAAAAAACTATTCTATTGCAATCTTTTGTACGTTGTTTATCTTTATATTACATTTTTAATATTCCTATTCTTTTATAGATTTATTCATTTAATGTTATGACATAATTTTTGGCTTTAATAAAACCCCGAGCTGCATTTTCTGGACCAAAAAACTCGTTGATTAATCAAGGACATAAACAGATTAATGGCCAATGCATAACATAATCATAATTTGCAGACCTAGTGACAACATTATATGTTTATTTTCAGCAATCTGAAATGTATTCTCCATGTGCTAAACAGCCTTAATTCCTTACGAGTTGCATCATGGCCATCTTTATGGTGCATAGATTCAATCTTAATTTAACTAATATTCATCAATCATAGAAAAATGATTTCTACTAGGTGGAAAATGTTACAGAACAGAACAAGTGGGAAAACAGCAAAAGGAAGTGAAGCAAAAAGTTAATATAAAAATGAGAATAAAAATGACTGCGGTCAGTACACGAATAAAAGTCATTAAAATCCGGAAAATGATGGAAAAATTCAGCAGGAGATTTTAAATATAGTAAGAAAGTATATTAAAAAATGAAAGAAACTTAGAACTTACTTATATTCATATGTTTTTAGCTTCCTGTTAAAACTTATAGGCTCTCCACGCCACTTGTAGATTCGTCTGACTCTCAGTCTCGTGAAGTACTTCATCTTGTTTCCTCGCGCTCTGCTTCACGATTTTAGATTAAAAGGTAATAAATACAAAAATAAATAAGAAGTTAGTTCAGGGACGCAGCCGTTTAGCTTCAATTTAAAACCCGGGTCGAAAAGTTTAGATTTTCAGTAGCAGTCTTGTTACGTGCACAACTGCCAACATCATTTCGCGCGAAAATTGCGTAGTTTCCGTCTTCTTCTTCTTCTCTAGTTTTAATGGTGGGCTACCAAGTAACGTTAAAGGTGGAGGCCGCCACCTACTGTACCGGGTGTATAACATTAAGCGTTTACATTTTCGAAATTAAGGCTTTTTCCTGTAAAAAAAATGTTGTTAAAACAACAGTTATTTAAATTATCAATATAAATTAAACCACCCGATTTTATGATAATGACTTTATTTGCAAATATATCCCAATAATGACTGTACATGTGTTTATTAAATGTGTACATGTCACAATGTTTTGGGCTTTCAGTTGGATCTTTTATCATATTCTGTTACAAAAGTTTTATTTTAAGAACATAAATAATTATTAATATTCTACAATCCTAATTTCTCCCGCAACGGATAACATGTCATTATTTTCTTTCATTTTCTTTTTTTTTTTTTCATTAAAAAAAAAAAAAAAATTCTTAACTTAATAAATATATTGTATTATATATTAACATACAGATCTAAACTTTAATTTTCAAACACATTTAAAAACCTGTGATTAAAAAAAATAATCAAAGCTATTAGTCGACATATACTCTTGAAGATACCACCTTATCAGCTAATCAAATACAATTTTGCTATTTATTTATTCATGTATGTAGTTATTTTGTAAAGTGCCTTTTCTTATTCATTAAGTGTCAAGTTCCATAGAACTATTTTAAATATGCTCTTTGACCAAACATATCTAAAATAACTTCCTCCAAATCAACTTTTCATCATTATTTTTTTATTATCATAACATGTATAACTCCTCAGTATGATTTTTTTTATAATTATTATTATTAACTCTTTTCCTCACAAGCCATGGTTTGTTGCCATTTTTCAAATTTTAGATATAATAAAAACTTGTAAAACAGCGGCACCTGCAGAATGCTTCGGAGATGACGGTTTTATTATGAAGATAACGACCCGGAAGTGAAATCCGTTATTTCCGCTTGTGGCTCACAGGCTCCTGCTGTTGTGTGCATGCCAATCGAGTGAATATTTTTTCTATCCGATGGCAAACAGAACCGTAAAAGATGCTAACAGTATACACGGGACCAACCCGCAGTATCTGGTGGAGAAAATTACCAGAACTCGAATCTACGAGTCTAAATACTGGAAGGAGGAATGCTTCGGTTTGACCGGTAAGTAGCATGTTAGCTAGCGAGCTAATGTTAGCTTCCTGAAGGCTAAGGTTAAAAACGTTAACTGATAACTATCTGTTCTCTTTTTAAAGTACTGCAGTAAATTTAAAATATATGAAGCAGATGTTCCTTTAACGATTTGAGGAACATGTTTGTTAATGTACTATATTTTAAATTATTTGTCTAAAAATTACATGTAAATATAGTCACGTCAGCACAGCTAACTAGGTAGCATAAGATAGCTCTTAAATCTGTTTTACTATGTCAAAAGCTAAAAAAGAAATTAGCTTTACAACAGTGTTACACAAATTTAATATCATTTTCATTACCAACACATTATCAAAAAGTGCTGTGAATAAACATCCTAATTTCCAAGAGCGCAAAGGGAAGTTTACTTTCTGTGTTATACTCAGTTTACTGTATAAATCATCACATCCTTTGATACATTTTCTATTGATTGACTAATCAGTGCAGTTCATACACACAAGTGCAAGTCCTTATTTGTCTTTTTTTGAAATTGTAAACCTTTTATCCTTTTTGTTTAAACTTGGCGAAAGCTCGAAATTATGAACTCATTTAGAAAATTGGCCATTTGCTTATTTTTCTGCCTATTGTTTCTTGTACATCATTATAAGAGGGTGGATTGTTGGAGTTGCTGCTTTTAACCAAGAGGTAACACAATAACTTAATTGTTAAAAGATCATGGAGTGCATGAAAAAATGGCATTGTCTGTCTGAATGTTTGTTTGTTTACTGTTGCCGTCCTGCTCATCACTTTAATGTGTTTAGGGCGTAGCATTGATCAACAGCGAGCCTCAAACTTTGTGTCAGCAGTCTGTGTTTTTTATCTTTTTTTTTTCACAGCGACTGTTAATGAAGTGTGTGCATTTTGTGTCGTCCACAGCTGAGCTGGTTGTTGACAAAGCCATGGAGTTGAAGTACGTTGGTGGAGTTTATGGTGGAAACATCAAGCCCACTCCTTTCCTCTGCCTCACCTTGAAGATGCTGCAGATTCAACCTGAAAAAGACATCATCGTTGAGTTCATCAAAAATGAAGATTTCAAGTGAGTTTTAAGCTAGTGAGAGTAGGGATGCACAATATTATCGGCACGTTATTGGTATCTGCAGATTATGGCAAGTTTCAGTACTTTTCTTATATTGCCCAGTGAATGTGTTCATTTTGAAAAGCACTGTGTTATGTTATTTCTGCATCTGCCAGTGGGCCACTACAAAAAGAGCAGGCATGATATCAATTCCACTACAGGGGAGACTTGATGTTCCCTGCATTGAGGTGGGGAAAAAAATGTGCGTAATTTATCAGTATGGAAATCGACAGTCGGCAAAAGGGTTGGAAAATATTGGCATATCGGATATCAGCCAAAAATACAATATCATGCATCCCTAATTGAGATATTTAAATGTAGACAAAAACATATAAAAGAACACCTGCACAGCGATTTTCAGATGCAAAAAGATGAATTTCTTATTCATTTTAAAGGTGTCATAGTGTGAAAACCGTGTACAATGAGTAACCTTTTTTATTCTAGAAACTACAAACAGCTTTCAAAGTTCGAGTGATTGTGCTTCCAAGCTAAGATAATATCTACTTACCCATACTGAGCTTGTTCTGGATCTCTGACCGCCACCTTTCTGCGCTCTCTTGTTTTTGTTAGATATGTTCGTTTACTTGGAGCGATGTACATGAGGTTAACAGGCACTGCGGTGGACTGCTACAAATACCTGGAGCCGCTGTACAACGATTACAGAAAAATCAAGAGTCAGAACAGGAATGGAGGTGAGTTTTCTCCACGAGTGATTAATTTACATCAGTACTTTTAGCTGTGTAACAAAGTGGCTCCTGGGAGTCTGACAAGAACAGAACAGTAATCATCTGGGTGCTCTGTACGTTGTATCTGTAGGTCAGGGTTACTTTGTTTGTGTTATTGTGGTTTACAGAAATATTGTGTAGGGTCTGAAGTAACCATTCAAAACAGTAAAGCCACGCAATAACACAAACTAACTAACCAATAGAAGCAGCACTAGACCCGCACATTTGTAATTCATGTTTTGTTGTTCTGCTTCACTCATCCATTTTCAATCAGAGGCTTTAACTCAAAAACAGGCTTTTTTTTCTCCCCTTGTTTCATTAATTTGCTCCTTTAAATTATATTTCAGGTGTTTGGAGACTCTGCTGAAAAGCTGATTATGCTGTGGAGGAATGATGAAATCACTTTTGCTTTTATACCTCTCTTTGTTGTTCTAGAGTTCGAGTTGATGCACGTGGACGAGTTCATCGACGAGCTTCTTCATGCAGAGAGGATGTGTGACATCATTCTGCCCAGGCTTCAGGTACGTTTGTGCAATGTCTACTCACACACACTTACACACACACGCAGGGTACAGTTTTAACCACTGATGTGTGTGTTTGTGTTTTACAGAAGAGACATGTCCTGGAGGAGGCTGAGATGTTGGACCCTCGGATCAGTGCTTTGGAGGAAGATCTGGATGAGGTGGAGAGCAGTGAAGAAGAGGACGAGGAGGAGGAGAAGGTAAAACATTAAATTAACCTTATGGAACAAAAGTGGACCGGTGTCCTGAGCTAATGTAAATGAATTAATCCTTTTTAAGCTTGTTGGTCATTTAATGTATCGTATCAAATATTTAACAACCAGCTCAGCTGATCCTCGGTTGTCCGTCCACATGTTTTAAAATGTGCTGTCTTTTTTTTCCTCCTGCAGCCGGAGAGACTCCAGACCCCCGAACCCCACAGACGAAGTTATCGCGACAACGACAGACCTCGACGCTCTCCTTCACCTCGTTACAGACGCAGTCGCTCACCCAGACGGTTTGTGATTTAATTATCCTCACATTTACTGACAGATTAAGAGTCTGTATTTCTTTGATGTGGGTCATATGTGTACAAGAGAAAATGCATTTCTTAGTGGTTATAAATTCAGCTCTAAATCTTTCCTTTGGGTTTTTTTCTCACAGGAGGAGCAGATCTCCAAAGAGGCGAAGGTATGTTGGCTGAAGACCTTCTTCACCATCAAACATTACTCTTGTAGTTCACCCTCACAGATATATGTTGTTGTGTTCTCAGCCCATCGCCCCGGAGAGACCGCCATCGCAGCAAAAGCCCCCGCCGACATCGCAGCCGGTCCAGGGACAGACGCCACCGCTCCAAATCCCCAGGTACAGAAACTGAAACCAGCAGGTTGTCAAATGTTCGAGAACACGTTTTAAAATGATACGTTATTTTTACGTTCGATATTACCTAAAGGTATCAAAGCTTTAAAACAACAACAGATCTACATTCAGACTTTCAACCCAAATCTGACACGAGCAAAAGAGAGAGAGAGCCGCTGCTGTCAAGTGACATAGACAGGAAGTGAAGAGAGCGAGCGCCATTAATGTAAATAAAGCATTGAAATAAAACGTTATTTTCTGATTGTTTCAAAGCGGTTAAACAAAAACACGTCTACACCTCCGTACGACCTCGCAGACTGTGTGTCTGTCTGC
Organism: Semicossyphus pulcher; assembly: GCF_022749685.1. Lineage (NCBI taxonomy): Eukaryota > Metazoa > Chordata > Actinopteri > Labriformes > Labridae > Semicossyphus > Semicossyphus pulcher. Next base: position 34,370,539 of record NW_027211715.1, read on the forward strand.
TCCGCCCTCCGTCACACCTGGAGCTCTGCAACGACACAGCGGACTGTTCTCATTCACAGTACGACACATGAAGACGTTTTGTGACGTCCCTCTCACGTCTCATAGAGATGCAAGCATTAAGACAGACAGACAGCAGAGCAGAGAGAGAGAGAGAGAGAGAGAGACAGACAGACAGACAGACAGGACAGAGAGGGGAGCAGAGCAGAGGGACAGACAAGACAGAGCAGACACAGAGAGAGCAGAGAGAGCAGAGAGACAGCCATGTTTTCATTGAGTCCAAACCTGCAGACTGTCGGCTGAGCTCCACACCTGCCCAGCGATGGACGTCCAGAATGTCCCAAACACAGCAGAGTAATAAGAACAGAAACAGCTGAAGGGCAGATCCTCTGCAGACACCAGCTCACATTTCTCCTGGATGATGAGTGATGATTAAAAGGGAATAATTTAATGTGGAGAATCCTGCTCGTTAAGCCTTTCAATGCTGTTAACAGTCTGTCAGATGAGCCGGTCTGTGTTTAGAGACTTGTTTCTGTAGCACCCCTGTGTGAAGGTGGGAACTTAAAAACAAGAAAATGACCCCATTTTGTGCAGGTTCTTGTTCTAGGCACTGATGTTAAACAGAGACGAGGAGGAACGACTAGGCAGTTCAGTTCTGATGGACGCAGCATGTGTGAATGTGGGGTGTGAATGTAAACGAGAAAATTAATTTAGAAACAAATCTAATGAACTGTATTTGAGCAATTTAATGCTTATTTTTTTTATCAGCGGTAGAGAACCGCTCTGCCAGAAGGTGGCAGCATAATCAATCTGCGAGCTTTGAGGAAAAGGCACAGCAAGTTAACCTTTAAGTGTGCAGTCATTATTAATGTAACTACAACTTTGGATGATGCATAAAAAAGAGATATAATCTGTTGAGAATAGTGGACTTAGCCACGTCATTCATTGGAGTGTTGAAGCCTCAGTTTGTCATTTTTGCCGTCGCCCTCTTGGTTTTTTGGAGCCTAAAGTGACCATATTTGGAAGAGAGGCTGGAGCAGGAGAGGAGCGAGGGGTTAGAAAATGCTAAGTTGTCAAAGCCACACTGTCCATGCCCAAGGCTGACTCAAACTACTCAGCTAAAAGCTTTTTTTACAGGAGCAGATGATGTTTATTTTTCCTGCAGGTTGGTGATTATGATAATGTAAAGTCCTTCCTGCGTATGTGATGATTTGGTGAAAGTTTTGGGGCTTTTATTCTGAAGGAGCTCTCATTATTTCAAACCAGGTCACAACAGAAGCCGCAGACACCGCAGCCACTCCAAGTCCCCGGAGAGGTGAGTCTTCTGGAGCTTTTGATTGTGTCACATGATCTCTCTCAGCTGATGAACAAAAGAGTGATGACGCCTGAGACGCTGAGTTTTCTTATGTGTCTCTGTTGAACAGTCATGTCTGATCATCCCGTTTCTTTCTCGCCGCAGGAGCTCGAAGAAGAGTCACAAGAAGAGTCGAAGAGGAAACGAGTGATTTAACTTTGTATCTTTTTACTGTTGGACATCTTTGTTGTTTTAATTTGAAGGTTATTACAATATTAAATGTTGGACCATTGAGTAAATGTAAAGCCGTCAGGTCTCAGGCGCGTGTATGTACAGTATCTCACCCTCACTTCATCTGTCAGCCTGACGCCGTGGTTCAAACCCCCCGTTTTCACACCGTGTCGACACTTTTTGTATGCGTGTGAAAGTAGGAAATGTGTTTCTATGTGTCAAACTGAGTTTCACTCTCAGAAATAAAGACCCTGATTCATTAGTCGCGTGTTTCTGGAGGTTTTGTTGATTCCTGAAGAAGACGAGGACCCACAACACGACTGATGATCCAGGAAGTCCGTCAGGTAAAACAACACACTCATTCTAAAAACATGCCAGCTGGTGCACTATATAGCTAAAAGGACGCATAATATATTATAATTTATATTTAATTACATTTAAATGGATGATTATGTCAGGAAACTGACCTCAGTTACTATAGTAAGAAGTTAATTTAACAATTACAATTGTTTTATTCTGAAGTCTCACATGTAACAGAACTAACAAGACTACCTGGACTTTATTATTTCATGTTTCATGTCTGCAAGAGTATAATACACAACCATCTGTGCAGCGCTGTCAGTACTGCAACCAGCAGAGCAAACAACTTTTATATTGTGTACAAACTATATTTATTTGTATTGTGTACAGCTTTAACACAGCTTTACATACTTTATATGAACACAATCAGCATCTGGATATAATATTTAGGTTATACACCAAATTAACTATTAGTGTTGTTCTTCAAAGCTTACAGCAAAGCACGTTTCATATAGAATCCATTATGTTCTTGTTTAAACTTAAAATACAGCGTTAAAGAAAAAATCAACATGACAGGAACATAATAAATGTTTACATGTGAGTTAAATAAAGAACAATCAAAATCTACTTTAATCAAAATTCACACAAAGTATTGATAACGTGTAAGTTTTAAATCAATGAGTCTGTACAGATGTTTTTAAAGCCGTATTTTCCTTTGATTAAGAACAAGCCCACACAACCCAAATATTTGAAATGTGCTCACATTATTATAAATATAATATGTATGTTATAATATATATTCACAACAGGCAGCCAGGAACCCTTGTCCAAAATAATCACTACCTGTGATCATAAAAACAAGTAAACTTAACAATTTGCAAGCAGAACCCCAGAAACCCCTTGTAGATTTGGCCCCCCTAATTTGCCTCATGTCTACAACGTTGGCTCTTGCAGGTTTTCCAGAAACTCCTCTATTTCTCTGCACCTTCTGCCTCTGTCTTTAGTCTTCTCCAAATATCTGATGCTGTTCACACGGTAGAAGGATTTTTCAGGTATCGCTGCTGCGTTCATGTGATATTGTACTGACCAGAAGGGATCTTGTCGATCAAAGTTTAAATACTTTGCATAGTAGTTATAAAGCATCTGTTTGTCTGCAGGTTCTAGATCCCTGTCGAACAGTTCCTGGTATATCTCCTCAGCTTTAGCCTGACTGTGAACTGACTTTGCATAGATAAGTGCGAGGTCTAGTTTCTTCTTGAGTGGGGAATGAGGGTACAGAGAAACGACCTCCTCATGGAGACTGATGGCGCTGTTCATCATGCCTGGTCTTGGGCGACTCTTACTGAAAAACATAATCTTCCATCTGTAGCAGAGCGCAACACATCTCTTCAGATAACGCTGATCTGGATGTGTTTTCAGAGCCTCCTCTGCCAAATCAATGGCCTCATCAACAGATATGTGGTGTCTGTAAACTCTTAGTAATGGTCTTATACCACTGTAGCTGCTGACGGGGTTCCTCAACACCTGACTTCCTAACTCTCGAGCTTCATCTTCTATTGTTTCCTTTGTTTTACCAAGTTCCAGAAGGTAGACAGCAGCAAGGTACAAGTTCTCTGGATCCTGTTCCTTGGCATGTCTCATTTTCTCCAAGAGGTCAGCATCTACCCCTGTGTCGCTTCGCTTATGGGCACTCCAGAACCCTAACACATAGCTGGTGTTCCACTCCACCATGTCCGGCTGCATCCTGATGGCTTTCTTAAATAAATCAACAACCAGCTCTCTGTCTTTGCTGAAGTTCATCAGGGTCCAGGCTCTTTCAGCGTAGATCTCTGGATGGAGCTCATCCTGGGATGGAGATGGATATTCTCTCATCAGAGCATCAACCTTTGACAGGTAAGCCTGACTCTCTGCTGGTTCTCCCAGGTGGTGGTGCAGCCAGGCCAGGTTCCCATAGTTCACCACTAACCAGGGACCGTTATCTGCGTTTCTCATCTGCTTGAAGGCGTCTGCAGCCTTGTTGAACAGAATCTTAGCATCTTCAGTGAACCCCAGCTTGTACTGAATGAACCCCCGCAGGTTGTAAATGTGGCCCAGCCATCTGTTTCCCTCCTCAGTGCCGATGTCCTCGAGAAAGTCCCTTTGCTGTAATAGAAATGACCTTTGGCGGTCCAGATCCCAGGTGAAGTGGCACTGCAGGGACTCCAGTGATGTTTGATTGTGAGCAGCACTGATGGAGAATAAAAACAACAAACATTCAAACACATCAGCAGTAAGTTAATGCTCTGAAATGGTGTAAGGACCATTGAAAGGACAGAAGTAAAGCTTTCCTGTTTTTTCTATCTTAAGTAAATCAAAAAAGAAGATGAAGACAGACACTCCTGTCTACACCAGCGGACCTGAGGAGGAGCAGTTTAACATGGGTCCTAAGTGTATCGCATTATATTCATATGGTGTTCTATATGGAGCCTGTAGACGGCCCTTCATCAACACATCTGGGGTCTACATGGAAAATGGGGACAGAATTGGATAGTATGTCCAGTATCCCAGTTGCCACCCCTCCCCACTCGAGGACACGCCTCCAGTGGATGATAGGCCTTCTGGCCCATTCTCAATTTTCACACTCACAGACTAGTGGACTTTGAATATATGAGGGCTTAGGGCCGTCCTACTGTCCAATCAACAAGTGGCTCTGATGCAGACTTTTCAACACCAAATTGCACTTATATGCATATTCAGACTTTTCTGTGTGGCTTGCCAGAGCGAAGTTAATAAAGTTTAAACCATTAAATTTACACAAATTCAACCAATCCAATTTTTTTGTGACTTTGCAATCTTGGCCGATTGCTGCAACTTTTCTGCAAATTTGGCCAATCTTCGCAATCCACACGTTGTCATAAACGTCACCATGCATGTACGTTCAGCGTTGTAACGCAGCTCCAGTGTGATCCTTTCCCTTTCATGAGCTTCCTAATCCGGCCTCGTCCTACAGAGTCTTTAAGGAGACTCTATACAGTGAATCCATAATAATTCATCCAACACTCGATGTCTTCTTCTAATTTTTCAATGTTTACGTGTTGAAAAATGTTAGCCGTCCACTTAGCCACCTCCTGATGACATTTGTTGAGTCTATGGACCAATCAGAGACTAGTTTTCTATCTTTCCACCAACCAGAGGCTCTGTTACTGATGTTTGTGTCAGCGCTGATCTCAAACAGTCATTGTCCAGTGAGATAATAATCCTCCTGTCTCCTTTGAATGGTTTTATTCTGCCAGACTCAGACTCAATATGCAATATACAAGATTTCATGGACGTAAGCCATGGCAATCAGCAATACACGCGTTGCATGCATATGGAAAGCCACAAGGGTCAAAACGTGTAGTCTGACGTTCGCATTGATATGTCGAATATGGACGTCTTAACAGGGAAAAATATAACGTCATAACACGCTAAAAACGCCTTAAGACATTAGAAAATGACCTGTTAACAAGTGAGTTTTTAACTTGTTAAGGGGTTTGGACCATAAAGGCTTCCATGCTATTGGTTGGCTTCAACATACCCACCCCTTTTATGACGTACGTGCTGCGTTGGGCTGTACGTATGTCTACGCTGGGTTATGTGGGCTCTTGCTGGTGGGTACGTTTGGGCTACGTAGCTATCACTTGACTTACACGCAACTGTGACGTAGTATGTGGAACAGTCCATTGTGAAATAAGTAGTGTCTATTCCAACCAGAGTGACTTGGTTAATATTCTAATTAAGGCAAAAGTTGCAGTGATAAACTGTACTCCACATTTTCTGCTAGTTGTCGTTCTGATCCAGACGGTGAACAGCACACGTTTTCATCCAGGTCTCAATTATACAAGAATTTCTTTCTAAACACAAATGTGATGTCTGACACAAGAAAGCTGATTCCTAATTAACAGTCTGTTCATGAAAAGATCAAAGTTGAATCAGATTATTTTTTACATAATAGTCACAAAGTATAATTCACACGACCATCACATTAAAAACATACCCATCGGCTGCACTAAAAATGTCGCCATTAATCAGAAAAGATCTTAACAAGTGTACATCGGGCATGCAGAACATCAACCGCCTTCCAATGTATTAAATTCAACAGGTTACCACTTGTGCTCCAATACTGCCACCTAGTGGGCGTGTAGGCGAGCACACCACATTAAATGAAAGTACACAAGCTACATTTTTCCTCCATAAGTAACCAGTACAAAAATGGCGATTTTAATGTCACTGTAAATTCATATCATTTCTAAACCCCAGTTCAATAAATATTGTATCCTGACCTCAATTCATACGAGGTTTATTGAGCGGGGAACTGTTTTCTGTCTTCCAACGACTGTATGTTGGGATTCCCCTCAGAAACGGATCAAGTGGTATCACCCAAAATTATACGTCAAGTTAAACAAGTTAAAAACTCACTTGTTAACAGGTCATTTTCTAACGTCTTAAGGCGTTTTTAGCGTGTTATGACGTTATATTTTTCCGTGTTAAGACGTCCATATATGACATATTAATGCGAATGTTGGACTACACGTTTTGATCCTTGTGGCTTTCCATACATGCACATCACCAAGGCTAATATCATGAATAAGGTCACTCACACAACTATGCAACAACTACGCGCTACAACAGAATCCACAGCCCACTCGCCTCTCTCTCGCTAACCTGGAGCTGGTACGTGCACACACATGAACCCTACACACGCACACTTGTGTGTCGCTGTAAAGCTTTTCACAGTATGAACAGCAGGTCTATCATCATTCAGTCGCAACAAACATAGGCAAGAGATCGAAAAATATTCCCCTACCTTAAAAAAGAATGGACCACAAACTCTGGTACAGCTTTTTAGAAGTGAATCCAAAGTCAGCAAGTAATGAGCTCTGTTTTCTCTTTGACATATTTCCCGACTTTATGCGCACATATTTCTCACCGAGTGTAACCATGAAGTCGAAGCGGAAACAAAACCACAGCTTTTCGCTGTGTACGGGGTAACGTTGGGTTCTCTAAACTATACATGGTTTGCGAACCATTTGCAACAGCGCCACCCTTGGAGGAAGGCCTTACCAGAAACAACCGCGTATTCAATGACAATATGCTGTAATAGGAAACACCACAACAATATTTTTCTGTTGGCTATTCATATTTGTGAATCAATGTTTCACAATTTGAGTAATAGATACTGGACATAGTAAGCTTTTAAAATACATTTTCAGTGACAAATCATTTTTTAAAGATTTTTCTAGAGACCCCCCAAAATGTAGCTGTTGAGGCTTTCAGGGGGTCTCAAGTGTCAATCAGGGGTCTCGGACTCCCCGAGGCTGCGTTTCGCACCCTGGCTGTAGCTGCTAACTCACTTCCTTGTGTCTTTTGGACTTGGACTATGTTGACGTGGTGTACACCCTCCTCAACCCTCGACTCTGCCTATCACTCTGCATGGAGATGTATTACCGGTGATGCCGATGATACACATCATTATGTCCTGTACAGTAAGGTTGGATGCTCTTCTCTCCAGGAGAGACATAATTCATTTTCAACTTATAATTTATAAATCTCTAATTGGATAATTAACATCTTACCTAACATCATTCATTTCTGGGTTGGGCTTTATCAGACACACTTGTCAAACTGGTTTTGCTACATGTTCCTCGAGTTAGGTCAGAGCTGGGAAAGACTGCTTTTAGTTATTCTGCACCTGACTCCTGGAACAGCCTACAACAACTCCTTGATGTCAATGCATTTTTAACTTTTGGACATCTTACACATTTCATGTTAAACCTCCCAACCTGTATTTGTAATTGTTTTAGATTAGAGTATTTTATTTATTTTACTTTAATTTTAATTATGAACTATTTTAGGTCATTTTATGCTTTTTCTTATTTTATTCTTCCTTTAAATTGTTTTATCTTTGTGTGAAAATATCCCCGTTTAGTGATTTAAATGGCCTTTTATTTATCTGTCTTCTGGTTCTTTTAACGCTTTGTTGTCTGTCTTTTGATTGCTTTTGTAATGGACTCGTATCATTGTAAATGAGGGTTGCCCCTCAATGATGTCTCAAGTATGAATTAGTTTGATTGGTTGATTGATTGATTTAAATTGGATGACGTTTACTTATTAACAGAGGTTTTATATACGGTGGCAATCCTTATTTTCAGATCTCAGTCCTTCTACTTTCACTTCCTCCATAAAAACAACAAACATTTGATCAGTAGTGTTTATTTAAAACTTGGAAATAAATACAAATATTAATTTCCCTTTGACCCGAGCAGAAAGGACAGAAAACAGAATAATTATAAAGTAAATTCAGAATAAAAGACTAAAGGAATGGTCCATGTCTCAATAATGAGAATAATAATAAACTAAGAGTGATTATTTCCTCCTCTAATGATATAAAATGCAGAAGCAGATACTCACCTCATCTTTCTGCTGTTTCTTCCGCTCACTTTTTCTTGAATCTTTGTAAGTTAAACAGATTGTTGCTCCTGATGCTGCTCTGGTTTCAGTGACTCCACCTTCTGATGGAATGTAAGCGACGTGATGTTGAGCAGCAGCTTTAAATGTTCTGCAGTCAGAGCAAATCTTAGAGGCGTGACATCTGGGCGTCATAGATCCGCCCTTCTTCATCAGCCTGACTTTCACTTTCCTTTCCAAACAATGGAAACTTACAGACACATATTTGTCAGAGTTCATTATAAAGTAAAAACATGAATCAACCAAGTTTTAACTTTAGTTCTTTTCATGAGTTGATGTCAGGTTGGACTCAGTTTCTCTTCTTGATGCTAAAATATGCCACATTAAGTGAATCAAATCAAAGCTAACGTGCTGCACCTTCCCATCAGATGGTCATAGTCAGCTTTCATGTGCATTATTAGAAACACATTTTAATCTGAAGGTGTTTTTAAACTTCTGCACAAAAAAGGATCTTGTGTGATACATTAACAATATTTACAGATTACACTGAAGAGATATCCTATTATAACATGACGTATTGTCAGTACTGTAAGAACAAACAACTTTCAGGTTTATTGTGTGTACAAACTATATTTATTTGTATTGTGTACAGCTTTAACACAGCTTTACATACTTTATATGAACACAATCAGCATGTGGATATAATATTTAGGTTATACACCAAATTAACTATTAGTGTTGTTCTTCAAAGCTTACAGCAAAGCACGTTTCATATAGAATCCATTATGTTCTTGTTTAAACTTAAAATACAGCGTTAAAGAAAAAATCAACATGACAGGTACATAATAAATGTTTACATGTGAGTTAAATAAAGAACAATCAAAATCTACTTTAATCAAAATTCACACAAAGTATTGATAACGTGTATGTTTTAAATCAATGAGTCTGTACAGATGTTTTTAAAGCCGTATTTTCCTTTGATTAAGAACAAGCCCACACAACCCAAATATTTGAAATGTGCTCAAATTATTATAAATATAATATGTATGTTATAATATATATTCACAACAGGCAGCCAGGAACCCTTGTCCAAAATAATCACTACCTGTGATCATAAAAACAAGTAAACTTAACAATTTGCAACTATAATTACTACCAGTTTTAGTGTCACGCTGTGCTGCAGTTCTGTGAGTGATTTGTCCACGTGGTGTTGCCGTACCTCAACAGAAGCCATCCTGTGTCTGCTGACGGTGGGTACAATCAATTTTGATCTCTTTACTGTCTCTCTGTTTTACGACTTTAAAAATGATTTTAAAACTTAAACAATATAAAGTTATGAGAGCATAAAACATATCTAATTTGGAATATTTTAATCAGCTAGCTAACGGCACATACAATCTGAGCATGCTAGCTAGCTAGGTCAGCGTAACGTTATAATCCGGTTTCAATCAGTTGTTTTTTTTACTTTTTGTTCTTTGCTTTGACTTTTTAGTAGAGCTGAAGATATGACAGGAAATGCAGTAAAGACAGATGTTCAGTGTATTTCAAACTGAGAGCCTGAGTGGAAAACTTGGAAGCCTTATTGAGCGAAGGCTACGTATCCATACGCCACTCTGTGCTGGGACTGTAACTGTGGACATAAATATTATTCTGCTTGAATTAATTAGAAAATGCATAGAGTGGAAAATAATGTTTGTAGGAGCCAAAAGTGTGATTCTTGTGCCATCATTTAATTGTGATGTTTGGTTTGAACTGTGGGTGTCGCTGTGCCACTGCAGCGCGGTTATAAAGGTAGGAAGTTCACTGTCGAGGTCAGGTGTTTGATCCGGGAAGGCCAAACGGTTTTTGACCTCTAAAGCGCAAAGGTTTGTTGTCAGCCTAAGTTGTGTGTTTTGTTGCTGTGCACTGGAGACGGACTATATTAACCTGGATTTATGGAGACATCAATGAAAGAACTGTTTTAACTGCAGTCCGGTCTGGCTGCTGATCATCATTTAACGTCCAGTGCAAACAACGGTGAAGCGCGTCAGCCAGGTCACTCCTGGGAGGTGGACACCTCAGTACTGCAGTACTAGACTGTTCTCCTTCAACAATACTGTTGGTCAAAACAGGCAGTATTTTGAGTGCTTATCAATCAACGGTCACTAACATTAGCTATCGTAGCTAGGTTCTTAAAATGGAAATTAGAAATTTAACAAGCCAAAGAAATTGTTGCTCAGAGGCAAATTTCAAACGTTAAAGCCTTTACTGTGATATATTCCACCAAAGCCTACATGAAGTCTGAGTAAAGTGTTATTTATCTTTAGCTACACATGGACTTTAAGTGGACACTTTTAGCTTTTATTTATTGCATTAATCTAATCTAATACACTATTCAACCCTGTCTACTAGATATTTCACTTGACTTTGGGTGGATTAAAGGCGGACAAAGATCTGGACAGTTACACCAGAGTCCAGGGTTCAAGTCTACACTCCGGCCTAGGTTCAGGCAAAGAAAGCACTTTGGTTAAGATTAGGCAAAGATTGTGATTTTGGTTAAATGATAATAATAATCTAATGTCCCAGGTTCCCTGCTGGTCATAGACTGTATATAAGAAGTGGACGTCGCCTCATGTCGTCACCCATTGGTTTGTGAGCTGCTATTTTGAAGCCTTAAGGTTTGGCATTTTGGCCGTCGCCATCTTGTTTTTTGAAGTTTAACTTGAATTGTTCGTCACTATCCTGGTTGAAAGTCTGCAGTGGAAGCAACTCGACAATCACAGGCAGTCTAACCCTGAAGTATACCCTACTTTATCGTATCTTTTACTCTAAATGGGACCATCATTTACAAAACGATCATCATGCTGTATTGAAGAAGACTTGAATACACACTTCTTGGTGGAAACCCAGAAACCCCTTGTAGATTTGGCCCCCCTAATTTGCCTCATGTCTACGACGTTGGCTCTTGCAGGTTTTCCAGAAACTCCTCTATTTCTCTGCACATTCTGCCTCTGTTTTTAGCCTTCTCCAAATATCTGATGCTGTTCTCACGGAAGAAGGATTTTTCAGGTATCTCTGCTGCGTTCATGTGATATTGTATTGACCTGTTGAAATCATTTCGATCAAAGTTTAAATACTTTGCATAGTTGTTATAAAGCATCTGTTTGTCTGCAGGTTCTAGATCACTTTGGAGCAGTTCCTGGTATATCTCCTCAGCTTTAGCCTGGCTGTGATCTGACTTTGCATAGATAGATGCAAGGTCTAGTTTCTTCATGAGTGGGGAATGAGGGTACAGAGAAACCACCTCCTCATGGAGACTGATGGCTCTGTCCATCATGCCTGGTCTTAGGCGACTCTGCTTGGAAGAAATAATCTTCAAACTGTAGCAGCGTGCAACACATCTCTTCAGATAACGCTGGTCTGGATGTTTTTTCAGAGCCTCCTCTGCCAAATCAATGGCCTCATCAACAGATATGTGGTGTGTGTAAACTCTTAGTAATGGTCTTATACCACTGTAGCTACAGACGGGAGATCTCAATACCTTTTTGGCTATCTCACGTGCTTTATCTTCAATTCTTTCTCCTTTGTTAGCGAGTTGCTCCAGGTAGAGAGCAGCGAGGTACAAGTTCTCTGGATCCTGTTCCTTGGCATGTCTCATTTTCTCCAAGAGATCAGCATCCAGCCCTGTGTCGCTGTGATTATGGGCACTAATTAAACTCAAGACATAGCTGGTGTTCCACTCCACCATGTCCGGCTGCATCCTGACGGCTTTCTTAAATAAATCAACAACCAGGCTCATGTTTTCTCTTAAGTACATCAGGGTCCAGGCTCTTTCAGCGTAGATCTCTGGATGGAGCTCATCCTGAGTTGGAGATGGATATTCTCTCATCAGAGCATCAACTTTTGACAGGTAAGCCTGACTCTCTGCTGGTTCTCCCAGGTGGTGGTGCAGCCAGGCCAGGTTCCTGTAGTTCACCACTAGCCAGGGACCCTCATCTGCATTTCTCACCTGCTTGAAGGCGTCTGCAGCCTTGTTGAACAGACTCTTAGCATCTTCAGTGAACCCCAGCTTGTACTGAATGAACCCCCACAGGTTGAAAATATGACCCATCCATCTGTTTCCCTCCTCAGTGCGAACGTCCTCCAGATTCTCCCTGAGCAGCAAGAGAATTGACCTTCGGCGGTCCAGATCCCAGGTGAAGTGGCACTGCAGGGACTCCAGTGATGTTTGATTGTGAGCAGCACTGATGGAGAATAAAAACAACAAACATTCAAACACATCAGCAGTAAGTTAATGCTCTGAAATGGTGTAAGGACCATTGAAAGGACAGAAGTAAAGCTTTCCTGTTTTTTCTATCTTAAGTAAATCAAAAAGAAGATGAAGACAGACACTCCTGTCTACACCAGCGGACCTGAGGAGGAGCAGTTTAAGGTTCTTGGGAGCCAGCATCAAAATGATCCTCTCATGGTCATAATACATCGACACCCTGGCAAAGGAAACTCTAAAACAGCTAAGATGTCGTACAGCATCTTATCCATCCTAAGCTCTTGTTAACTCTATACGTGAAGCAATAGAAAGCATCTGACCCGAAGCTTTGTGACCTGGTTTGTGCACAGCCCAGGAAAGGACCGCTCTGCAGCAGGTGATTCTAACTGCTCTGGACATGATTTGTACCCATCTACGAAGCATAAGTGATGTTGGTGAGGTGAGGTGCTTCCAGAAAGCCCAATCAATACTAAAAGACCACTGGTGGACCCAGTGGTGGAGAGAAAGTAGTGCCCTCTTGGATGCCCCTCTGATAAATGAAACATGATACAGTTTCTTCTAAGATGTAGAAGATATGATGAAACACCCTCATGGGCCTCCTTCCAGTGGAGGAAACACTAATAAGCGCTCCTTTGGGTGCCCTCAGCCTGGCAGGACCAATTTCACATTAGTCTTGACCCTCTCAGTTCATTTTCAACTTCAAGGTTTGTTATTAACGGATGCAGATGAAAATCCCTCGGGACTTTTTAACCAATCAGAGCAAAGAAACAAACAAACTTGACTTAATGGTGGGTTGATTCAGGAGGTTAGATTCAATCAAATGCTGTCATATCAGAGGATTCTGACGGTTAAAAGAAAAAGTATTTCCTTGCTTGCTCAATGTGGAATTTTTGGGTCTCTTTAAATAAAACTTTATTAATCCTGAAGGAAATCTGGCACTGTAATTTCCTTCAGGATCAATAAAGTTTTATCTTATCTTAAACAGTACGGTCTAATCCTGCCCAATATGTAAAGTGTCAAGTGATAACTTTTTGGGGATTGGGTGTCGTATAAAAAGTACTTTCTTTACTTGAATAGCCAACAGTTACAAATGTTACGTGAACTAGCGTACATTTAGTTTCATATTGACAAGAGCAGATTCAACAATCCACATAAGCAGCAGCCATCTTGGTTGTTTATAAAACGCCACAATGTCCTTTCTTTGTAAAGTCAGCTATTGTTATTTCAAAATCGTATTCCAAACTACACTGAACAAAAATATAAACGCAACACTTTTGTTTTTGCTCCCATTTTTCATGAGCTGAACTCAAAGATCAAAGACTTTTTCTACAAACACAAAAGGCCGATTTCTCTCAAATATTGTTCACAAATTTGTCTAAATCTGTGTTAGTGAGCGCTTCTCCTTTGCCGAGATAATCCATCCACCTCACAGGTGTGGCATATCAAGATGCTGATTAGACAGCATGATTATTGCACAGGTGTGCCTTAGGCTGGCCACAATAAAAGGCCACTCTAAAATGTGCAGTTTTACTGTATTGGGGGGGTCCGGGGGGGTCAGAAAACCAGTCAGTATCTGGTGTGACCACCATTTGCCTCACGCAGTGCAACACATGTCCTTCACATAGAGTTGATCAGGTTGTTGATCGTGGCCTGTGGAATGTTGATCCACTCCTCTTCAATGGCTGCCAAGCTGCTGGATGTTGGCAGGAACTGGAACACGCTGTCGTACACGCCGATCCAGAGCATCCCAAACATGCTCAATGGGTGACATGTCCGGTGAGTATGCTGGCCATGCAAGAACTGGGATGTCTTCAGCTTCCAGGAGTTGTGTACAGATCCTTGCAACATGGGGCCGTGCATTAACATGCTGCACCATGAGGTGATGGTCGTGGATGAATGGCACAACAATGGGCCTCAGGATCTCGTCACGGTATCTCTGTGCGTTCAAAATGCCATCAAAAAAATGCACCTGTGCTCGTTGTCCATAACATACGCCTGCCCATACCATAACCCCACCGCCACCATGGGCCACTCGATTCACAACGCTGACATCAGCAAACTGCTTACCCACACGACACCACACACGCTGTCTGCCATCTGCCCTGTACAGTGAAACCCGGGATTCATCCGTGAAGAGAACACCTCTCTAAAGTGCCAGACGCCATCGAATGTGAGCATTTGCCCACTCAAGTCGGTGGCGAGGACGAACTGCAGTCAGGTGGAGACTCCGATGAGGACGACGAGCATGCAGATGAGCTTCCCTGAGACGGTTTCTGACAGTTTGTGCAGAAATTCTTTGGTTATGCAAACCGATTGTTGCAGCAGCTGTCTGGGTGGCTGGTCTCAGACGATCTTGGAGGTGAAGATGCTGGATGTGGAGGTCCTGGGCTGGTTGGGTTACACGTGGTCTGGGGAGGTCCTGGGCTGGTTGGGTTACACGTGGTCTGTGGTTGTGAGGCCGGTTGGATGTACTGCCAAATTCTCTGAAACGCCTTTAGAGACGGCTTATGGTAGAGAAGTGAACATTCAATTCACGGGCAACAGCTCTGGTGGACATTCCTGCAGTCAGCATGCCAATCGCACACTCCCTCAAAACTTGCGACATCTGTGGCATTGTGCTGTGATAAAACTGCACATGTTAGAGTGGCCTTTTATTGCGGCCAGTGTTACGTGTGGCCAAATAGCAGTACCCTGTGTGTGGGTGTGTGTGTGTGTGTCTCCGCCCTGCTCTGCCTGAGCTCAGGTGCTGGCAATCACCTGAGCAGGTTCAAAGGAGACAGCAGCGGGGCGGCTCTCTCTCTCTCTCTCTCTCTCTCTCTCTCATTTGCAGGTGTGGTGCCGGAGGGGGGAGGTGGCGCTGGCCGCGCAGTCTTTTGTGGTTTTCCCTGATCTGCATTTGATTTCAGTTTCCCGGCCTGTTAGAGCGTCCGGGCTTTGTTATCTTTATTTGGGTTTGAGTTCCTGGTAGTCCTGTTTTCGTGTCCTTATTGTTTTCCATTTATAGATTAGTTTTGGGTTAGGTAGTTTAGTCGGGAGGAACCCCGGATGCGACGGTCGTGGCAGGCTGGTCTGGGGTCTCTTCTCTCCTTTTGTTCATTTTGGCCAGGAACTCCTGCCTCTTTTGTTTTGTTCTGGGTTGCTTAATTATCGGGGTTTGGTTGTGTTTGGTTTCGTTCGTTTTGTTAGCATCAAATAAATACTCCTTTGTTATTGACTGTGCTGAGTCGGCGTCCTTTAATATATTACTGGCCTTCTTGTGTTCGAGTCTTTGCTTTAGTTTACGTTAGGGCCGTAACACCAGCCTAAGGCACACCTGTGCAATAATCATGCTGTCTAATCAGCATCTTGAGATGCCACACCTGTGAGGTGGATGGATTATCTCGGCAAAGGAGAAGCGCTCACTAACACAGATTTAGACAAATTTGTGAACAATATTTGAGAGAAATCGGCCTTTTGTGTTCGTAGAAAAAGTCTTTGATCTTTGAGTTCAGCTCATGAAAAATGGGAGCAAAAACAAAAGTGTTGCGTTTATATTTTTGTTCAGTGTAATTGAAGTATTTGTTTATGCTTTGTTTTTATTGCGTGACGGACCAACCACTTACAGTTCATGGTGCAACCTGTGTTATAAAATGATGATTAAATTAACCTTGAACCTTCATACCGCTGCAGCTGATAACTCACTTACTTGTACCTTTTTAAGGAAGGACGTTTACTTATTAACAGAGGTTTGATATTCTGTGTGAGATCTAAGTTCTTCTACTTCCACTTCCTCCATAAAAACAACAAACATTTGATCAGTAATGATTATTTAAAACTTGGAAATAACAACAAATATTAATTTCCCTTTGACCCGAGCAGAAAGGACAGAAAACAGAATAATTATAAAGTAAATTCAGAATAAAAGACTAAAGGAATGGTCCATGTCTCAATAATGAGAATAATAATAAACTAAGAGTGATTATTTCCTCCTCTAATGATATAAAATGCAGAAGCAGATACTCACCTCATCTTTCTGCTGTTTCTTCCGCTCACTTTTTCTTGAATCTTTGTAAGTGAAACAGATTGTTGCTCCTGATGCTGCTCTGGTTTCAGTGACTCCACCTTCTGATGGAATGTAAGCGACGTGATGTTGAGCAGCAGCTTTAAATGTTCTGCAGTCAGAGCAAATCTTAGAGGCGTGACATCTGGGCGTCATAGATCCGCCCTTCTTCATCAGCCTGACTTTCACTTTCCTTTCCAAACAATGGAAACTTACAGACACATATTTGTCAGAGTTCATTATGAAGTAAAAACATGAATCAACCAAGTTTTAACTTTAGTTCTTTTCATGAGTTGATGTCAGGTTGGACTCAGTTTCTCTTCTTGATGCTAAAATATGCCACATTAAGTGAATCAAATCAAAGCTAACGTGCTGCACCTTCCCATCAGATGGTCATAGTCAGCTTTCATGTGCATTATTAGAAACACATTTTAATCTGAAGGTGTTTTTAAACTTCTGCACAAAAAAGGATCTTGTGTGATACATTAACAATATTTACAGATTACACTGAAGAGATATCCTATTATAACATGACGTATTGTCAGTACTGTAAGAACAAACAACTTTCAGGTTTATTGTGTGTACAAACTATATTTATTTGTATTGTGTACAGCTTTAACACAGCTTTACATACTTTATATGAACACAATCAGCATGTGGATATAATATTTAGGTTATACACCAAATTAACTATTAGTGTTGTTCTTCAAAGCTTACAGCAAAGCACGTTTCATATAGAATCCATTATGTTCTTGTTTAAACTTAAAATACAGCGTTAAAGAAAAAATCAACATGACAGGAACATAATAAATGTTTACATGTGAGTTAAATAAAGAACAATCAAAATCTACTTTAATCAAAATTCACACAAAGTATTGATAACGTGTATGTTTTAAATCAATGAGTCTGTATAGTTGTTTTTAAAGCCGTATTTTCCTTTGATTAAGAACAAGCCCACACAACCCAAATATTTGAAATGTGCTCACATTATTATAAATATAATATGTATGTTATAATATATATTCACAACAGGCAGCCAGGAACCCTTGTCCAAAATAATCACTACATGTGATCATAAAAACAAGTAAACTTAACAATTTGCAACTATAATTACTACCAGTTTTAGTGTCACGCTGTGCTGCAGTTCTGTGAGTGATTTGTCCACGTGGTGTTGCCGTACCTCAACAGAAGCCATCCTGTGTCTGCTGACGGTGGGTACAATCAATTTTGATCTCTTTACTGTCTCTCTGTTTTACGACTTTAAAAATGATTTTAAAACTTAAACAATATAAAGTTATGAGAGCATAAAACATATCTAATTTGGAATATTTTAATCAGCTAGCTAACGGCACATACAATCTGAGCATGCTAGCTAGCTAGGTCAGCGTAACGTTATAATCCGGTTTCAATCAGTTGTTTTTTTTACTTTTTGTTCTTTGCTTTGACTTTTTAGTAGAGCTGAAGATATGACAGGAAATGCAGTAAAGACAGATGTTCAGTGTATTTCAAACTGAGAGCCTGAGTGGAAAACTTGGAAGCCTTATTGAGCGAAGGCTACGTATCCATACGCCACTTTGTGCTGGGACTGTAACTGTGGACATAAATATTATTCTGCTTGAATTAATTAGAAAATGCATAGAGTGGAAAATAATGTTTGTAGGAGCCAAAAGTGTGATTCTTGTGCCATCATTTAATTGTGATGTTTGGTTTGAACTGTGGGTGTCGCTGTGCCACTGCAGCGCGGTTATAAAGGTAGGAAGTTCACTGTCGAGGTCAGGTGTTTGATCCGGGAAGGGCAAACGGTTTTTGACCTCTAAAGCGCAAAGGTTTGTTGTCAGCCTAAGTTGTGTGTTTTGTTGCTGTGCACTGGAGACGGACTATATTAACCTGGATTTATGGAGACATCAATGAAAGAACTGTTTTAACTGCAGTCCGGTCTGGCTGCTGATCATCATTTAACGTCCAGTGCAAACAACGGTGAAGCGCGTCAGCCAGGTCACTCCTGGGAGGTGGACACCTCAGTACTGCAGTACTAGACTGTTCTCCTTCAACAATACTGTTGGTCAAAACAGGCAGTATTTTGAGTGCTTATCAATCAACGGTCACTAACATTAGCTATCGTAGCTAGGTTCTTAAAATGGAAATTAGAAATTTAACAAGCCAAAGAAATTGTTGCTCAGAGGCAAATTTCAAACGTTAAAGCCTTTACTGTGATATATTCCACCAAAGCCTACATGAAGTCTGAGTAAAGTGTTATTTATCTTTAGCTACACATGGACTTTAAGTGGACACTTTTAGCTTTTATTTATTGCATTAATCTAATCTAATACACTATTCAACCCTGTCTACTAGATATTTCACTTGACTTTGGGTGGATTAAAGGCGGACAAAGATCTGGACAGTTACACCAGAGTCCAGGGTTCAAGTCTACACTCCGGCCTAGGTTCAGGCAAAGAAAGCACTTTGGTTAAGATTAGGCAAAGATTGTGATTTTGGTTAAATGATAATAATAATCTAATGTCCCAGGTTCCCTGCTGGTCATAGACTGTATATAAGAAGTGGACGTCGCCTCATGTCGTCACCCATTGGTTTGTGAGCTGCTATTTTGAAGCCTTAAGGTTTGGCATTTTGGCCGTCGCCATCTTGTTTTTTGAAGTTTAACTTGAATTGTTCGTCACTATCCTGGTTGAAAGTCTGCAGTGGAAGCAACTCGACAATCACAGGCAGTCTAACCCTGAAGTATACCCTACTTTATCGTATCTTTTACTCTAAATGGGACCATCATTTACAAAACGATCATCATGCTGTATTGAAGAAGACTTGAATATACACTTCTTGGTGGAAACCCAGAAACCCCTTGTAGATTTAGCCCCCCTAATTTGCCTCATGTCTACGACGTTGGCTCTTGCAGGTTTTCCAGAAACTCCTCTATTTCTCTGCACATTCTGCCTCTGTCTTTAGTCTTCTCCAGAACTCTGATGCTGTTCTCACGGAAGAAGGATTTTTCAGGTATCTCTGCTGCTTTCATGTGATATTGTACTGACCAGAAGGGATCTTGTCGAACAAAGAATAAATACTTTGCATAGTAGTTATAAAGCATCTGTTTCTCAGCAGGTTCTAGATCACTTTGGAGCAGTTCCTGGTATATCTTCTCAGCTTTAGCCTGGCTGTGATCTGACTTTGTATAGATAGATGCAAGGTCAATTTTCTTCTTGAGTGAAGACTGAGGGTACAGAGAAACGACCTCCTCATGGAGACTGATGGCTCTGTCCATCATGCCTGGTCTTGGGCGACTCTTACTGAAAAACATAATCTTCCATCTGTAGCAGAGCGCAACACATCTCTTCAGATAACGCTGATCTGGATGTGTTTTCAGCGCCTCCTCTGCCAAATCAATGGCCTCATCAACAGATATGTGGTGTCTGTAAACTTTTAGTAATGGTCTTATACCACTGTAGCTGCTGACGGGGTTCCTCAACACCTGACTTCCTAACTCTCGAGCTTCATCTTCAGTTGTTTCCCCTATTTTACCAAGTTCCACAAGGTAGACAGCAGCGAGGTACAAGTTCTCTGGATCCTGTTCCTTGGCATGTCTCATTTTCTCCAAGAGGTCAGCATCTACCCCTGTGTTGCTGTGATTATGGGTCTTCACTAACCCTAAGACATAGCTGGTGTTCCACTCCACCATGTCCGGCTGCATCCTGATGGCTTTCTTAAATAAATCAACAACCAGCTCTCTGTCTTTGCTGAAGTTCATCAGGGTCCAAGCCTTTTCAGCGTAGATCTCTGGATGGAGCTCATCCTGGGATGGAGATGGATATTCTCTCATCAGAGCATCAACCTTTGACAGGTAAGCCTGACTCTCTGCTGGTTCTCCCAGGTGGTGGTGCAGCCAGGCCAGGTTCCCATAGTTCACCACTAACCAGGGACCGTTATCTGCTTTTCTCACCTGCTTGAAGGCCTCTGCAGCCTTGTTGAACAGACTCTTAGCATCTTCAGTGAACCCCAGCTTGTACTGAATGAACCCCCGCAGGTTGTAAATGTGGCCCAGCCATCTGTTTCCCTCCTCAGTGCCGATGTCCTCGAGAAAGTCCCTTTGCAGTAATAGAATTGACCTTTGGCGGTCCAGATCCCAGGTGAAGTGGCACTGCAGGGACTCCAGTGATGTTTGATTGTGAGCAGCACTGATGGAGAATAAAGACAACAAACATTCAAACACATCAGCAGTAAGTGAATGCTCTGAAATGGTGTAAGGACCATTGAAAGGACAGAAGTAAAGCTTTCCTGTTTTTTCTATCTTAAGTAAATCAAAAAAGAAGATGAAGACAGACACTCCTGTCTACACCAGCGGACCTGAGGAGGAGCAGTTTAAGGTTCTTGGGAGCCAGCATCAAAATGATCCTCTCATGGTCATAATACATCGACACCCTGGCAAAGGAAACTCTAAAACAGCTAAGATGTCGTACAGCATCTTATCCATCCTAAGCTCTTGTTAACTCTATACGTGAAGCAATAGAAAGCATCTGACCCGAAGCTTTGTGACCTGGTTTGTGCACAGCCCAGGAAAGGACCGCTCTGCAGCAGGTGATTCTAACTGCTCTGGACATGATTTGTACCCATCTACGAAGCATAAGTGATGTTGGTGAGGTGAGGTGCTTCCAGAAAGCCCAATTAATACTAAAAGACCACTGGTGGACCCAGTGGTGGAGAGAAAGTAGTGCCCTCTTGGATGCCCCTCTGATAAATGAAACATGATACAGTTTCTTCTAAGATGGAGAAGATATGATGAAACACCCTCATGGGCCTCCTTCCAGTGGAGGAAACACTAATAAGCGCTCCTTTGGGTGCCCTCAGCCTGGCAGGACCAATTTCACATCAGTCTTGACCCTCTCAGTTCATTTTCAATTTCAAGGTTTGTTATTAACGGATGCAGATGAAAATCCCTCGGGACTTTTTAACCAATCAGAGCAAAGAAACAAACAAACTTGACTTAATGGTGGGTTGATTCAGGAGGTTAGATTCAATCAAATGCTGTCATATCAGAGGATTCTGACGGTTAAAAGAAAAAGTATTTCCTTGCTTGCTCAATGTGGAATTTTTGGGTCTCTTTAAATAAAACTTTATTAATCCTGAAGGAAATCTGGCACTGTAATTTCCTTCAGGATTAATAAAGTTTTATCTTATCTTAAACAGTACGGTCTAATCCTGCCCAATATGTAAAGTGTCAAGTGATAACTTTTTGGGGATTGGGTGTCGTATAAAAAGTACTTTCTTTACTTGAATAGCCAACAGTTACAAATGTTACGTGAACTAGCGTACATTTAGTTTCATATTGACAAGAGCAGATTCAACAATCCACATAAGCAGCAGCCATCTTGGTTGTTTATAAAACGCCACAATGTCCTTTCTTTGTAAAGTCAGTTATTGTAATTTCAAAATCGTATTCCAAACTACACTGAACAAAAATATAAACGCAACACTTTTGTTTTTGCTGCCATTTTTCATGAGCTGAACTCAAAGATCAAAGACTTTTTCTACAAACACAAAAGGCCGATTTCTCTCAAATATTGTTCACAAATTTGTCTAAATCTGTGTTAGTGAGCGCTTCTCCTTTGCCGAGATAATCCATCCACCTCGCAGGTGTGGCATATCAAGATGCTGATTAGACAGCATGATTATTGCACAGGTGTGCCTTAGGGTGGCCACAATAAAAGGCCACTCTAAAATGTGCAGTTTTACTGTATTGGGGGGGGTCCGGGGGGGTCCGGGGGGTGACCACCATTTGCCTCACGCAGTGCAACACATCTCCTTCACATAGAGTTGATCAGGTTGTTGATCGTGGCCTGTGGAATGTTGATCCACTCCTCTTCAATGGCTGCCAAGTTGCTGGATGTTGGCAGGAACTGGAACACGCTGTCGTACACACCGATCCAGAGCATCCCAAACATGCTCAATGGGTGACATGTCCGGTGAGTATGCTGGCCATGCAAGAACTGGGATGTCTTCAGCTTCCAGGAGTTGTGTACAGATCCTTGCAACATGGGGCCGTGCATTAACATGCTGCAACATGAGGTGATGGTCGTGGATGAATGGCACAACAATGGGCCTCAGGATCTCGTCACGGTATCTCTGTGCGTTCAAAATGCCATCAATAAAATGCACCTGTGCTCGTTGTCCATAACATACGCCTGCCCATACCATAACCCCACCGCCACCATGGGCCACTCGATTCACAACGCTGACATCAGCAAACTGCTTACCCACACGACACCACACACGCTGTCTGCCATCTGCCCTGTACAGTGAAACCCGGGATTCATCTGTGAAGAGAACACCTCTCTAAAGTGCCAGACGCCATCGAATGTGAGCATTTGCCCACTCAAGTCGGTGACGAGGACGAACTGCAGTCAGGTGGAGACTCCGATGAGGACGACGAGCATGCAGATGAGCTTCGCTGAGACGGTTTCTGACAGTTTGTGCAGAAATTCTTTGGTTATGCAAACCGATTGTTGCAGCAGCTGTCTGGGTGGCTGGTCTCAGACGATCTTGGAGGTGAAGATGCTGGATGTGGAGGTCCTGGGCTGGTGTGGTTACACGTGGTCTGTGGTTGTGAGGCCGGTTGGATGTACTGCCAAATTCTCTGAAACGCCTTTGGAGACGGCTTATGGTAGAGAAGTGAACATTCAATTCACGGGCAACAGCTCTGGTGGACATTCCTGCAGTCAGCATGCCAATCACACGCTCCCTCAAAACTTGCGACATCTGTGGCATTGTGCTGTGATAAAACTGCACATGTCAGAGTGGCCTTTTATTGTGGCCAGCCTAAGGCACACCTGTGCAATAATCATGCTGTCTAATCAGCATCTTGAGATGCCACACCTGTGAGGTGGATGGATTATCTCGGCAAAGGAGAAGCGCTCACTTACATAGATTTAGACAAATTTGTGAACAATATTTGAGAGAAATCGGCCTTTTGTGTTTGTAGAAAAAGTCTTTGATCTTTGAGTTCAGCTCATGAAAAATGGGAGCAAAAACAAAAGTGTTGCGTTTATATTTTTGTTCAGTGTAATTGAAGTATTTGTTTATGCTTTGTTTTTATTGCGTGACGGACCAACCACTTACAGTTCATGGTGCAACCTGTGTTATAAAATGATGATTAAATTAACCTTGAACCTTCATACCGCTGCAGCTGATAACTCACTTACTTGTACCTTTTTAAGGAAGGACGTTTACTTATTAACAGAGGTTTGATATTCTGTGTGAGATCTAAGTTCTTCTACTTTCACTTCCTCCATAAAAACAACAAACATTTGATCAGTAATTATTATTTAAAACTTGGAAATAACAACAAATATTAATTTCCCTTTGACCCGAGCAGAAAGGACAGAAAACAGAATAATTATAAAGTAAATTCAGAATAAAAGACTAAAGGAATGGTCCATGTCTCAATAATGAGAACAATAATAAACTAAGAGTGATTATTTCCTCCTCTAATGATATAAAATGCAGAAGCAGATACTCACCTCATCTTTCTGCTGTTTCTTCCGCTCAGTTTTTCTTGAATCTTTGTAAGTTAAACAGATTGTTGCTCCTGATGCTGCTCTGGTTTCAGTGACTCCACCTTCTGATGGAATGTAAGCGACGTGATGTTGAGCAGCAGCTTTAAATGTTCTGCAGTCAGAGCAAATCTTAGAGGCGTGACATCTGGGCGTCATAGATCCGCCCTTCTTCATCAGCCTGACTTTCAGACTTTCCTTTCCAAACAATGGAAACTTACAGACACATATTTGTCAGAGTTCATTATAAAGTAAAAACATGAATCAACCAAGTTTTAACTTTAGTTCTTTTCATGAGTTGATGTCAGGTTGGACTCAGTTTCTCTTCTTGATGCTAAAATATGCCACATTAAGTGAATCAAATCAAAGCTAACGTGCTGCACCTTCCCATCAGATGGTCATAGTCAGCTTTCATGTGCATTATTAGAAACACATTTTAATCTGAAGGTGTTTTTAAACTTCTGCACAAAAAAGGATCTTGTGTGATACATTAACAATATTTACAGATTACACTGAAGAGATATCCTATTATAACATGACGTATTGTCAGTACTGTAAGAACAAACAACTTTCAGGTTTATTGTGTGTACAAACTATATTTATTTGTATTGTGTACAGCTTTAACACAGCTTTACATACTTTATATGAACACAATCAGCATGTGGATATAATATTTAGGTTATACACCAAATTAACTATTAGTGTTGTTCTTCAAAGCTTACAGCAAAGCACGTTTCATATAGAATCCATTATGTTCTTGTTTAAACTTAAAATACAGCGTTAAAGAAAAAATCAACATGACAGGAACATAATAAATGTTTACATGTGAGTTAAATAAAGAACAATCAAAATCTACTTTAATCAAAATTCACACAAAGTATTGATAACGTGTATGTTTTAAATCAATGAGTCTGTACAGATGTTTTTAAAGCCGTATTTTCCTTTGATTAAGAACAAGCCCACACAACCCAAATATTTGAAATGTGCTCAAATTATTATAAATATAATATGTATGTTATAATATATATTCACAACAGGCAGCCAGGAACCCTTGTCCAAAATAATCACTACCTGTGATCATAAAAACAAGTAAACTTAACAATTTGCAACTATAATTACTACCAGTTTTAGTGTCACGCTGTGCTGCAGTTCTGTGAGTGATTTGTCCACGTGGTGTTGCCGTACCTCAACAGAAGCCATCCTGTGTCTGCTGACGGTGGGTACAATCAATTTTGATCTCTTTACTGTCTCTCTGTTTTACGACTTTAAAAATGATTTTAAAACTTAAACAATATAAAGTTATGAGAGCATAAAACATATCTAATTTGGAATATTTTAATCAGCTAGCTAACGGCACATACAATCTGAGCATGCTAGCTAGCTAGGTCAGCGTAACGTTATAATCCGGTTTCAATCAGTTGTTTTTTTTACTTTTTGTTCTTTCCTTTGACTTTTTAGTAGAGCTGAAGATATGACAGGAAATGCAGTAAAGACAGATGTTCAGTGTATTTCAAACTGAGAGCCTGAGTGGAAAACTTGGAAGCCTTATTGAGCGAAGGCTACGTATCCATACGCCACTCTGTGCTGGGACTGTAACTGTGGACATAAATATTATTCTGCTTGAATTAATTAGAAAATGCATAGAGTGGAAAATAATGTTTGTAGGAGCCAAAAGTGTGATTCTTGTGCCATCATTTAATTGTGATGTTTGGTTTGAACTGTGGGTGTCGCTGTGCCACTGCAGCGCGGTTATAAAGGTAGGAAGTTCACTGTCGAGGTCAGGTGTTTGATCCGGGAAGGCCAAACGGTTTTTGACCTCTAAAGCGCAAAGGTTTGTTGTCAGCCTAAGTTGTGTGTTTTGTTGCTGTGCACTGGAGACGGACTATATTAACCTGGATTTATGGAGACATCAATGAAAGAACTGTTTTAACTGCAGTCCGGTCTGGCTGCTGATCATCATTTAACGTCCAGTGCAAACAACGGTGAAGCGCGTCAGCCAGGTCACTCCTGGGAGGTGGACACCTCAGTACTGCAGTACTAGACTGTTCTCCTTCAACAATACTGTTGGTCAAAACAGGCAGTATTTTGAGTGCTTATCAATCAACGGTCACTAACATTAGCTATCGTAGCTAGGTTCTTAAAATGGAAATTAGAAATTTAACAAGCCAAAGAAATTGTTGCTCAGAGGCAAATTTCAAACGTTAAAGCCTTTACTGTGATATATTCCACCAAAGCCTACATGAAGTCTGAGTAAAGTGTTATTTATCTTTAGCTACACATGGACTTTAAGTGGACACTTTTAGCTTTTATTTATTGCATTAATCTAATCTAATACACTATTCAACCCTGTCTACTAGATATTTCACTTGACTTTGGGTGGATTAAAGGCGGACAAAGATCTGGACAGTTACACCAGAGTCCAGGGTTCAAGTCTACACTCCGGCCTAGGTTCAGGCAAAGAAAGCACTTTGGTTAAGATTAGGCAAAGATTGTGATTTTGGTTAAATGATAATAATAATCTAATGTCCCAGGTTCCCTGCTGGTCATAGACTGTATATAAGAAGTGGACGTCGCCTCATGTCGTCACCCATTGGTTTGTGAGCTGCTATTTTGAAGCCTTAAGGTTTGGCATTTTGGCCGTCGCCATCTTGTTTTTTGAAGTTTAACTTGAATTGTTCGTCACTATCCTGGTTGAAAGTCTGCAGTGGAAGCAACTCGACAATCGCAGGCAGTCTAACCCTGAAGTATACCCTACTTTATCGTATCTTTTACTCTAAATGGGACCATCATTTACAAAACGATCATCATGCTGTATTGAAGAAGACTTGAATACACAGACTTCTTGGTGGAAACCCAGAAACCCCTTGTAGATTTGGCCCCCCTAATTTGCCTCATGTCTACGACGTTGGCTCTTGCAGGTTTTCCAGAAACTCCTCTATTTCTCTGCACATTCTGCCTCTGTTTTTAGCCTTCTCCAAATATCTGATGCTGTTCTCACGGAAGAAGGATTTTTCAGGTATCGCTGCTGCGTTCATGTGATATTGTATTGACCTGTTGAAATCAGAACGCAACACATCTCTTCAGATAACGCTGGTCTGGATGTTTTTTCAGAGCCTCCTCTGCCAAATCAATGGCCTCATCAACAGATATGTGGTGTGTGTAAACTCTTAGTAATGCTCTCAAACAATTGTAGCTACAGACGGGAGTTCTCAATACCTTTTTGGCTATCTCACATGCTTTATCTTCAATTCTTTCTCCTTTCTTAGCGAGTTGCTCCAGGTAGAGAGCAGCGAGGTACAAGTTCTCTGGATCCTGTTCCTTGGCATGTCTCATTTTCTCCAAGAGATCAGCATCCAGCCCTGTGTCGCTGTGATTATGGGCACTAATTAAACTCAAGACATAGCTGGTGTTCCACTCCACCATGTCCGGCTGCATCCTGACAGCTTTCTTAAATAAATCAACAACCAGGCTCATGTTTTCTCTTAAGTACATCAGGGTCCAGGCTCTTTCAGCGTAGATCTCTGGATGGAGCTCATCCTGGGTTGGAGATGGATATTCTCTCATCAGAGCATCAACCTTTGACAGGTAAGCCTGACTCTCTGCTGGTTCTCCCAGGTGGTGGTGCAGCCAGGCTAGGTTCCCATAGTTCACCACTAACCAGGGACCGTTATCTGCGTTTCTCACCTGCTTGAAGGCGTCTGCAGCCTTGTTGAACAGACCCTGAGCATCTTCAGTGAACCCCAGCTTGTACTGAATGAACTCCCACAGGTTGAAAATATGACCCATCCATCTGTTTCCCTCCTCAGTGCGAACGTCCTCCAGATTCTCCCTGAGCAGCAAGAGAATTGACCTTCGGCGGTCCAGATCCCAGGTGAAGTGGCACTGCAGGGACTCCAGTGATGTTTGATTGTGAGCAGCACTGATGGAGAATAAAAACAACAAACATTCAAACACATCAGCAGTAAGTTAATGCTCTGAAATGGTGTAAGGACCATTGAAAGGACAGAAGTAAAGCTTTCCTGTTTTTTCTATCTTAAGTAAATCAAAAAGAAGATGAAGACAGACACTCCTGTCTACACCAGCGGACCTGAGGAGGAGCAGTTTAAGGTTCTTGGGAGCCAGCATCAAAATGATCCTCTCATGGTCATAATACATCGACACCCTGGCAAAGGAAACTCTAAAACAGCTAAGATGTCGTACAGCATCTTATCCATCCTAAGCTCTTGTTAACTCTATACGTGAAGCAATAGAAAGCATCTGACCCGAAGCTTTGTGACCTGGTTTGTGCACAGCCCAGGAAAGGACCGCTCTGCAGCAGGTGATTCTAACTGCTCTGGACATGATTTGTACCCATCTACGAAGCATAAGTGATGTTGGTGAGGTGAGGTGCTTCCAGAAAGCCCAATTAATACTAAAAGACCACTGGTGGACCCAGTGGTGGAGAGAAAGTAGTGCCCTCTTGGATGCCCTCAGATAAATAAAACCTAATGAACATGAGTAATTGAGAACATGTGATTAAACTCAAGGACCTCCTTCCAGCGGAGAAAACATTATAAAGCGCTCCTTTGGGTGCCCTCAGCCTGGTAAGACCAATTACCAATTTGAAATTAGTCTTGACCCTCTCAGTTCATTTTCAATCTCCAAGGGTCGTTGTTTCTGGGTGCAGACCAAAATCCCTTGGGACTTTTTGACCAATCAGAGCTAAACAAACAAACTAATGTGACTTAATGGTAGGTTGATAGGTTTGGTTCAATCAAATTTTGTCATATCTGAGGATTCTGAAAGAAAAAGTATTTCCTTGCAGCAGTCGCCACGTGCTTGCTCAATGTGGAATTGTTAAGTCTGTTAATTGTATCTTAAACAGTACGGTCTAATCCTGCCCAAAATGCAGTGGTGGACAAAGTACACAACTTCATTACTTGAGTCAAAGTTCAGATACTCCTGGTCAAATATTACTCTAATGCAAGTGAAAGTTGCTCAGTCAATATTTTTCATTGAGTTAAAGTACTGGAGTTAAAAAAAACTGAAGTATTCAAACTACTTTAAAAAAAATCTCAAAATGTATTTTCACAACGCACGAGTGCAGTCAAGAATACATGGGTGTACATTCTGCTACGTTATGTTTATTTAGAAAACATTATTTACAGTTTCAAACTCACATGCTACAGATTTCCAGGTTTGCAGCTCCAAACTAATAGGCCGTGATGAAGTTTGTGCGCGGTAAACAGAGAGAACATTTGAAACGATACAAATCTTTATTTCATAAACCTCAAACATGGGCTGAAGATATGGCCATGGGTGCTCAGGTGGAGAATCGTCATCCTTCTCTGCCGTAGCCATCATTACCACCCCTGAATGAACTGCCTGATCTGAGTGCTCTGCGTTCAACCATGGAGCTGTTCTTCCAAGCTGTATCTGTATGCGTGAGGAACAGGAACAGTAACACCACTTACACCAGGGGTGTCAAAGATACGGCCCGCGGGCCAAAAGTACAGATATATATATATATATATATACACAGATATACACATATATATATATATATGTATATGCCTATTTATGTTTTTATAGAGAGGTTTTTATAGATGTATAAAGAGAGAATTTGATGATAGTTTACCTGATCACGATATTAGGCATGAGCTGCCCTCACACTGAGGTCCGCTGGTTGAGATGAGGAGCTGTGCTCAGACGCTTCTTTCAATGACGCAGAGAGATCGCTCAATTCATGGCACAGAGAAGAAAGCAAGTGGCAGAGTAAGATAAGCCAGACAGGGTTACAGGTCTTTTTCAGTGGACATTACAGAACATTTGAATGTGATGAATGTTAACATGCAGGGCCGCAACAAACTCGTCACAGAGTACTCCGACAGCGCTCGTGCTTTCCAAATGAAATGTGCTCTGTGGCAGGCGCAGCTGTCCCAGCACAACCCAGCCCACTTCTCCACTGTTGGGGCTCATAGCCGAGTTTAAAAGTCGATTAACTGTCTTCACTCAGCTGGAGAGGGATTACGCACGTGAGAGAGGGACTCCGAATGGAGCCGATCAAACTGCAGTGTAGCGCACCGTTAAAGTACGAATCTACATCTGATCGTTTGACATTACTTTATAAAGGACAGCATTTGCATCAAAGGTAGTCTGTATGTTTGGGACAACATATGTATGCGAGCAGGTTGTAGGAGCCATTTTGAGCGTGTGTAATGGTTGTCTCATGTTGTAAATAGTTTGATGAACATGTTGTTATAATGATTTACTTTGACCACTAGGGTGTGTATTTGAGTTGGGTAATTGGTCACATGACTAGTTCATGTGTTTATAGGTCACAGGTGACTGGAAGTTAGTTGGTGTAGGTGGAGGGAACATACGGTTCTTACCGTAACAGACAGACATACCCACAGGATTACAGCATCATTGGAGCATTGAACATTCATCATCAACTGGTAATCACAACTCATCTGTACTGCCATTGCAATAAACGGGAACATCACCAGAAGGCAATATCAATCTGGACATTTATCATTTGGATACGCGTCAAAACCTGTTTTCATACACCTACGCATGGTGACTAACTGAAGGTTGAAACATTGGCTTGGATAGTCACTACAAAAGTAAGAACCTTCCCCGATGAAAGAAGACGCTGAGGAGAACGCACGTGCGACGCTGGGGATCCAGCGGACAAAGACGCTGCTGGAAAGGACAACATGCTAAAGTTTGGATTACCATCACCACAGCACCGTGAGTCACCAAACCGCCGCCGCAGATCCACCGGCAAGGTAAGAGAGGCACCTATGGATAAGCCGAGCGGTGCTTTTCTCCTGCCCGACTTTTGGAACTGCTGCTGAGTTTTTGTGTGCCGTTTTGAGTTTTATTGGAAAAGCCGCAGCATATTTATGAACTGTTATTGGAACAGTGGAACTGACTTGCTTGTGCGTGTGTTTTGTTGACATTGGATTCATTTGAATTTGAATTAATTTGATTAAAACCTCCGCTGTTTGGATTGTGTGACGTGATGGAAATGTCTATGCCTCGGGATGAAATAAAAAAGGACAAAACTGGTTTGAACAACACTGTAAATATAATGAAACATTCATATGTAAAACAAGGAAATGGCTATTGGATGCTGAAAAATCACATCATATGGATGAAAAAGACAATCTTTCAACAATGAACTCTGATGTAAGACCTGATGACAGTGTTTCAAATGTCTCCACAAATCACAAAACTTGCTCTTCTGCCAAATCTAAAACATCAAGTACCACTTCCTCAGCACGCATAAGAGCTAAAGCAGAAAAGGCAGCACTTCTTCAGCGCATGGCTGCTTTGGAGAGGAAGCACGCTTTGGAAACAGAAGAGGAAAATCTACGCCTGGAACAGGTCCAACTAAGAAGAAAAAAGGAATCACTTGCAATAGAAACTGAGCTAGCAGCTACCAGCGCTAAGCTATCCGTATGGGAAATTAGCCAAGTGGGAAGTGCCAGTGGGGCACCATCTGATGGCATGAATTCATACTGCAGCAGAAATGAGATCCAAGACACATCATACCAACTTACCCCAGCCTCGTCCACTATCACCACAGTCTCATTTATCATCCCTTGGTGCACGACCCAAACAAAGTACACATACACAAACTGGAGCACAACAACCGCTCCACCAGAACTCTCAACCTGAAACCTCAAGACAACAACCTCAAGTTTTAGGATTTTCTCAAAGGACGGAGAGAAACGACAGAGCATTTAATAATGTTCATCAGGACCACATGAGCCATGATCCTCATACAACTTGTACCTCACGTGGATATACTGGACAAACCATCGACAACATCATTCGACGTCAAACTGAAATCACTGCTCAACTGGTTCAACAGCAACTTTCGGCATCTCTACCACCAAGAACCACACCAATATTCGATGGTGACCCATTACAATATGGTTTCTTCATACGAGCTTTTGAGCAAGGCATCAAAATAAAAACACACCACAATCAGTGTACGAGCAATATTCATTTTGCTTTATTTTTATGTAATTGTGCCCCGTGCCACGGGGGGGCTGTACTTGCTGTGTGGCTCAGCTGACCTCGAGTCAGCCCAATCAGGCCATTTAACCTAGGGAAACCCAGGTGTTGCTGAATTAGGAAGCAAACAGTTTTTCGATTGCGCTTATGTGCCTGTGAGGTTTGATGTGGTTAACTATTCGGTTTGTTGTTTTCTTACATGTATTATGAGTTAACGTTATTGCCGCTGTATGGAAAATAAATCTGCGAGATAATTGTAACTTTACAGAACTCTCCGTTCTGATATGTTCGAACGCACTGGGCGCACGTCTAAACTTAAATCCTCCGTATTAGCAACCAGTACTAGATGTTGTTTAGGACCTCGTCAGTACATTTAGGTCGAAAAACTGCTTCGATTTAGATTACCGTTCATCAAGAGGACGCGAACACGAACATTGTGGATTTACGTGTTCGTTTGGATACCACGGATGTGAGGTGGGCAAATGTTTGGAGTTGCCGATTGCAAATTGAAGCTGTACCGGAGCGAGCTACAGGGGCTACCTGAATATCAGCATCATCACATCGGGACACCATTCATCAAAGCCGGCCAACGCTTGAGTGGGGTATGTGTTGATCAGCGCTGATATTATGAATGGCCATGGTAATTTGTGTGCACACATTCGCGTAAACCCAATGCATTGGTAGCAGACTTGCAACCGTCTAAAAATAACTTTGCGTATCGAGACGAGTTGTTGCGCAACACAAACTACTTTGCGGGCTTATTGATTGATAAGCTAATTCACTTTGCGTGGTCATTATGGCCGAAGAGGAAAAAGGCCTACAGGGCCGTAAGACTGAACTTGGTGTGGGTGCAGGGGTAAAATCTGTAACTGAAAAACGTCCGGTTAAATTAACAATCAAAGCTTTGTTGGAAAAAATAAGCACTTTAGAAAAGGAAAGAGAGTCTGAATTTGGTAAACTGTCAAAAGTAAAAGAATCAATTGCTAAATTGATGGGTGATAAAGAGCACGTAAATGAGGTTGAAAATGAATTTAACAAGTTCAATATGTTGTGTGACAAAATACATCAGGTGCATACATCTTTATTGGGTTTATTGCCTGCTGATGAAGCAAGCAAACATGAAATATGGTACCAAGCTAAAATGTTGAATGTTAAGGAATTTATTGTGGGTACAAATCAATGGTTGTCTGACACTAAAACTTGTCCAGCTGTGGGTGATGATCATGATGATGATGATGACAATGATGATAATTTGCCGGGTCAAACTGAAACTCAAACTGAGCAATCTCAAACTCAAACTGTCCAAAGTGAAAGTGAAATGGGATCAACAGAAACACACACGGTTGTTGACGACACTTTAAAGGAACATGAAAGGGATGATTCTCAAACTGTTGATGTCAATGCCAGCAATGGAAATGGAGCTGCTGTTGGAAAGGATGAAGAAGAGGAGGATCAGATTCGACCTCAAGACAGCATTTCAAACGTGCCGTCAAGGCACCATGGCTCAAGTAGCAGATCCTCCACTTCTTCAGCCAGACGCAAGGCAGAGGCGGAACAGGCCGCGCTCTTGGCTCGCGCTGCTGCTTTAAAGGATAAGCATGTATTGGAGGAGCAGGAGCTCATCTTGAGGAGAAAAAGGGAGCAGCTTGAGCTGGACACTGAGATAGCTGCCACTTCTGCTAAGCTAGCAGTGCTACAGCTAGGTAGCAGCGTTCATTCAAGGCAGTCTGATGGAATGACTTCCTACATCAGGAAAGGGGCTAGATCTAAGCTCCCGCTCACCTCTCTCAATCCACAGCAGCATACATCTCTACCACTGCAAAGCAATGCTTCACCATTGGTAACGCCAACTAGCATGCCAAATTTGGTGAAAAAACAAGTTGCCATTTCAACGTCTTTTCCCACTCATTCTGCATCACAACCAAAGCCAACTGTCAGTCAAGGTTCTCAACCCCCTCATTTACAATCAAAGACAACCTTCAGTCAAAGCTTTCAACCCACTCTAAGCCAACAAGTGTTTCAACCCCTGCCAGGCCAAAATCAGACAGCAGGTCTATACAATCTGCTGCAACAACAGAATGACATAACAAGACTCCTTGTTCAAATGCAAACGTCACAACTGCTGCCGCGCCGAGAAATTCCTACTTATGATGGAGATCCTCTGCAGTTCAACACATTTATGAAAGGGTTTGAGCACTGCGTGGAAGCAAAGACCAGCTGTAAAGGAGACTGTTTGTATTATCTTGAACAATTCACTAGGGGGCAGCCAAGAGATATGGTACGCAGCTGCCTTCATATGACTGCAGATAAAGGATTTGCTGTTGCTAAAAAGTTGCTCAAGGAGCACTTTGGAAATGAGTTCAAGATAACAGCGGCCTACATGGAGAAGGTCACAGGATGGCCAAATATCAAAGCTGAAGACACCAAAGCGCTCAAAGCTTATGGACTTTTCCTCCGTGAGTGTTCCAACGCTATGGATGATCTTCAGTACTTGGAGGAACTTAACATGCCAGCAAACATAAAGATTCTGAGTCAGAAGCTTCCGTACAAACTCAGAGACAAGTGGAGAGCAAAGGCATGTGAGCTACTGGAGAAAACTGGTCGAAGAGCACGATTCTCAGACATTGTGAAGTTCATTGAGCACCAGGTCAGAATCACTTCAGATCCAGTCTTTGGTGACATACAGGACACTTCACCTGTTATTAAAGGACCTATAAGAGCAAGCAAGTTACAGGTAAAACCGTCACAGGTGAAACCACAGCTGAGAAGAAACAGCTTTGCAACATAGGTGATCATTGAGGATAGCTGCAAAGCAGATGCTTACAAGAATGAGGATGGTGACAAGAAGGAAAAGGCTCAGAACAAAGTGACATCCTTTACCAAGACTGATTCTATTTCCTGCCTGTATTGTGATCTTGGTGATCATGTCTTGGACCAATGTTTTAAACTGGGAAGAAAGACACACAGGGAGAAACTGGACTATCTAAAGGAGAAAGGTCTGTGTTTCAGTTGCTTGTGCACAGGACACTTGAGCAAGAATTGCGACAGGCGCATCACTTGCAAAAAGTGCAACCGAACGCACCCCAGTGTTTTGCACATTGGAGAGAAGGAAAGGGTTACTCAGAAGGATCAGAAGGATGGTGAGCAGAAGAATACTGAGCATTCAAAGACTTCTGATAGCTGTACAACATCCTCCGCTTGTGGTCTTACAGGGGCTGGCCACTGCAATGGAATTCTTCCCATCTTGCCTGTTAAGGTGAAGTGCTCAAAGGGAAACAAGGTTATTGAAACCTATGCTTTTCTGGACCCAGGGAGTACAGGAACTTTCTGCACCAGGAAGCTCATTGACATGTTGAACATGGAAGGACGCAAATTCAAGATTCATATCCGCACCTTGGGCCATGATAACGCAGTAGAAAGCTCCGTTGTTGACAGTCTGGAGATTTCAGGATTTTCTGGTGAGTGCTTCTATCCACTTCCCAAAGTGTGTACCCAGAAAGAGATGCCTGTCTCTACAGCCAACATAATCAGTGAAAGGGAGCTGAGAAAATGGCCTTATTTACAGGATGTAAAGATTCCCCACATAAAAGCTGATGTGGACCTGTTAATTGGCACAAACGCCTCCAAGTTGATGGAGCCTTGGGAGGTGATTAACAGTCGTAAAGGTGAAGATGGACCCTACGCGGTCAGAACCCTACTTGGGTGGGTAATAAATGGTCCGTTACGGGGAAGTAGCGACTGTGGAAGTGACCACCCTTCAGTTTATGCCAACAGAATCGCCATTGACAGAATTGAAGAACTGTTAACCAGCCAGTACAACTACGACTTCAATGAGCGAGCTTCTGCAGAACAGGAAGAAATGTCAAGGGAAGAAAAGAAGTTTGTGGAGATTATGGAAAGCTCTGCCCAGCTTCAGAACGGACACTACACGTTTCAACTGCCTTTCAAAGGGAAAGAGGTTTCGATGCCGAACAACCTCGGTGTTGCCATGCAGCGTGTTCATGGTCTGAAAAGGAGGCTTCAGAAAGACATAAGCTTTCATGAGGAGTACAAGAACTTTCTTGCTGATGTCATTAGCAATGGCTACGCCGAAGAAGTGCCGCAGCATCAGTTCAAAGTGCCAACAGGGAAGGTGTGGTATATCCCGCACCACGGCGTGTACCATCCACGGAAAGGAAAGCTACGAGTGGTGTTTGACTGTGGAGCAGAGTACAAAGGGGTCTCACTCAACAGTCAGCTCTTGCAAGGACCGAACCTCACCAGCTCGTTAGTGGGAGTTCTTATGAGGTTCAGACAAGAACAAGTGGCCATAATGGCAGACATAAAGGCTATGTTCCACCAGGTTAAGGTGGCAGAAGAACACCGGGACTACTTAAGATTCTTATGGTGGCCACAAGGTAACCTGGAGCAAGATCTTGTAGAGCATCGCATGACTGTCCATTTATTTGGAGCAGTTTCGTCACCCAGTGTCGCCTGCCTTGCTCTTAGAAAGACCGCTGAAGACAACCAGGCCAACTTTACAACAGAAGTGATCGAAACGGTCAACCGAAACTTCTATATGGATGATTTACTGAAGAGTCTGCCCTCTGAAGAGGATGCAGTCACCATGGTTAAGAACCTTACAACCATTTGCAGCAAAGGAGGTTTCACCCTCACTCAATGGATCAGTAACAGTAGAGAAGTGCTTCAAAGCCTCCCAGTGGATCAGAAGTCCAAGAACCTGCATGAGCTTAATCTGGACAGGGATAAGCTGCCGTTAGACAGAGCTTTGGGTTTGCAGTGGTGTATTGAGACGGACACTTTCAAATTCAAGCTGAGAGTCAAGGAGAAGCCGCCAACCAAGCGAGGCATGCTATCCATCATCAGTTCCATCTACGATCCATTGGGATTCCTGGCACCTCTCATACTCCCCGCCAAGCTGCTGTTGCAGGAGTTATGCAGGACGAAGTGTGATTGGGACGATCCAATACCCCCAGCTTTGCAGCAGAAGTGGAGCAAATGGCTGACGGATCTTGAGAAGGTGGCAGATTTCAAGATCCACAGATGTGTGAAGCCAGAAGGATTTGGGAGGACTGTCAGCGCCCAATTGCATCACTTCGCCGACGCAAGCGAGAACGGATATGGTACGGCTACTTACCTGAGGATGCAGAACATGGATGAGAGGGTTCATGTTGCCTTCCTATTTGGCAAAGCCAGAGTGGCTCCTCTGAAGCCTGTCACCATTCCCCGTTTGGAGCTCACCGCTGCCGTTGTTGCAGTACGAGTGGACAAGATGCTTCAATCGGAGCTCCAGCTTCCACTGAAGAAGACCTGCTTTTGGACTGACAGCACATCAGTTCTTAAGTACATAAAGAATGAGGACCGAAGATTTCAAACCTTTGTCGCAAACAGGGTAACCACCATCAGGGACGACTCAGAAGTCGAGCAGTGGAGATACATTCCCACATCTCTGAACCCTGCTGACGATGCTTCACGTGGATTGAAGGCAGAAGATCTTGTGAAGCAAAGATGGATGGAAGGCCCGGAATTCCTACGGGAACCTGAAGAAACGTGGCCAACATTTCCTGTGGATACAAGTGTCACTGCCGACGACCCAGAAGTAAAGAGAAAACTGACGGTCAATGCAATACTTGTTGACACCAACGCCACATTGCAACTGATAACCCATTTCTCTGATTGGCAAAGATTAAAGGTTGCAGTTGCGTGGCTCATTAAGCTGAAAGGAACTCTGCTCAAACTGAGTAAGAAGAGAAAAG
The DNA here is from genome assembly GCF_022749685.1 of Semicossyphus pulcher. Classification (NCBI taxonomy): domain Eukaryota; kingdom Metazoa; phylum Chordata; class Actinopteri; order Labriformes; family Labridae; genus Semicossyphus; species Semicossyphus pulcher. The sequence goes on from NW_027211715.1 coordinate 34,408,391, forward strand.
AGTTGGAGCTTGCAAACACCAGTGCTAATGGAGCGGCAAGGTTGGATGTGCAAAAGGAGATGCAAGCTTTCTCAACATCACTTGGGAATCAGAAGGTGACGCTGGAAGACCTCTTGGAGGCTGAGACCTCCATAATCGCTTTTTGCCAGCAAGAGAGATTCCCCATTGAATTTGCTGCACTAACCTCTGGCAAGCCACAAGTGCAGAGAAGTAGCAGCATCTTCAAATTGGATCCGGTTCTAGAAGGAGGACTTCTACGAGTTGGGGGACGGCTGAATAAGGCAGCAATCCCTGAGGACATTAAACACCCCCTCATCTTGTCAAAAGACCAACACATCTCCGACCTTATCCTCCGTCACATCCATCTACAGCTTGGACATGGAGGTAGGAATCACGTTCTTTCCGCTACAAGGAGAAAATACTGGATCACAAGTGGACCTACTGCAGTGAGGAAGATCATATCAAGATGCCTCATCTGTAAGCTCCACGGTGGAAAGACCGGTGAGCAAAAAATGGCAGACCTGCCAGAAGAGAGAGTGGTTCCTGATCTACCGCCGTTCACTAACATTGGCGTAGATTACTTTGGGCCAGTTGATGTGAAAAGAGGGCGTGGCATTGTGAAAAGATATGGAGTAGTGTTCACTTGCATGACAAGTAGGGCCGTGCACCTGGAAGTGGCCTATTCTCTTGACACAGACTCGTGCATCAACGCGCTGCGAAGGTTCATCTGTCGAAGAGGACAAGTCTCGCACTTAAGATCCGACAATGGCACCAACTTTATTGGTGCAGAAAGAGAGCTGCGAGAAGCCTTAGCCTCTTTGAATCATGACCGCATTGAAAGAGCCTTGTCCAAGAAGGGAATCAAGTGGAGCTTTAACCCTCCAGCTGGGTCACATCACGGTGGCGCTTGGGAGCGCATGATACGGATGATCAGGAAGATTTTGTGCTCTGTGCTCCGTCAGCAAACCTTGGATGACGAAGGGTTCCATACCGTGCTCTGTGAGGCTGAAGCTATGCTCAACGATCGCCCCATCACAAGGCTGTCAGAGGACCCCAATGACCTTGAGGCGTTAACGCCAAACCATCTGCTACTCCTCAAAGGAAAACCAGTTCTCCCACCAGGACTGTTCGACAAAAGGGATGTTTACGCAAGGAGAAGGTGGAAACAAACCCAGTACATCTCGGATCTCTTTTGGAAGAGGTGGATCCACGAGTACTTACCGCTTTTACAGGAGCGTCAAAAATGGAACCAGGAGAAGAGGAGTTTTATTCCTGGAGACCTGGTCATGGTTGTGAACTCCACAGCACCACGTGGATCATGGATGCTAGGAAGAATCCTGGAAACCTTCCCTGATAAGAGAGGTCTGGTACGTGTGGTTCGTTTGAAAACCAAAACAAACATCATTGAACGACCCATAACTAAAATATGCTTGCTTAATGAAGCTAACGAGTGATTGATTCCCATTTGAAAATGGGCTATATATTTTTATTTTCTCTTTTTTCTGTATTTATGGCTCATTTGAATTTGGTGTAATTGCTCGGGCAGACGCAATTAGGGGCTGGAGTGTACGAGCCATATTCATTTTGCTTTATTTTTATGTAATTGTGCC